>NC_057865.1:298132384-298472384 GCF_019393635.1 Dromiciops gliroides | reverse complement strand
CCCTCTCAGACTGGGCTCCACAAAGACAGGGACCATGCTTTTTCACAGTTCTCTAAATGTATCTCTGCCCTCAATGCAAAGCTCAGGGTGCTCTGCATGGGAAAAGGGAAGGGGGAGGACTTAGGCAATGCTTGGTGAATGAATGAACAGAGGGAATTCTATTTCTAGAGGGCTTCATGGCCACAAAGCTTCTTGATGTCAGTTTTCTCCTTTTGCTCACAAGCTTACAGTTTTACTTGTGGAAGCAACCTCAGAGGTCATGTAGTGTAAGCTCCTCATTTTACAGATAAGGGAACTGAGGCCCAGAGACGGAAGGGGACTTGCGCACTGTCATGAGGACTACGTGAGGGAAACAGGGATCATTATTTCTGTTGTATCCATAGGAAAATGAGCCTCAGAGTTGGGACTGGGGTGAGCAAAGACTTTCCCAAGGTCACCTTCCCCAAGATCACATTTTAACATTTTCAGTGGAAGAATTGGGTTCCAAACCTAGTTCTGATCCCATGTATCATTCTCTTCCCCCTGTTCAGTGGTTCCTGGCCATGTCTAGACATGCATGGGGGAGTCTGCAAGGAAGCAGTTGACTCTCCTCCCACAGCCTTCATAGAGAAGCAGTGCCTCTGCCTGACTCTCCTCTCATCCCTACTGTATCTCACTATAGCCTTCAGAACTAGAGAAATCACCCACTCTTAAAGACCTTTGTTTTTTTCTTCTAAACCTCCCCCCCACCCACTCTGTATCACATTACCCCAGAACTAGAACTGGAAGGGACACCAGAGGGCTCTTAGTCAAACCCTGTCATTTTACAGATGGAGAAACTGAGGCCCAGAGCCCTACAGTGATGGGTTGATTGGTGGCTCACAAGGCGCTCTGAAGAGTACTTTCATTGTATTTTCATTGGACTATTATTGGGAATATTGGAAGCCTACTTAACTAGATGTGAGGCTATGTTCTCTGAATCCCTTCTGACCCTAAAACTGTACAGCAAGACCACAGGGGGAGTTCATGTGTGTCCTTGAGGGCTTAGTGAAGGGGCCCACCTGGAGAGTCTCAGTGCTTCTCTCAGCTCAGACCTGACTCCATTCACATCCATTGGGCTTTTTAAGTCCTTTACCACCTGGAATGATCATACCTCCCAGTCCCATAGGTACCTCACCTTCCCTCATTCTTCATTCTAGTCAAGCTGGCATCCTTGCTGTTCTTCCCACTCAGCCTCCATTTGCATCGATATCCCCTCACCCTGGCCATCAGCTTGGGACTTCTCCCCTTCACCTCTGCCTTTTATAGTTCCTCTTTTCCTTCCATGCTGTACAGAAGCATGACCTTTGGCATGAACCCTTTCCTGATCCGCCAGTTGCTACTGTCTTCATCCCCACATAAAAAATGACCTGCATTTGTTTCTATATAGTGCGTACCTATTTGTTTGTGAATGCTTCCCCTTCTCTGTTAAACCACAAGCTCTTTGAAGCCAAAGGTTTTTTCCTAACCATGTTAATAGTGGACGTGTCCATAGTGCTCTGAGATGAACAAAGCACGTTGCAGATGATATTTAATCTGATCCCGACATCAATCTTGTTCAACAGAGTCTCACATGATCCCCATTTTCCAAATGAGGAAGCTGAGACAGACTTCCTAGTGTCATGAAGCCAATGAGTATTCGAATTAGGGTCTTCTTGACTTTGGGTCTGGGGCTTTATGCTTGCTCACTGCCCATTCTGGAAGCTTGGTCCAACATTGGGCTTCTTCACTTAATAGTAAACGATGCTTCATGTTAAGAAGAAATTGGCCTCCCCGTAATTCTCACTGGCCAGACCTTGCTGTTCCCTTGGTGGGTTTAATCCCTCCCTCACCTCCATGGCAAATTCTCCATTATTTGGCCCATTCTCATTGCTGCCTCCCTCTCTGGACAGGGTATAATTCTCCTGTTGGGCCAAGGAAGCACAGGGATAGCCTCTGGGTAAGCATCTGTAGTCTAACCCTGCACTCTGTGTTCATTCTGCTCTCTGTCATTGAAGCAGCAAGATAGCAAGTCGAATGAAAAATGACCCCACACATTTCGAAGGGCTGTGTCTGTCTTCAAAATTCAATTCACCGGTTCCACTCTCTTATGTCATGAACTCTGGGGGTGCAGTTCTGTGCGTGTTACTTCTGAAATTGAAATGGCTTCATGAATTACCCAGCCTAGAGGATTGTTTATATTGAAATGGGATGTTCTGAGATGAGCTCCAGGAAAGCAGATTTCAGATCCATCGAAGACAATGGTTCCATTAGCTGGGCATCTACCCCAGCCTCAGAAGGCAGACCAAGTTCTCTTATTTGTCTCCAAATTCAGAGAAAGAATGTTTTCATCTAGCTTAAGGAAACAGGAGCTGACATGCAAAGACAAGCCTTTCCCCGGCTTCATTTGGGAAAGAAAATATTCCTGAGAGATTCTCCTTTAGTGCACATTAAGGGGACAACCGGAGGGCAGAGGCAGTGTGATGCAGGGAAAAGACCTTTCAGTTTGGCCACAGGAGACCTTGTCTCTTAACCACCTGTGTGACTGGGGAGAAATCAATCAGGTTCCACAAATGTTTACAAAGTGCCCACTGGGAGAAGCTGTCAATAGGTAGCTGATTTCAGTTAGGAAGACTTGGATTCAAATCCCATGGCTGATGCTCACAGGCTGTGGGACACCAGGCAAGTTCCTTAACTTTTCTATTCCCCAGAAAACTCTCTAGGCATAGCAAGGGCAGAGAAGATAACAATCTACCTCAGTGGAGGGACTTTCCTCATTGGAAACTGTGCCCCAACAATATCACTGGTCAAACTCAACCCATTTTCTCCACATGCCAGACACTGTGCTAGTCACTGGCAAGACAAAACAATGAAAGTCTCTGCCCAAGGAGTTTACATTCTACTATGAACGAGGGGAAGAGGAATCTCCTAGGAGGGGAAAATTGAGCTGAGCCTTGAATCAATCAATCAATAAGTGTTTATTAAACACCTACTAAGTGCCAAGCACTATGTTAGACACTGGGCATACAAAAGGGGTCCTTATTCACACTGAGGTTACAGGTGGTAGGGGTTGTGAGATTTGAAAATGAAGAAGGAGAGCATTATAGACATTGACAACAAGTCAAACTATATGTGTCTCTGTTTCCTTCTCTGTGAAATGGACTAGGTAATTAGGGAGATCATTGGATGAAATGGAAAGAACCCTGGATTTTGAGTCCAAAGGCCCTGGTTTAAATTCCACACTTGATACTTGGAAGCTGTATAAACTTGGGTAAGTGAATTCTACCTGGTCCTCAGTTTCCTCTTCCTGTGAAGTGAGGAGGTTGGTGAAGATGGCCTCTGACATACTTCTGAACTCTAGACCTAGGTTCTTCTCTAATCCTTGAAGTCCTGTCTTGGTTTCTATGTAATCTGTAAAAAGGGTCCAGTGATCTTCTAAAGCAGAGTGGTCAAACATGGGCAACATTCCTGAGTCTGCAGGAGTGTCATAAAAATGGCTTTAGAAATATTTAACAAAGTCAAAGAAAATGCAACAGAACATAGAAAATATCATCATGTGCTTTTCTAAGCCAATGGATGGCCCACAGGGATCCTTATGTATGGATTAGTGGCCCCAATTTCTATTTGAGTTTGATCACAGATCTGAATTGCTACCTCCAGGGCTATAGCAAGGACTGTGCCTTGGAAACTAGAAAACCACACAGAGATAGGAACCAATGTGGAAGATTTATGACTCTGGCAGAGGATGGGAAAAATGAAAGTCTGCTCAAACAACATCTGTTTTTTTTTTTCCTTTCCTTTCCTTTCCTTTCCTTTCCTTTCCTTTCCTTTCCTTTCCTTTCCTTTCCTTTCCTTTCCTTTCCTTTCCTTTCCTTTCCTTTCCTTTCCTTTCCTTTCCTTTCCTTTCCTTTCCTTTCCTTTCCTTTCCTTTCCTTTCCTTTCCTTTCCTTTCCTTTCCTTTCCTTTCCTTTCCTTTCCTTTCCTTTCCTTTCCTTTCCTTTCCTTTCCTTTCCTTTCCTTTCCTTTCCTTTCCTTTCCTTTTCTTTCCTTTCCTTTCCTTTCCTTTCCTTTCCCTTCGAACATCTGTTTCTAAAATGAGATCAGTTCAGACTTCAAGCCAGCCCTTCTTGCAATCTGCAAGGCCACAAAATGTAAAGGCCCTAGCTATAGTTATAACCACTGTGGGAAGGCCAGTGCTCGGCACAGTACCTGGTACATAGGAGGTGCATAATAAATGTTTATTGACTGACTTATTGGATCCTTTGAGAGCCAAAGGAGATGGCAGGGCTGGTAGAAAGGATTCATTAAAAATGCCAATAACAGCCAGGTCTGGGCCACAGTAGGTAGGATGGGAAATCACATGGGACTTCTCAAGGGAAGTAGTTCTTTTCTGAATGGTGGACCTGTACCAGGGCTCCATATCAGGAAGTATTAGGAAAACATTAGCATATCAACAAGTTTCCATGATGTTTGAATCCAGAGTCTGCCCCATGAATAATCAATGGATGCCGGAGAGTCCAGATTAGCAAGGAGCAAATGTAGTATGGCTTAACCTTGACTCAAGAGAGGAAGGACAAAACTCCTTTCCAGAAGGGATGTTTTTTTTTTTTTTCTGGAGTTCAGAGGAAATAGATCAAGATTAAATTATAGAATGGTAATATTGAAATAATATCTTCTTGGGGATGTTGTAGAAAGATGGAGATGCAGCCCCTATCCTGAACAGAGATAACAGGTTGTTAGAAAGAATAATGGTACTGCAATACAGAGGACAAATGAACTGGCCACCTAACTCTAGTAGCTGAGGGAAACATTTGGAGAATTAATTATGCTTTTCAGTACCATGAAGTGAAGCTCCATCCCAAGGGGGAAAATGCCAGATTAGAGTCTGCCAGATGCACCACAGTTTTTGATAAAACCTTTTCATATGTCCTGGCAATAGCTATATCATTCTATATCCTTATTTGTATTTCTATCTGACGTATTTAGCTAGCATTTAGATCTCTCTCTCTCTCTCTCTCTCTCTCTCTCTCTCTCTCTCTCTCTCTCTCTCTCTCTTTCTCCCCCTCTCCCTCTCCCTCTCTCCTCTGTATCTGCCTCTGTCTGTCTGTCTCTCTTCTCTCTCTCCCCCCCTCTCTGGCTCTATGTCTCCTCTGTCTCCCTCCCTCCCTCCCTCCCTCCCTCTCTCTCCTCTCTCCTCTCCTCTTCCCTGTCTCTGTCTCTGTCTCTATCCCATCTATTTCTTTCTCTCTCTCCCTCTCCCTTTCTTCCCTCTGGTCATATCAAATTACTTCAGAATCCTCTACAAGAGATGGTGTGTCTCCAGATGGGCTCATGTGTCCTACCCAGGTACACAAGATGAGACAGAGATGTTGACAGATATCAGAACTATTAGCTCTGACTGAACCTAAGCAGAATAAATAACAAAATCCTTATCCAGTGCTAGATGGCTCTGTTGTTTTATCTCCCTCATAACATTTGGCAGCGTAAATATCTCAAAGTAACTTTTAATGGGCTCATTGTTCTGTTTAATTCGCTTGACAGAAACCAGGGATGTGGGTTTGGTGCTTGTCATTACAAGTTATGTCATTTTTAAAGTGTCTAGATGATTGGCTGGTTTTAAACTTGATGAAATGTGTCCCTAAGGTCAGGGAGCAAGTTTGTTCCTGAACGCCCATTGCTGGGTAAGAGTAGCCTGCCAGATTTGGAAGAGTTTTCCAATTCAAAGAATGTGGAACTTGGGTTACAAAGACCTGGCTACATATCATAATTTTGATACATAAGTTATGTGTGCCTGGCCAAGTCAATGACCATATTTGATTTTTAGCTTTCTCATCTGTAAAATGGAAGAAAAAATACCTTTGGGGCACTTCATTTATCTATTTATTTATCTATCTATCTATTTTATTCATTTATTTATTTATTCATTCATTCATTCATTCACTTCTTTCTTTCTTTCTTTCTTTCTTTCTTTCTTTCTTTCTTTCTTTCTTTCTTTCTTTCTTTCTTTCTTTCTGTTGTTTTTGTTGTTGTTTTGTGGGGCAATGAGGGTTAAGTGACTTTCCCAGGATCACACAGCTAGTAAGTGTCAAGTGTCTGAGGCTGGATTTGAACTCATGTCCTCCTGAATCCAGGGCCAGTGCTTTATCTATCCACTGTGCCACCTAGCTGCCCCTGGGGCAGTTTAAGGACAAGGTTTTGTAGACCTTTATTCATGTGAATGATCATTGTGTCAATCTATACATTATTTAATGAAATTGGTCACTTCCTTCCCTAGAGTCAAACCTACCCCTTAGTAGACAGTACACAAGATACTATAAAGCAGGTTTAAATCTTCCCTCTGACACTTACTATGCATATGGTCAATCCTTCAACCACTCAGAGCATCAACTCTCTAATGTATAAGATATGGCTCTTAGTAACACCCACCTCACAGGATTTTTGTAGTGATTAGACAGAATTATAATTTGCAAAAACACTCTTTAAATAGCACTTTTGATTACTATGGGAAGTGTTGACACTTCTCATATAATGTCAGAATCCAATCCTATGGAAAATCATTGTTCTTTAAAGGAAGGTGGAAGGAGGAATTATTTCATTTGACAGTAACTACCTTGAGGTTCATTTCCTACAAAATCATAGCATGGATTACTAATTGATGGTTCCTGACCATCTAAAAACATGATCATCTCTAGTAATAAGAATGAGTTTACTCAGAACATGGCACAGTCAAGTGAGTTGGCTTTACCTTGTGACGAGGTTACTGAGCTGGTTGATAAAGGGAATTCTATCCACAGCCCCCTCAAAATATCCTTGTGAATATTGTGTCTGTGATATATAAATGTGGGCTACATCATAATACAGTCAGGTGATTTATAGGACAAAAAACTGTAACCAAAGGTTAATGGCCTATTGTCAAGTATCAGGGACTTCTCCAGTTGTGGCCATAGTGTTCTATCATTGGACCTGTTCCATTCAACATTCTTATCAGTGATTCAAATGAAGACAAGTTTATCAAATATGTTTGTGGTGCAAAGCTGGGAAGGTTAGTTATTATGTTATGTGAGTGAATCAGAATTCAGATTGGGTTCGAATGATAGACAGGCAATAACACAATGATATCAATAAGAGTTATTATAAAGTCCTGCATATTAGTTCAAACAAATCAGTTGTAGAGATTGAGGGTCGGGAGCAATTGATGTGAAAACAATTCATGTGAAAAAAGAAGAATTATAGATTTCCTTGATGTATGAGTATGGCATGGTGACTAGAATGTCTCACTCAAACTTAAGACATGCTGAGTGAACTATAAAGTATCTAAATGAAAAGAGTTGTTTGGCTCTCCTATATGCTGTTTAGACACATTTGAATAATTTTCTTCAGTTCTATACATCATATTTGAGTAAGTTTGAAAATATCCAAAGGAGTTGAACCAGGATGGCGGACTATGGACATTGCCAAATGGAGATTAATTAAACAAAATGTGATCATAGTTTTCCTGGAAAAGAAAAGGGAATTATGGGGTAAGGTGAATGAAGGAGGGTAGATACCTTCCAATATTTGAAGAGCTATTGGAGGGAATAGATTTATTCCCTGTTATGCCCCACAGGGAAGAACTAGAAACAGACAAACATTTACAGGAAAGTAGACTTAAGCTCAATGTAAGAAGAATTTTCATAATCAGAGTTATCCAAAAATGGGATGAGATTCTCACAAAGGAGTGAGCTTACCATCATTAGAACTGTTCTGATGGCATTGGTTTGCCACCTTTGAGGGTTGATAATGATGGATGATATTTTGAGGACACGGAGGGAAGAACAAAGAATCATAAGATGAGTTTGAAATCTGGATATCCTACCTATGATCTGTGGCCTTGGGAAAGTAACTTCAAGTCTTTAGGCATCAGTTTCCTTATCTATAAAATGAAAGGATTAGACCACATTATATCAAAGGTCCCTTTCACTTCTGTAATAGCAATGATAATAATCATTTTAACGATAATTAAATGTTTACAAAGGGGTTTTTGGACAAATAATTATTTGCTGGGGCAAGAATGACTTACCCTCACTTTAAAGATGAGGAAATTGAGTATTAGTTAACTGATTTCCCAAAGGTCACACAGCAAATTTGCATAAGTCTGGGATGCTGACTAGCTAATTCTGGCATTGGGAGGAAGGTTTACATGATGGTGAATAAGGTTATATCTAGCAACATCCTTAGGGAAAATTCAATTTTAGATCATCTACTTGATGGTTCAATGTATATCAAATACATATTGTAGGAGAGTCAGCCTCATATAGTGGGTAAAGCAGTGCCCTTGGACTCACAAAGATACAAAATCAAGTCTTGTCTCTGACACATACTGGATGTGGAACACTAATCCCCTAATTTCTCAGTGCCTCAGTCAGCTGAATATGACTTACAGAGAGGTTGCTCATCTGTACCAGTGGAGGCACTTTTCACACCAGGAGTTTCCCACACCAATGGAATTGCAGGTTTAAATTAAAAGGGAAAGTTGGGAAATGCAGAGTGAATAGCTTGGTCCCAAAGAAAAAGCCAGAGAAAACATCTTCCCCTGCATCAACTGGGGCACAACATGGCCCAAAATGTTAGAGACCTTGGATAGGTTGAATGGCATTCCTGATTATTTTTTCTCTCCTCCCTTTTATTCTTCCTTTCTCTTTTCTTTTATTTTTGGTTAAATTCTTTGCTTGAGGGGGCGGCTAGGTGGCGCAGTGGATAAAGCACCGGCCCTGGATTCAGGAGTTCCCTGAGTTCAAATCCGGCCTCAGACACTTGACACTTACTAGCTGTGTGACCCTGGGCAAGTCACTTAACCCCCATTTCCCTGCCAAAAAAAAAAAATTATTTGCTTGAAGGTCCTCTGTGAAGGAAAGGTGATGAGGCATAATGAAAAAGTAGGTGATCACACACTATGTGTATATTTATCTATAGAAATACATACATATATGTGTATATATGTATATACATACATACACACTTATATATAAAATCAAAACTACTTTAAAAATAGAGTAAGAATAATGCAGGTCCACACTAAGCCCCCAACAAACAATGTGCCCATACATTGTAAAGGTCTGTGATTTTTTTCTTCTAATCAGCCAGGTTATCAAATCAATTCTTTCCTAGAGAAGTGGAAACCTCCCAAGATGGGCCTTGCTCAACCCGCTGGTTCAGTTGTGCTTTGTCAAATAGACTCATTTTTCTCTTGAAAGATCCTTCCAGCTCTAACCCATCTCAACAATGAGCCTCTCTGAGCCTTGGCTTTCTCTCTTCTAAAATGACATGTTTGCACTGGATGATCTTTAACGTGAAATAAATGATGGATAAAGTAGGGGCAGCTAGGTGGCACAGTGGATAAAGCACTGACCCTAGATTCAAGAGTACCTGAGTTCAAATTCAGCCCCAGACACTTGACACTTACTAGCTGCCTGACTCTGGGCAAGTCACTTAGCCCTCATTGCCCTGCCCCCCTAAAATGGATGAAGCATTGAAATAAAGAAGATATGGGTTCAAATCCATATCTGGCATTTTACTAGCTATATGACCTGTGGCAAATCATTTCATTTATCTGTGCCTCAGTTTCCTCATTTGTAAAATGAGGATGACTTTTGAGGTCTTCCAAACTCTCGGGTGATGATGCCATGCTCCTCTGACTCTCCGGGCTCCATAACTCACAGTCTGTCCCTGAAACTGTTTCTTTGCCAGGTGTCTGTCATTCACCAGGAGTGAGCTAGCCCTGGAAAGAAAGCTCAGGTTTTGTTTTTCTCTTCATCTTTGTTGGATTTGGGAAAGTGTTTCAAGGTCAGAGAGAGAGGCACCACTGCCCAATCTCCACATGATTACCCAGCGAGACAATTTCCAGGCCCTCACATTCCCAATTGGGAGTTTTCTCAAGCATGAACTATCAAATTATTGTCAATTCAGGCCGCTCTCAGAGCAGACAATGGAGAATCTTTGGCCCACTTCATCTGGGACTTTTAACCATTTTCTTATTTATTCAAAAATAATAGTGGAAAGGTCACTGGCCTGGCCAGACCAGTTAGCTCGGCACTGTTTATTGAGTCTTTATGCTTGATTTAAAACTGAATTACCAGGGCATAAAGTGAAAATGCATTTATGCCCTTCAGGAAATTCTGTACATAAAAATTAAATTGTATTATGAAAAGCAGAGAGGCTAAAACTTAGGCTCAGTGAAATTGATTGTGAGATCAGAGAGTGTGCTGTGGGTAGGGGAGGGGGTGGTAATTAGTCAGCCTATTGTCATTGTACACTGACACAATAGTCACCACTACAGTTGTGCATTTTTCTTCCCTTTGATTTTAAGGACTCCCAACATGGAGGTTGATGAAAGTTTCCCCAAATGGTGGCTCCCATGACAAAGATGGGAAGAGGGATGCAAAGATCCCCCTCCAAGGCCCATTATCATCTTGTGCCCATGGAGCAAAGATCTGGAATACATCCCTACATCTTGTACCCTGGGGAACAGAAGAGGCAGCAATCTGTGTTCTAGGGTAAGTGCCCAGTTTTAATGGATGAGTTTTTACCTTATCTTGCCAAAACCCTGGCTTCTGTGCCAGTTTCTGGATGTCTCTTCATCATTGCTCCCTCCTACATAGATACTCTCCCTTTACCTTTTCTAGCTCCCCTTTATGTATGCCCTTTACTGGTTAGAATAAGAGCTTCTTGAGGTTAGGAAGCTGTCTTGCTTTACTGTAGCTTGGTGGTGAAGTAGGGGCAGTGCTCAACAGATCATGGAGTCAAGAAGATGAGTTCAAATCCAACCTCAGACATTAACTGGCTATGTGATCCTTCTAAGTCACACAATCCCTTCCTGCCTCAGTTTCCTCATCTCTGAAATAGAGATGATAATTGCACAAAGCTCCCAAGATTGTGAGGATCAAAGAATTTTAAAGCATTTTGTAAACCTTGAAACACTACGTAAATACTAGATGGTGTGGTAGCAGCAGCAGCAACAACAACAACAACAATAGGAGTATCCCCTGGCACATATTAAGTACCTAATGTTTGGTCTCTCTCTCTCCTTGTCTGTCTCTCTCTGTCTCTGTCTCTCTCCCCCTCCCTCCTTATTTTCCTCCTGCCTTTCCTGCCACCCCCCTTCCCATAATCTCACTGGGATCTCACAACTACCCTCTGAGGAAGGTGTCATTATTATCACCACTTTGCAGATGAGGAAAAGAAAGTTCAGAGACTTAAATTGCTCAAGAATACAAAGCTACTGTTTGAGGTAGAATTCACATCCAGTACTTCATGATGACTTCAAGTCATTCTCTGAAATTTTGTCTCCACTGTCTAACATAGAAGGCATCTAATAAGTGTTTGGTGGTTAAGTGACTGAAGCATACTACTTTTTCATGTCACACACTGTCCCGGGCTGCCTTTCCCAAATTCCAGGGTATGTTTCTCCACTTGAGCACATGGACATCCTAGTAGAAACACCACCTGATTCTGATAGATCACAGATCAGCTGGTTCTCTAAGTCAACCAACATTTACTAAGCATCTTCCATACATAGGACTTTGTACCACTCACTGGGGAGAAAGATTTAGATAATATGATTTCTCCTCCTATGGAACCCACAGTCTAAGATGGGGTTCAGCCATGGCATCTCATATTTAGATTTGGAAAGGACGTTCAAGAATACACCATTCAAAACTCTCATTTTATATAAGGGGGGCATTGAGACCCAGAGAAGTTAAGCAACTTACTCAGTTTCACAACTAGGAAGTGTCTGAAGTAGGATATGAACTCAAGTCTTCCTGACTCGAAGTACCGTGCCTTTCCATGACACCAAACCACCACTTGACAAAAATAAACACCAGCCACATTCCTTTATGATAGCAGTGTATAAGAGATGTGCAACCAGTGGGTCTTGGGAAATTTGAGGGGAAAGGCTACACTTTGAGGACTTCCTGAACAGAGGTCATAAAATCTGTGATTCATTGATTCTTTTATCACCAAATAATGAACCTCAGGGTTTATGCCTTCCATTAGAATTTTAACCTGAGCTGAAGGTGCTCAGCATTGTTCATACAAGGAATGTCTCTCTTCCTAAATGATTTGAATTGATCCATTCTTGAGACTACCTGCTTTGCATTACATTAAAAAAGTTAGTAACCTGTATTGCCTTTATAAATTAGTCTTCTAAATCTAAAACCAAGTTTAGACATTGTTTCTAACCAGTATGTATTTTTCTTCTTCTTACAAAAAAGAATCTACCTATCATAATAAATATAATACTTGAAAGTAGATGAGTATTAGGGTGGCTTATAGTAGGAAGTATCGGGGTGT
The DNA here is from genome assembly GCF_019393635.1 of Dromiciops gliroides. Taxonomy (NCBI): domain Eukaryota; kingdom Metazoa; phylum Chordata; class Mammalia; order Microbiotheria; family Microbiotheriidae; genus Dromiciops; species Dromiciops gliroides. The sequence continues at coordinate 298,460,057 of NC_057865.1, read as the reverse complement.
ATTCATAATTCATAATGTCCTGATAAATAGAAGTTTGTAGAGAATGGTTTTACATTTACAAATGTGTGTATATATATACACACAGACATATATATATATATACATATATATTTATATATTTATATTTCTATACATACATAGTTGTGTCTAATAGGAGACATCTCTAGGGCAGAGGTGAGGGGGAAAAAGAAATTTACATGATAGCTTTGTTATATATTTAAAAGGAAGAGCAAGTTGTACATAATAGATTTGCAGTTTCACATGCAATCATCTTTTCAAGAATTACACCATGTTATAGAAATGCTTGCTTTATTCCATAAATTAAGAATAAAATAAGTACGATTTTTACAAAATCACAAAATCCAGCCCTGGAAGAGATCTTTGAGGTGACCAAATCCAATTGACTCTATTTATAGATGAAGAATCAGAATGCAGAAAGAACTTGTCAAAGGTCATTTAGACAGTAACAAAGAGCTGTGATTTCAAGCTAGCCCCCCAACATTAGATCCAAGGCTCTTTCTCCTACACTGTGCTTTTCATCTCACTCTGGCTGCCTATTTGGTGGGTGACCTTGGGCAAGTCCTCGATTTCTACCTGTGTAAAGGGAGAGGGTCAACCTGGATGAACACCAAGATTTCTGCTGGCCCAGATGTCCCATAATTCCAGGAAAGAACGTTCTACATTGGAAGCTTCATTCTCTCTTGAAGAGCCCTGGGACATTGTTCATCTCTTTTGAGTCGAAATGTACAAAACAATTCTGTCGCTGATGAAAAATGTGAGCTACTTGAGAATGAATTGGTTCTGAATTCCTCAATCGATGGTAAATAGTAGATCCATCACCTGGCATATTAACGGATCTCCGCCTGGCATTTTCAAGGAGTTTATGACTTGGAAATTACTGTGGTACATTTACTCTGCATTCATTACGGCTAAAATGGGACCATAAGCCTAGAACAGGAGAAGTCGCTATGCAGAGTGGTTTATTCTTATCCTTTTAGTCATTATCAGGGTGACTGATTTTCACCTTAAGTCATCCAACTTCTTGCTTGAAAAGACAGCTACTTAATACAGAAGCTGAGTATAAGAATTTGAGGAAGGTATAATAAAGTTACATTATGTTAAATACTCACTAGTAATTGAAGATAATCACATATAGATGAAGGTAATATACAAATGTACATTTACCTGCCAAATTATTAAACATTTAAGCAAATTAGGCAGGGGTCGACTCTTTTTTATTTGGGAGGTCAGTACTATGACTGGCCTTCACTATTCAAAATCTAGAAGCCTAGAGAGACCTCAGTTATAGAAAAAAAATCTAAGTGCATCAAGGCCTACTTCTTTCCCTGAGGAGGTGTCTGCATTGTAGCATCTGTGGCCACTGGCAAACTAGCCACTAACTGAATACTTTCAGTGAAAGGGAACTTACTCTCTTCTTCATAGGACAGCCCATGCCCATCCTGGCAGCTCTGTTTGTTATGGTTCTTCCCCTTCTATTTAGCTGAGATTGCCTTGCTGTGATTACTCTTCAATGATTCTGCCTTGTGCAGCTGCACAGATAATGAACCACATTATACTTCTACTCAAGAATCTGCAGTAGCTCCCTATGGACTCTAGGATAAAATCCTAAGCCTATCACTCCACTGTTTGTTTGTTCCCACCTCCTTTCTGGTCCAGTCTTAATCGATATTTCTGCCCTTCCAATTAGATCAAATGAAATAATATTTTCAAAGTGCTTATCACAGTACCAGGAACATGGAAGGCACTTAAATATTTGTTCCCTTCCTTTTCTCCCTTCACACACTCTCTGGTGTATACTAGCTATTTTACTCCCATACCTTTCCATTGTCTCTCTCTGTGCCTTTGTTGTTGTTTTTTGTCCTTTGTTCTCCAAGAGGACCATGACATCAGCGTGATGTCATGATGTGACATGAATTGGATTTAAGGGAATGAGGTCTGTGCAAGGTCACCAGCCTCACTTTCTTCTCCAGAGCCATCTAGGTCCAGTAGCAAGATATAGATCAGGACGACTGGAGATGGTCCCCATGTTTAAGGCAACTGGGTTAAGTTACTTGCCCAGAGTCACACAGCTAGTAAGTGTCTGAGGTTGATTTAAACTAAGGTCCTCCTGACTCCAGGACCAATGCTTTATCCACTGTGCCACCTAGCTGCCCCTGTGACTTTGTTTGAATGGGTGTCCCATTATAAAATACACTGCCTCTTCTCCTATGCCTCCTGGGATCTCTGGCTGCCTCCCCAGCACATCCCTCATCTCCCCAGTGCAGAAGCTCCTTTGATTCCCAGATGTGGCCCAGACCCTGGCATGTGGTTGGTGCTTTAGAATCATTGGGTGAATTGAACACTTCATGAAGACTTGTCCTATATTTGAAGTAAGCCTCTGTGCCTTCCCTAGGTCTCCTCTTTGACTGACACCAGTGGGAATGTTTGTAATCTTAGTCATACAGGGATGGCTCTGGGGGAAAAGTCTCTAATGAAAAGCAAAATTGTCCTTAGGAACTTTCCACATGCACTCATCTCATCTCACCTCTTCTCCCTGTTTCAGCATTATGCCTTTCATCTCCCCTTATTCAATCATTCCCTTCAATCAATTATTAGGTGCCAAATATATTCAGTCCCCTCTGATTAAGTGCCCAGGATAGAGAGCTGGAAAAAAATCCCAGTGTCTGCTCTCCACGCCCTTATGGAGAGGTTAACAAGGAGTTGTGACCTTTATCAGCAAGCAATGGGGTGAAGGAGAAGGAGATAGATGTGTTGTGAGGCTATTTGAGGGGGGTCGTCCCTTTCACCTGGGAGAGGGCAAAGGTGAGGGAGGGCTTAGTGGAGGAGATGAATGTGAGGGAGATTTTGAGAGGCAAACGTAAGGTAGCAAGTGAGCAATTCTTCCTTGCAGTGAGGCCAAGGAATTCATTGTCAAAGACAAGCCCTGGGAATTTGCTGCCAGCTCTCCTCCAAACCCACCCTCCCCAAGGAGATTCCCCCTTCCATATATTTCTTTGGCAAATAAAGCCCATTGTGTGTGAAGACAAGGCATGGCATTGAGTGAGTGGGGGCATTCAGGCATTTTTGGCCTGGCAGTCAAAGATCCATGTAGGGGATGAGTCCCTGAGAGACCCAGAGTCCCTTGGAGACTCAATCAGCTGCTAGTCACACCTACGTCTATGGGACTGGATGTGAGGCTTCAGTGCTGCAGGGGCCTGAGGCACTTTGGGCTCTATCCTTACATTTTTCGAGCATAGGAACTGAGGTTCAGAAAGGGCCCAAGAGCTGCCCTTGCTCACATAGGTAGGAAATGATAGTTCTGTGATTCTGGAGTGTGTATCTCTGTCTGGAAGCCTGTAATAGCCTGTCAATACAGTAGGGTTCCCAAGAGACAAAGGCCTCTTTTGAGCTGTGATAACTCCTGAATATCTAGGAAATTCGACTTTTGGTGTATGTGGGATGAGATAATATTTGTAAAACACTTAGCACAGTTCCTGACACACAGCTTCTACTTTAGAAATGCATTTTCTCTTCCCCCATTAACTGAAGGCCTACTGTGTGGCCTTCACTGACAGGGATCATCTTGTACAATGAGGTCAGGGAGCAGGGGGATACCAGAACCCAGAGTCTTGGTCTCTGCCTTCATGGAACTTACTGTGGGGGAGATAAGATTCACTGACTGGATATAACTAGATGATGATGCTGTCTTGTGTTTGCCTTGGTGAACCTCCCTTCTCTGTCCTTGTTCCCCTCCTTTTGCCTCTCCATACTTTTTCCAAAGGAAAAAGGGGAGATTGGGCACTCACCTCTCCCAATGCTCCAACTCTACTCCTATGTTGCAATGATCTCCAACCATTATTTCCAATCCTCAGATTTCATTTTAAGGTCTTCCTTGTAACAAGTTTCCAAGTCACATGGGGGAATTCTCTCCATTACCACCTTCTCCAATGGAAATCCATATCCTATATTATAATGGAAGCTAATGAAAAAAAAAACAGGATTCATTTGATATCTGGTTTTCCTGAGAAGTATGTGATCCACAAATCAAATGATGTTTCTTGTAGAAGTCTGACAGAAATCAGATAAGAATGTTATTCCTAACATCTGGTTCTATCTTAAGCAAATTAGATTTCTGGTGAGTCCTGAGTATTTGCCTAGAATTAGAGCTTATTCAAGAGCCACAATACATTTCAGTCTGTTTCCAAATCTTGGAAATTCTCTGTCTCAGCAAAACCACAATTGTGGGTGACTTAGAGGTCAATAACCCCAGGGAGGGAAGTATGGTGGGCATAACTGGCTTACTTTCAATCAGTCAATCAACAAGTATGTATTTAAGTGTCCACCACATGGAAGATACTGTATATATTGCAAAATGTTCTGAGCAATGAATCAATGAAAGAAAAAAAAATACTTATTAAGTCCTTCCTGTGACCCAAGCACTCTGTTACTTCAAGGAAAGCTGGTCTCTGCCCACAAAAAAGCTCACATTCTAATGGGGAAGACAACATACAAATTAGTTCAAAGTGCCAAGTAGAGAAGCTTTCAGATCCAATGGGTATTCCAGGATTCCCCAAAATGGTAGAAGTAGAAAGAACTTGGCTTTAAAATCAGGAAAGCAGCTTCTAGCTTCAAGTCAGTCACATCAGAGCTGCATGCCCCCTCTCTGAGCTGAAGTTGTCTTAACTCTGAAACAAAGGGAGCTAGATTCAATGACTTCCATCCCTTCTGACTCCAATCCTCAGTGGCTGAATCCTGCTTCCATGGACGGGTGAGCCCATCTGTGCAGCTCTGCTCTTTCTCCCATTGCCAACCACACTCTCATCACTTTGCTCCATCCTTCAAGATTTTTGCATAGGTCTTTTGATAAATTCTTTGTAGAGCATCCTCCCAAAGCACTGGAGAACTTTCTTTAATCATTATCACCAACACCACCACCATCATCATGAATGTCAATTTGGCACTTGGATTATCCAACTGTGATGGCTTACACCATTGGCATGATTTTTCAATCATACCTGTCCTATTATTAGGCAACAATGCAATTTTATCCTGAGGAAATTTGATTGTTTAGAATAAAACAGCCGGGGGCAGCTATGTGGTGCAGTGGATAGAGCACTAGCCCTGGAGTCAGGAGGGCCTGAGTTCAAATCCAGCCTCAGACATTTGACACTTACTAGCTGTGTGACCCTCAGCAAGTCACTTAACCCCAATTGCCTCACCAAAAAAAAAAAGAAAGAAAGAAAGAAAGAAAGAAAAGAAAAAAGTAGTTTTCTAGAATAAAACAGCTTCCTCTGCTTACCCCTACCCACACAGAATTTCACAGATCAGAAGTTTTCTTAATTTTTTTAAAAAAGGATTTCCAATCCCTAAAAAATAAAGTTGAACCATTTAAAGTCATCTACAACCTTCTAGAAATAGCCTTTCCTGTTTCATCTCAGGCTGAGCCCAACTGCCTTAACTAAGCTCCACCGTATCAGTGCATCAGCAGGCATTTATTAAGTTCCTTCTTTGTGCCAGACACTAGAGTTACAAAGACAAAAAAGAAAGAAAGAGGAAGAAGCCATCCCTCCAAGTAATTCCATGATTATTTTCTGCCAAAACAGTTATCTTCATAATCTGTGAATAAGGTATTAAAGATTACAGCACTTTTAGTAGTCGAAGGAATCTTAGTTCATTATATGTTGGCTCCAGGAGAGGCCTTAAAAGAAGTGATGTCAGAGCTGAGGAGGCCTTTAGAAGACATTGTGCACTATTAGGGTTGAGAAGGGACTGACACCATCTCGTCTAAATACTTCCTGCTCCAGATGAAGAAGGTCAGCCTCAGATAAAGCCTGCCTGAAGATCAGAGAGCAGGTTAGCAGTATTTCTGGGATTGGATTTACTCAGGCCTCTAACCTCTCAAGCTGTGTCAATTGTCCTTTATAGGCAGAATAGTTTTAGGCACATATTATGACTCTTTGGAAGATACAAAAAAGAATGTCTTAATCAATGTAGTTTTTTTTAGTTAAATAGATTTTTTACCCTGAGCTCCCAGTTCAATATTAGATTATTACAATCCTGTCCAACTGCCAAATTTATGGCAATAAGCATTTATTCTAAGATCTCCTTTGTAATGTATTCATTTTTCTTGGCTGCCTTCTATCTGTCTGCCTCAGTTGTCTCTTTGCTGGAAAGTGTGGCAATAATAATAGTTTGATGTTTACAAACCATTTTCCACACTACAATCAATCTGTCAAAAATATTTATTGCCTACCTTGTACCAGGAACTGTGCTAAGTGCTGGGATACAAAAAGAGGCAAAAGACAGTCTGTGTCCTCAAGATACTGATGAGAAGTAGCAGACTCAGGAGGAAATCCAAGACTTCTGACTCCAAGCGCTATATGCTGATCTGTTTCTGAGTTCTGGACTCTGGCAGCAAACACTTAACAATCTGGCAATGATACCTCTGGGGGAAACAGAGGTGAGGTCTTTGTTGTGTTTAGTGATTTAGAATGGGTCAAGAGGGGCAGCAATTCTACCCTCAAATGAGATCTACAGTCAAGTTTCTTTTCCTGGGAAATGAATAGAGGAGAGGTAGGAATCTGTGTGAACCAAGCTTACTGAATCAGGCAAGACATAGCTAGGGTGGGTAGGTGGAAGGAGAGTGTGATTGGAAAGGTGTTACCGCAAGCAGTGGATTGAAGGGGTGAAAAACTCAGGCTTTATAAAGAAATCTAGAATTACATGATTCACAATTACTTCAGAGAGAATCTGGGCCAAGTTCATCCCCTGCACAGTCAGGGTTCAGGATGATTCCATAGCTTGGAACACTTTTAAGTATGGAAAAATATGGATTTTAATGAAGAGAAATGTAAACTCCAGCCAATGTGCTAAAAGAATAATTTGCAAATATTGGAAATGAGAGGTTTGAGCAGACAAAAGCCTGCAGAAAATCGCGAGGATTTTATCAGCCAGCAGGCTTAGTGTGATGTGTGTGGATGTCCACGTTTCATGACAACCAAAGACGGCCTAAGTTTTTTTCAGCATTTGAAGTGTTTTCCTGTGAGGCAGGGATGAGACTTATTCTGTTTGTTATCAGAGGTCAGTTTGAAGCCAATGGAGGAGAGTTGAAGAGAGGCAGACTGAGGAATGATGTAGAGTGGAAAACAGCCCTAATAATTAAGGAGCTGCCCTTGAGCAGAAATGGGAGATCTGCAGAAGTAGTGCCTTATCCCTTGTTGGAGGTATTCAGGAAGTGATGGGGTGTCCATTGGTTGGGGACATCATAGGAGGAATTCTTTTTTACCTGTGCTTTGGACTGGGGATCCTCTGAGGTCTCTCTCAGAACCAAGATTCTGCACACCTCCTAAAGATGCATTACTAGACATGTAACTCCCTCCACAAAGAGTAAGGTAGTCCTTTTGTATGACGGCCTTAATATGTCAAATTGTGTCCTTAGACAAATTGAAGTTATGTCCATTCTGTATTGTTTTTACAGAATCGTGTTTCGGGGAAATAGCTGAGTTTGAAAGCTAATGAAAACTGAGATGATGGTTTAATAGAAAGATCTGGGGAATATAATTGAAACTGATTTTTCCCTATCTTTTCTCTTAAATTTTATTGATACATTTTTGCTTTTTCACTCATAATTTCTGAAGATGTCTTCCTGTCTCAGTCAAGATTCCTTTTTTTTAACAAAGAAACCAACCAAAATGAGGAATTTGTTTGATAATGGATGAACCATTTCGTGCTCAAAGTCCCCTACCTCTACACCAAAAGGAAGATTTTTTTTTCCTTCCTCTGCTCTCCAGAGTTGCAATTGGTTATGGTAAAGTACTCAGAGTTTGTCTTGGTTTTATTTTTCATTTTTTTTTTGTCTTCCTGTTTCTTCTTTACATGAGCATCATCAGTTCATGCAGATGTCATCATGGTTCTCCATATTCTTCAAACTCATATAGTAGTTTCCTACAGTAGTTATTTTCCATTGAATTAATATGCCAGTTTGTTCAATCATTCCACAATCAATGAATACTCAATTTATTTCTAGGGCTTTTAAAAAATAATAAAAAGTGATGCTGTGAATATTTTGTTAAGCAGCAGACTTTCCCTCCCTCTGTTTTTGACCTCCTTGATGTATTCTGAATATAATCACTAGGTCGAAGGGTCTTGTAGCCAATTGTCATTTTTCTTTGAGGATTTGTTTGTTGATGTTTTTACTTTGTTGTCTTTTGAGCTTGTGCTTGAGCTTTCCTGTCCCTATAGAAACTTTTTATGGTCAGGCGCTATTTGGTGTGTGTCATTTGTTCATTTTCTTCAGCCCCCCCTTTTATTTTACATTGGCCTTCATGTTAGTGTTGGGCTCTAATGACCTCTGGGGGAATGTCCAGCCTGAACTTCTATAGCTCTGTCTGGTGGTAGTGTGATTTGGGGAGAACTCTGGTTAAACATCTCTGGTGACAGGGAGCTCCCTCCCTGGGCAACCTAATCCTCTTTTGAACAGCTCTCACTATTTGGAGGTTCTGCCTTACTTTGTTGTTTTGTTTTGTTTTGTTTTTGTGGGGCAATGAGGATTAAGTGACTTGCCCAGGGTCACACAGCTAGTAAGTGTCAAGTGTTTGAGGTCAAATTTGAACTCATATCCTCCTGAATCCAGGGCTGGTGCACCACCTAGCTGCCCCCGTAGTAGAATTTTCTTATCCCTGCAGCATGAGACTGGGAGCTAGATATGCCATAGGTTATAGATTTGATAATGGAAAGGAGAGGTGGATATTTTCAAGAGAAGTCTTGGGAGCAGGCAGCAGCTTTGGGGCACATAAGGCCAGGAAGCAAGGAGAACAAAGTGTCTAGCTTCTAGCTCATCACAGTTTTAAGGAAACAGCAAGGAAGCAGTCTGGGGTAGGTCCTTCCAAAGGAAGATTCCAGTCTGAGACCCATATGCAGAAATGTGTTAGAATCAGATAATGTTGACGCAGGCACACTTAAATTTTCATTGTGAGCATTAACACCTGGGAAATGAGCAAACACTAAAAATCAGGACTTTATTTATTGTTTTGTTCATTGTTTAAGGCTTAAGAAAATAATAGAGAATGTGAATAATGTGAATTAAACTTTAAAAAATGGCCATACATACATTTTTCTTCTTTTCAGAAAGTCAGTTAAACATTTATATCCCTTCCCATATCCTCCCACCCCAACCTGGTAACTGCTTCTGGATCAAGGATTGCTACAGTGATTCTCTTATACTAGGAACACTCTGTTCCTCCTCTCAAGCTTTGAGCACTGGCTGGGGGGCAGGGACTCATTCCAACACAAAGGAAATGGTTTTGGGGTTGGGGGGCAGTGGGTGAAAGCCTAGAGTAGGTATTCCAGCTCTTTTAGCAAATTGCTTAAGAAAAATCTGTGAGAAGAAAGATGTTGGCTTTTATTTTGATAATGGAAAACACTCAGCTTGCGGCTTCTCAAGCCTCACTGAAGCCACTCATCCTTCCTGCTCATGAGTTGCTTCAAGATCTATTTGCTTGGTCCTATTACATTTCTGTCCATCAAGAAAATACCTGAGACTCCCAGACAGAGTGCTTTTAGGAGAGACAATGTTGTCCCTGGGCTTTAAATGAAAAAAATATATTAATGGATTTTAACACCTGCTAGCTGAGGCCTTCCCTGTTCCCCAACCCCCACCCCCAGTTGTTTGGTTTCTCTTCCTTTTGAAATTATAAGGCACTTTTTTTTAAACTTAATTAGGTACATTCTATATTCACTGAATAGAATTCATTTTCTTTGAGAAGTATGGAGCCTGTCCTAATGCCTAGCTCAGTGCCAGTCACATAATCATTGCTAATAAATGTCGAATTGGACTTGAATTTATATAAATAGGTAGATATTAGCACAACATGGTCCTCAAACTCAATAAGACTGATATTCAACAAGGTTGATATATTGATATGTCAATAAAGTTGATGAGAATCCCTATAATTACAAATGAAGGAACTGAGGCTACAGGAAGACACCTCACAAAAGATCACATAGAGTAAGAGAGTCATTTACTCAAAACTAAATCTTTCCCCACCCCCATGTTTTGGGGGAAAATGTGAACTTAATGAATATTAACTAATGTGAGCATCCCCATATATAGAGTGGAGCAGATAGAGATGGCTGGCTGCACAGGAAACTGAATCTCTATCATGTATAGCATTCTACTGTTTGTTTACTTGTTTGTTTCTTTGCTTGTAAATAGACATGAATTCATATTATATTCAAAGATGTACTACTTATCTGTTTCTTTCTGGCCTTCCTTAGTTTCTCTTCTATGTGTTTCAAAAATATGTTTTGATGAACTACTTTTCACTCCCCCACCTCCTTTCCCCTTCCTTTCTGTAATTGAGGATGATCTTTCTTTGCATCTTTAACCCCAGTCCCAAGGCCCATTGCTATGGGACTCTCTCTTTATTGGTGGAGATGAGGGGTGGTGCAGAGTTGGCAAGAGGTGAGAGCTTCATTTCTCAGCCAATACTTCTTTGGTACTCTCCAAAACAGAGAAGATGGAAGAGTCCAGCTCCACTTCAGTTTTCTGAAGGAAAAAGTCTCTGGGAAGACATGAGAAGAGTGGGCTGTTTCTACCATGTCCCTGTTGTCAGCTTGCTGCTCTAGAGACTCCAGGGAGATTCCCCTTGGGTTAGATTTAGAACAGTCTTTCTTGGTTGAGCTGAGTTATCTCACTTCCAATGGGCATGCTCCTGCATTCTCTAATGTCAGCCATATATTCTCCTATGTGTACCTTCTCTCATTTCTGTTTTTCTATGACTTGGATAAATGATTTTTTTTTTGATATTTGCTATGTGTGTTCATGGTGGAACTGATATTAGGGGGAGAAAGGGATCACGCCTTGGATAGAAATTGGAGTCCCCCCCACCTAAAAATGACAGGCTCGAACCTGATCATATCTACTAGAATAATATAATTTAAGGGAGCAGATAGATCTACTTCTAGCCCTGTTCTCTCTCTGAAGAGAGCAGAGTGGTGGTTCCCAGCCCAACCTCTTACCTCCTCTCTTGGCAAGAACAAAAACCTCCCTTGAATAAGGGTGTAAGAAGAAGAGGCAAGAGATGTCTATTCTGCCTCTTTTTGAGTCACACACAAGGCCTCATCACAGGTGTGCCTTATTATAAGTAAGAGGTCCCATACCACTCCATGTTGCTATGCTTTCTGAGCTGCCACACCCAAGTCATTTGAATGAGTTGTTTGTTTGTTTTTTGTTTTTTGTTTTTGTTTTTTTTTAGTGAGGCAATTGGGGTCAAGTGACTTGCCCAGGGTCACACAGCTAGTAAGTGTTAAGTGTCTGATGCCGGATTTGAACCCAGGTACTCCTGACTCCAGGGCTGGTGCTCTATCCACTGCGCCACCTAGCTGCCCCTGTTTGTTTTTAATGAGTTTTGCAAAGCATTTTACATAAATAATTTCCATGTATCTTCACAACAATCCTATGAGATTCAGGCTATTATTATCATTGGCCAAACCTCATTTGGCCACTGTTTGGTCTCTTAATGGTTCAGAGTGAATGTAAATAGCAGTTGTTTCTGTTTTGACCAGAAATCCTGAGGGTCTTCCCTTCTCAGATTTAATCAGTCAGTCAGTCAGTCAATCAGTCAGTCACTTGGTCAGTCAGTCAGTCAGTCAGTTAGCTGCTCATTTATCTATCTATCCATTTATTTATTTATTTATCTATTTATCTATTTATTTATTTATTTATTTGTTTGTTTGTTTGTTTGTTTGTTTATTCATCCATCCATCCATCCATCCATCCATCTGTTTGTTCATTTCTTCATCCATTCATTGGCTTGTCTATTTATTTGTTTGTTTATTTGTTTACTTATTCATTTATTTATGTGTTTGCTTGTCTGTTTATTTATTTGTGCATTTATTTGTTTATTTGTTTATTGTTTATTTATTTATATTTTACTAGGTAAAAGAGGCCATTCTATGCCTCATTTCTTACCTAACCTTAATCACTGAATGGGCATTGTCTCAGGTAAACTGGGATATGGAAAACACCTTAGCTTAAAAATTCCAAGGTCTACCACTGAATCAGGGCCATTACTAGTCATTGTGATGTGTCTCTTGCCACTGCTCTCAGATGGCTCTTGAGGAGAGAGTGAGATTGATGACTTTGCACAGCCCTTCCTCACACAAGGTCAGCAAAAATCCAATTCACTGAAAGTCATGACATCACACTGATGTCACAGTTCTCTTCTAGATCAAAGGACAAACAACAACAGCAATCATCATTTTATAGAGGAAGAATCTGAAACTTTGAGATGTTCAGCAACCTGCTCAGCATCGTGCTGCTGGGAAGTGTCCAAATAAACCAGGATTCAGCATGAGGTCTTCCTGACTGTGCCGATGCTCACCATGACATTTCAGCTTCTCAGAACCAGCTTCTTTCTGCCAGACCATTCTATCTTGGCAATTCAAGATGTAGCTAAGGGAAGGGAGGACAGAGGTGTCTTAAGGGACAAGGTCAGCAAAAATCAAGAGGTAATGTAGATACTTGGGAGAGACAACAGTTGGTCCAATGTTTGTGTTGTGTTGAGGAAGGGGTGCTGGTGGGGCAGGGGAAGATAAGCATGGGAAGGTAGGTTGGGACTTGCCTGATTAAGGGAGGAGAGTGGAGACTGTCCAGGCCAAACTATACAATGGAGCTGCCTGTGCAGGGAAGATAAGCAAATGCAGTGTGATGTGTTTGACCTTTCCCCCAACAGTCTACACCTTTGCCTCCAAGAAAGGTTAGTTAAAAACAAAAATAGCCTAGCCTCAGCCACCTGGATTAGCCTCCCTGGATGTTCCCAGCTTGCTACTTTTGACTACTCTCCTGAGTGTAGAGAGGGTCATTCTCCTTGCTAATGGGGAATGCAGGGTCATTGACATGTGAGCTTCATTAGCCATTACTTTTTCTCCTCTCATTAACATTTTGGGTCCACAAAGATGTCCACAGATATGTCAGGTAGGCTTTTTCTGCTTGCTGAGGAGAAGTGATGAGGGTCTGGCAGCTTCTGACCGTGAGCTCTCTGACTGCAGAGGAGTAAAAAAGCCAGTCTTTGTCAGAGAGGCTGAAGCGACCTGCTGGGGGTTATTCCTCCAAAGACTTAGGGGCTTTTGTGGTCTTGACTTGCTAATCTTCTGAATAAGACTGAGGGCACCAAGATCAGCTGCTTTCCTTCTTTCTCAAGGCTCTGAACTGAACACCAAGGTGACACCAAGGCCCTTTAATGCACACTTGGAACTGATTAGGAAGATGAGGGTGTTATCCCTAGAGAAGACTGGTGTGGGGTAGGGGTATTCACACTCACCATCTTCAGGTATTTGAAGGAATGTCATGTGGGGGAAAGGGTAAGATTGGTAGGATTAAAGAAACAAAAAAACTGAAAGCTTGAAGGGAGCTTAGAGGTCAACTAATCCAACCTCCTCATTTTACCCATGAGGAAAGTGAGGCCCATGGAGGTCCTATGGCTTCACCCACATCCAACTACTCTTGAGCAGCATAGCTGGAATTCAAATTCAAGTAACAGAATCATAGATTTAGATGTGGAAGGAAATTTAGAAGTCGCCAGGTCCAATCCTTTCATTTAACAAGTGAGTAAAGAGAGGCACAGGGAGGTAAAGTCATTCAAAAAGCAAATTGCAGTGAACAAAGAAATAAACAAAGTTCTTAAAATTTAAAAGCAAGAAAGGAGAGGATTTTTCCCATTTTCAGTCTTGCTAGGCACTTTGTTCCTAGAAGGGTGGTGTCAATCTACTCCTCCAGTGTGAATTAAGCTTCCACTTCTCTTTATATGTTGTCTCCCCAATTCAAATAAAAGCTCTTTGAAGACAGACACTATCTTTGCTTTTGTTCTTGTATAGCAAGTATATCTCTGACCTCACTCTTCCTAAATGTGTTCAGATATAAAGTTTTTGGCTACAATATTCCTTGGAGTTCTCCTTTTGGGGTCACTTTCAGGAGGTGATCAGTGGATTCTTTCAGTGATGATTTTATCCTCTGATTCTATAATATTAGGGCAGTTCTCCTCAATCATTTCCTTGAATATGGTGTCTAGACTATTTTTCTGGTCATGGCTTTCAGGCAGTACAATACTTTTCTTTTTTTTTTCTTTCTTTTTCTTTCTTTTTTTTTTTTTTAGTGAGGCAATTGGGGGTTAAGTGACTTGCCCAGGATCACACAGCTAGTAAGTGTTAAGTGTCTGAGGTCGGACTTGAACTCAGGAACTCCTGACTCCAGGGCCAGTGCTCTATCCACTGTGCCACCTAGCTGCCCCTGTCCAATACTTTTCAAATTGTCTCCTGGATCTATTTTCCAGGTCAGCTGTCTTTCCAATGAAGTATTTCATATTTTCTTCTATTTTTTTTTCATTCTTTTGATTCTATTTGACTGATTCCTCATGTCTCATGGAGTAATTAGCTCCCATCTGTCCAATTCAAATTTTTAAGGCATTGCTTTCTTTAGTCAGATTATGCACCTCCTTTTCCATTTGGCCAAATGAATTTTTTTTTTAATTTTTAGTGAGGCAATTGGGGTTAAGTGACTTGCCCAGGGTCACACAGCTAGTAAGTGTTAAGTGTCTGAAGCCGGATTTGAACTCAGGTCCTCCTGACTCCAGGGTTGCTGCTCTATCCACTGCACTACCTAGGTGCCCCCCAAATGAATTTTTTAAGGAATTGTTTTCTTCAGTCAATCTTTGTGCTTCCTTTTCCAAGGTTTTGATTTGTTGTGCTCCCTTTTCCAAGCTGTTGATTCTTTGTGCTTCCTTTCCCAAACTGCTGATTCTTTTTTTAATAATTTTCTTGTGTTGCTTTCATTTCTATCCCCATTTTTTTCTATTTCTCTCAATTGATTTTTTTTTTTTGGTGAGGCAATTGGGTTAAGTGACTTACCCAGGGTCACACAGCTAGTAAATGTCAAGTGTCTGAGGCCAGATTTGAACTCAGGTCCTCCTGAATCCAGGGTCGGTCCTTTATCCACTGTGCCACCTAGCTGCCCCTTCAATTGATTTTTTAAATCCTTTTTGAGCTCTTCCAAGAAGGCTTTTTGGTCTTGAGACCAATTCATCTTCCCTCTTGAGTCTTCACATGTAGGTAATTTGTGAGTATTGTCCTCATCTGAGTTTGTGTTGAGCTCTTCTCTGTTGACACAGAAGATCTCAATGGTAAGAGCCCTTTTTTGATTCTTACTCATATAGGTATAAAGTTTTAAGGGGATATTTGTGGTATTGGGATGTCTCTTCTCTAATATCATTGACTCAGGCCCCCACTATGTGTGGTCCTCCCCCTCACTGTTGGTTACAAGTGACAAAGACTGCACTTGCATTTTGTAAAAGCAAAGGGATATTGACATCATTAAATTAAAATTAAAACTTTTTCCCCAACACCTTAATGGGTATATTCTTTCTTTTACTACCTTAGTCAGTGGGCAGAGTAGGCTCAGACTTAAGTAATTTTGATATAGCTTTGATTCGGTAACACCAATTTCAAGCCTAAATCTAGCATTAATGCCAAATAAGTTCTCATCTCAGCTATCACTAGGCTTCCTGCAAGCCCCAACAGAAACTTATCTCTATCTCCTGAACTTTTGAAACGCAGAATTCTATATCCTCCAACTTCCTTCACAGGAAATGAATGAAGGCCTGCAAAGAAGCATGCCTGGCATGGTAGAGAATGCCCAGATTCTCTGCTGCTGAAGAGGTAGAGGTTATTGGATCCCTTGAGTTCAGGAATTCTAGGTTATAGTGGGATTAAGGCCAATCAGGCATGCACCTAAGTCTGGCACCAGTGTGGTGAGCCTCTGAGAGTGGACAGCCATCTGGCTGACCAAAATGAGGCAAACTAGCCCAGGACAGAAAAATAGAATTGGTTAAATGATCTTCCCTCCACCCCCCCATTCCCCAGATTTGAAGTTAGAGTTCTGATCTCTGGGGTAGAGTACCCATTCCAGTTAATGCACAGATCTTTAGAAGAAATTTAGGAATAGATGTACTTAGTGGGTCTCTAATTATGTTTAATAGAGTTGTTTATAGATAGTGAACATTTTATTTCATGCAACTCTTCCTGTTGCCTCACTTTAATGTGAAAGTGAGGCTGGGTTCCTAAAGGTTATGGCAGAAAAGTCTTGATGAAACTGGTTCTACCAAGCTAGATTTCAGTTAAATTCTATTCAACAAACATTTACTAAGTGGCTGTTATGTGCCAGGATGGGCAGTGTAGTTAGACACACACACACACACACACACACACACACACCTTTTTCTGCCATCCAAGGACTTTCAGTCTACAGGGAAGATACACTATGTATATTTGTCAGCAAACATTGTTAAAAGTGGTACAATGTGTATGTGTGTGTGTGTGTTCTTTGTGGATGTCTCTGGTGATATTTGAGACACTTAGAGCCCACACTCTACTTTTTGCAAGTCTACAGAAAATCAAGCTGCCATTTAATTCACTGATTCACACACACACACACACACACACACACACATATACACACACACACACATACACACACACACACACACACAAGAGAATGCGATATATCATATGACCTCCAGGTGGCATCGCACTAAAGCCACAGTCTAAGTGGTTTCATCAGGGTCTATCCAGCGAAAACCAAAAGGTCTTAATTACCACTCCTCACTAGAGGCTTAGTTGACTTACTCACCACTTCTACCATTACTTACTACTACTATCTCCCCCTAGGAAGAATAAGGAGAAGTTCCAACCTCAAGAACCTTAAGCCTATGGAAATATTAAAGGGAAGGAAGGGTTACGTTTTGGGGAAATAAATCTGGGATTAGGATTGCCCCATGAGAAAGTAAAAATAATAGAAAAGTAGTTCTAGTCTCCAGTTTCCCTCCCATTATGAATTTAGGAAGCTGCCAATTCTGGCCTGTTCAGGTCTCTTCTCCAACATATTCCTCCACTAATCTCCAGTTATCATAGGCCTCAACTGGAGCTTCAACCATGCCCTAAAAGTGTCAGTGAGAGCTCAGTAGATGACTTTAGCAGTCATGGCTGACAGGGCACCTGACTTCAGTATTCATGTATCTCTCTCTTTCACTCTAACTCTGTCTCTGTGTTTCTCTCTCTTTCTCTCTCTCTGTCTGCTTCTCTTTATCAAGGGCATGAGAAAAATCCATGATGTCCCCAAAATCTCTTCAAGACCAAAAGAAAGGAAACTAATTGCTTTTCCCCCCATTTGTATATCTTATTCATTCATATAAAGAAAATCTCAGACATTTGAGGATGTGTAGTGCCATATACATTTTTCTGCTTACTACATCAGCTAAGGACACCCCCTATGCTACTAAGGCATTCCTTTGTGTTTTAAAAGGCAGGTAGCCCACCTAAACCATTGACAAGTTCAGTTTTGAAGATTCAAATCTTTGTGCATGAGGACACTCACCATTGCTTGGCATTATTAGTCAGATTAGGCATAGGGGCAGGAAAGTTAACAGGATAGGGAAGAACCAGACCCTTTCAATCTGGGGCCAAGATAATCTGAGTACCCTTATTACCAGAAGAAAATATTTATATCTTCACAGAGATTACATATTCAGAGTATGCTGGTATATGTTGGTGCTTGTGTCAATGATTATTTCAGAGTTTGGGAGTTTTTATAAATAATCATATTGATTTCCTTATGTACTAATGCTATAAATGTCTGGTTCCTATATAGTCCTATTAGCATTTTTCCTCAGTTGTTAAAATTGTTTTCTAGTTGCCATAGATTTACTGTTTTTTGCTTACATGTACCATAGTTGCATATTGTATCATATATCTTGGATGAAATTTAGACAGCCTTTCAAGTAATACTTTGAATTGTGCTGTGTCTCTTGTATGCAATATTCATGTGAATGTGAGATAAATTATATGATAGAATGATTACCTGTGATGATGAGATAAAAATCAGGGATGGTTAGAATTATTGTGGTTCTTATAAAGTATATTTACAAATGACATATATGTTTCAATTAATTTTCTAGGGACTGCAAAGATATTTTGCTAAGTAGAAGAATGTAGCAAACATATTACTCCTTCTCCCTCCTAGAAGTCAAGCAAAGGAAAAAAGAATCTCATAATTTCATTTAAAAGGTACCTCAGTCATTTCTAATACAAAGCAAACATAAAAAGGAATCTCCTTCATGACATAAGAAAAAAGTTATCATCTAGTCTCTCATTAAAGGGCTCTAACAAGAGAGACCCCACTACTTCCTGAGGCAACCAATTCTATTATTGAACAGTTCTAATTGTTAATAAGTCTTCTTCATCTTCTGACATCATTATCTTCATTTTTCTCCTTACAATTCCTTCCCATTGTTCCTGTTTCTTTCCTCTTGGACTAAACAGAAAATAGCTTATAATTCTTTCATATGTCATTGTTGTTAAATGGGGCAGCTAGTGGCACAGTGAATAGAGCACTGGCTCTGAAGTTGGAAGGACCTCAGACACTTACTTGCCTGTGTGACCCTAGGCAAGTCACTTAACCCCAATTACCTTAAATATCCAGGGCTGTCTCCATCTATCCTGATATATCTTGCCACTGGACCCAGATGGCTCTGGAGGAGAAAGTAAGGTTGGTGACCTTGCAAAGCCCTCCCTCACTTAAATCCAATTCAGTGAGAGTCATGACATCACCCTTCAAGAACAAAGTACAAACAACAGCATGTTGTTCAGTCATTTTCAGTTGTCCAATTCTGTGATGCCATTTGGAGTTTTCTTGGCAAAGATACTAGAGTGATTTGCCATGTTATTCTGTCTCATTTTACTGGTGGAAACTGAGCAAAATGGGTTTAGTGACTTGCCAAAGGTCACACAGCTAGTGAGTGTCTGAGGTAGGATTTGAACTCAGGAAGATAAGTCTTCCTGATTCTAGGCCCAGTCCAATGTTCATAGCACCCCCTAGCTACCCTTGAGAAAAAATAAGCCTATACTACCTGCTATGTCCAGATGGCCTCCCATCTAAGTACCAACCAGACCTGAGCCTGGTTAGCTTCCAATATCAGACAAGATTGGGTGACTTCAGGGTGGTATGGTTATAAACGTAGGCATATGTATGATGGTTCTTTAAATATCTGAAAATTGCTACCATTACAACCTCTTGGTCTTTTCTCCACTGGGGCATACATGCCCAGTTCTTTCAATTAATCCTGGTTGCCAGTCAAGGCATTTCCACCCAAAAAACAAGTTCTTCTCTTTTGCTAAATTTCAGATCCAGATGATATTTTCCCTTGGTTTTCCCTTACCTTTTAAATGAATACATTCTCATTGAGGCAAGTCAGGAAGCTACTGGCTGCTCAGTATTTGACTTTGTGAGGGTTCCCACTGATGACTAAATAACTGCCGCCTCCCATCAGTATCACTACTATATCATGTTCCTGTCCTAAGCTTGTGATCTGTTTCCTGAAGCCATTTATTTTCCTTTTCTGCCCAGGTTGTCTGAGGGATCATCTAATGACAAAATCATTTCTGTTTCTACATTCACTGATTTTTGTTCGAATGTTCTCCCCCATCATTTCCCACTCTGATTCCTAGGCTTCTTTATATGAAGAAACCTCCTTTGTACGCAAAACTCCAACTGCCCTTGGTTCCTTACTCTGCTTCTTTTAAATTAAGTAGCATCTCTTCCAGGTCTAGGTTCCTCACCACCAAGTCTGAGTGGAACATATGCCGACACTTGCCTGCTTGTGTTAGTCTGTAGCCCCTCTTGCCTAAATTCAGGGCCTTTGAATATAGACACTTGAGTCTTGAAGCATATGTGTGTGTGTGTGTGTGTGTGTATGTGTGTATTATATATATATATATATGTATATACACACATATATGTACATATTTTTTCTCCTATTAGCTTCTGAGTATCTCATACATTATCATTTCTTCATTGTCCTTATGGCCAGTGCTGTCTAGTCTGGTGGATATTCACGGGTCATTTGCTTTCTCATCCTCTTTGGTTTAAAGGGTCTGAGCACATAGTCCTTATCAACCCAGCCTCCCCTTTATTTTACCCTTTGCACTTTCCGTGTTTTAGGGGCAGCTAGATAGCATAGTGCATAGAGTCCTGGGCTTGGAATCAGGAAGATTCATCTTCCTGAGTTCAAATCCAACCTCAGATGCTTATTTGCTGTGTGACTTTGGGCAAGTCACTTAACTTCTTTGCCTCAGTTTTCTCATCTGTAAATTAGCTGGAGAAGTAAATTGCAAACCGCTTCAGAATCTTTGCCAAGAAAACCCCACAAGGCCATTCTGGAGAACAATTTGAAACTATGCCCAAAGGGTTATAGGACTGTGCATACCTTTGGCCCAGTAATACCACTACTAGGTCTGTATCCCAAAGAGATCATAGAAAAGGGAAAAGGACCCACATGTAAAAAATATTTATAGCAGCTCTCTTTGTGGTGACAAAGAATTGGAAATCAAGGGAATGCTCATCAATTAGGGAATGGCTGAACAAGTTGTGGTATATGAATGTGATGGAATACTACTGTGCTGTAAGAAATGATGAGCAGGCAGATTTCAGAAAACATGGAAAGACTTAGGTGGACTGATACTGAGTGAAGTGAGCAGAACCAGGAGAACATCGTACACAATAATAGCAGCATTGTGTGATGGTCAACTGTGATAGACTTAGCTCTTCTCAGAAGTGCAATGACAAATTCCAAAGAAATCTTTGCAAAGACAATTCCAAAAAGATTATTATGGAAAATGTTCTCCAAATCCAGAAAAAAAGGAACTGTGGATTATGAATGCAGATTGAGCCATACTGGTCCTACTTTTGTTTTTGTTTTTTGTTTTTTGAGATTTTTCCCTTTTTACTTATTCTTCTTTCACAACATGACTAATACAGAAATAAAAAAAAAAAAAACCACAAGGGGTCACCAAAAAATGGGACATGACTGAAAAAAGTAAACAAAAACCATATTCATGTTCTCTACTGTTCCCATTGCCAAAACATCCTATCAGTAATATGATAGGATATTGGAGAGTCATTCTGCCCTCCTTTTATGTAAATGATAGCCCCCTCTTTTATTGAAATGTTTAAATGTGAGATAATGTGCTTTCTCATTGGCCCCTACAAGTCAAAGCTTGCTTAGGAAGTAATACTGGTCTATGTCTATGGGCACTGGTCTGAAACCAAAACCCAAATCCACTACAGGCCTGGGGATAGATATGCGTACATGCTTCTCCATGGGGACTTTGTATTTTGTTGACAGGAGATGCATATGCTTGCAAGAGGATACTTGTTAAACATGTTGGGCTGCTATTGGGAAGTTTAAACGTGGCAGATTCCTAGAGTGACATGAGTCATATAATAATCCCTCAGGGCTCCTTTCTTCTGAGGAGTGATTTCCTGGAGAGAGACTTTTTCTCAAACTCCCCACTTTCAAGGTTTTCTGAGGAGAAAAGGAAGGGCTGAAGGAAGAAGGAAGAGATGAAAGGGTAGAAGGAAGGAAGAAAAAAGGAATGGAGGAAGAGAGGAAAGAGAGGAGGGAAGAGTCAAGCTCTTCCCTATATACTAACATACATCCCAAACTTGACACTATGCTTTACTCCTCATCTCGGATCGTCATTTTCTGTTAACATTGAGAGAAAGCACATGTGGCAGTGGGGCGAGTATAAACACCAGCCAATGCAGATGTCATGCAGCGCTTGGCTAATTGCAAACACCATGAAGGAGTAAATTAAGAAATGATGGATTTAATAAATTCATCCTTTTTTTTGTTTACACCAACAGCAATTTGGGTGCAGGAGAATGAGGAGACGTGTTCAGCATGGCAAGCTGCACCTGGCTTTCTAAGAAGGCATGTGGGGTCTCACTCCCCAAGCCGCTGCTGCACCAGCCTTTGGTGCTGCTTAGACTTGACAGCAAATGGATAGCTATGTTTGTCTTCTTGGTTTGCAGCCATAGGAATCATTTTCATAAAGATCCCACACTGAATCCTGTTTAGCCTCTGATAGAGCAGAGTGGTGCTGGGGAAGGCCTCTTCACTGTACAATAAATCATGATCCATCACCCTGATCTAAGATACATACGACTAGGCTATCTGTGGAAAGGCTCCTGTGCCAATCCAGCACTATGGTTTGGAAAGGACAAAGCTCACAGCTGTGGAGAAGGTAAAGCCTGCCCCCTTTGCCCCTGAGGAGAACTGTTTAGTGTCTCGTTTAATTGCTCCAAAAGTCTGCTCAGACCTCATATCAGTCTAGAGCTTCTATCTTTGTCTCTTACAGGACAGAGGTCACTGATATGAGACACCAAGCAAAACCCATGGAAAGTTGCCACGAATAATGTTGTTTCCCCAATGTTCCTGGTAAGTTTTATGGGCTATAAAAAGGGAGCTGTTAGTGTTGCAGTAGTTATCACTATTTTGTTAACATATTATAACCAAAGTCCATTAACACCCCCTTGTATCATCCAGTCAATGGAAGTCCCTTTCTACCATCTATATCCCTGTGCTTGTGAATCTGATTGCCCCTTGTAACCTTATTTCCTGGATAGTCTTGCTTTTGTGTAAGTCATTAATGATAGGCAGGATGCTATGGGGAAAAGACTCCTAATTCTTGGTTTAAAGTCTTGCCTCTGCCACTTACTAGTAACTCATGGCATGTTACTTTGTCTCCCTGATTCTCAGTTTTCTTATCTTTGAAATGGGAATAATAATACTTGAACAGCTTTCCTCACAAGACTGGTATAATGAAAGGGCTTTGGAAGTTTTAATGAACTAAAGAAATGTGAGCTGCTCTTCTTGTACTTATTTGCATCTTTCATGCATAACTAATCAAGGCCTCTGAGAATCACTAAGCACCAATCAGACCTGTCTTAACTATAGTTTCATCTCATGCAGTAGAATAAAAAAAAGAGTTAGAATTTATGTCTAATTTACTATGACAATTGGTTGTGTTGATACCTCAAATTGTGCTTGGGAGAGAGTGATGACAAAATACAATGTACTGTGTGACATATGTCTTTTTGCAGGGAAATAGTAGCCTAAACACATCATGTATAAATGTTAGCTGGGAAAATTGGTGACTAGAGAGAGTACAGCATGACCAGAGGAAGACCTCAGTAGAAGCTGGCAAGGTCCAGCCTGTGATTAGAAGTAGATTTTGAAGACAAATGAGTACAAAACAGATATCTTACCTTGCCCTAATGTATGCACAATCACTAAGTTTTTAGTCTTATATTAAGGAAAGTAAATGAGCTTCCTTTGCCATGGTCATGAGTCCATCTTCCAATATGTTAGAAAGCTTTGGACATTTTTTAAACACTCATTCATTCCTCATAATTTCCCTGAGAGGGGAGGAAGATGGAGATTACAAATGAGGAGTAGAAGATATAGAATGCTCAAGTGATGTACCTCATGCTTCATCCAGAGGAACAGAGCTGAAGTTAGAACAAAGAACATGAGAGGCACAGAAGCAGATCTAATGGGTAAATCATGTGATGTGAGGAAGACATTGCTTTAAATCCTGCCACAGAAATTTACTAGTTGTGTGCCCCTTGAAACATAATGTCACCTCTCTGGCTTACAGTTACCTAATCTGTAAATTTAAAGAAATTAGACTCCATGACCTCTAATGTCTCTTTCAGTTCTATCTGAAGCTATGATCACAAGTACAGAGAAAATGAAGCTTGAGAGGGGTCTTACAAATTAATCTAGGTAAGTAAATTCCTCTTATTTGAGAATAAATTGAAGTTCATAGAAGGAATTAATGTTCCCAAAGTCCCACATCCAGTCAATGACAGAACTAGGATTTCTTAAAGCACTTTACCTTTCTTTAATATGGGAGATTCTAAGGGGATAGACAACACCTTAGGCATGTCAGCTTCATGGAGTGATTTACTTTTCTGTTTTTCTTGTCATATGTAGGGATGGGGAGAGGGGGAGGGGAAAGCATCCAACTGGCATGGTTAATATTCTAAATTTCTAGCCTCTTATTAAGCACCCTCTGCCCCAGCTAGAAAGAGATTTTCCATTTACATCCCAGGTTTAGAATTGATCATTGGAGGTTGTGAATTCTTTAATTGTATTAGGAGATATTGAGAATCTGCAAGCTGCCTGCTTACTCCTGCAAACCCTGCCCAGGCCCAGACTGGAAGCAAGTGTATACATCTGATAGCAGTGAGGATGTGAGTGAGCAGGGAATAAGTAGTTGCCCAACATTAGTCTAGAGGAAAAATATTTCTTCTATCCCTGGAAGTATTTATCATTTTAGTTAAATGGAGTCCTGCAAAATAATGGACCTAGAGTTGGAATGGACCTCAGAAACCAGTTTATCTAATCCTCTCATTTTACATAAAGGAAAACTGGGGCGGAAAAAAGTAAAACAATTTGTCCAGCTTCACACAGCTATTAAGTATCTGAAAGTGGGCTTCAAACCCTATCTTTCCTGACTCTAAGTTGTTCTCTAAACTTCTTCTCATAGGTGAAGTGAAACACCCCCAAATCAAATAAGCAGTAAATATCATAGCCATATTTGGAAACCTGGTTCTTTGACTCTACACAGTATTCTTTTTTTGTTGAGGGCAATGAGGGTTAAGTGACTTGCCCGGGGTCACACAGGTAGTAAGTATCAAGTGTCTGAGGCTGAGTTTGAACTCAGGTCCTCCTGAATCCAGGGCCAGTGTTCTATCCACTGCACCACCTAGCTGCCCCACAGTACTCTTTTGATTGGACATTGAGCCTGGAGAAGTATCCTCAATGTTTCAATTATTTCAGGTAACATATTTATTTCATAAGGAAAGGGACCTGTGATTTCTTGGGATGAAGAAATCCCAAGTGAAGAAAGTCCCTATAGTCCTATAAAATGTATAATTTTGGAAATTCTCCTAAAGTGCTGAAAGATTTGTTTTTGTTCAATTGTCCAGTCATGTTCAACTATTAATGATCCAATGAACTATACTATCCATAGGGTTTTCTTGGCAAAGATTCCGGAGTGATTTTCCATTTCCTTCTCCACTGGGTTAAGACAAACAGAGGTTAAATGACTTATTCAGAGTCACATAGACTTATAAACCTAGTAAGTATCTGAGGTCAGATTGGAACTCAGGTCTTCCTGATTCCAGGCCCAGTGCTCTATTCACTGAGAAACGTCACTGACTTTGAGAGATTATGAGACATTTTTCAGGTCAGTGTTTATCTTTTTGTGAATGATGATTATCAATCTATCAATATTCAAAGGAAGGGATGGTACAGGTTTCATTGGTAGAATGACTCATGGAGCTATTAGAATCTCCCAGAAGGAGATGAAAGATCTTCCCTAAGATCTCCCAATTATCTATATAATTACACAATGGACCTTAAGGACTATCTTGGCAGCATGGTAGTAGCTTTGGAATTAGAGACTTCATCTATTTTCAGTCATGTTTGTGTGTGAATTTCAGATTCTCTCTTTCCTTCACCCTCATTCCCTGTCAATTGAGAAGGGAAGATACAAAAGAGTCATTATACATATAAAGTTATGTAGACTGTTCCCACATTAGCCATGCTACAGGGTCCGGGTTAAGGGAGAGAAAAATAAAAGAAAGTGAAAAAAATACATTTCAATCTGTACACAGAGTTCATTCTTTCTCTCTCTGGAGGTGGAAAGCATTTTTTCATCACGAACCCTTTGGAATTGTTGTTTATCATTGTTTTAATCAGAGGACCTAAGTCTTTCATTGTCACTATCATTATAATATTGCTCTTATTTTGTATAATGTTCTCCTAGTTCTACTCATTTCATTTTTCATGGGTTCCTATAAGTCTTCCCAGGTTTTGATGAAACTTCCCCTTTATCATTTGTTACAGCATAATAATCTCCCATCACAATCATATATCACAATTTGTTCAGTCATTCCCAAATCAATAAACATTCCCTAAGTTTGTAATTCTTTGCCTCCACACACACAAACAAAAAAGGCTACTATAAATATTTTGTACATATGGGTCCCTTTTCCCTTTATCTCCAATCTCTTTGGGGTGTAGACCTAGTAGTGGTATTTCTGAGTCAAAGGGTATGCAAGGTTTATAAGTCTTTGGGCATAGTTCCAAATTGTTCTCCAAAATGGTTGGATCAGTTCACAAATCAATCAACAGTGCAGTAGTGTATCTATTTTTTTCCATACTTCCTCAAGGATTTATCATTTTCCTTTTCTCTCATGTCATTTAAGCTGATAGGTGTGAGGTGGTACCTCAGTGTTCTTTTAGTTTGCATTTCTCTACTTATTAGTAATTTAGGGCATTTTATATGACTATTGCTAACTTTGATTCCTTCTGAAAATTACCTGTTCATATGTTTTAATCATTCATCAATTAGGAAATAGCTCATTTTAAATAAATTTGGCTCAATTCATTATATATTTGGGAAATAAAGCTTTTTTCAGAGAATCTTGCTGTGAATTTTGGCCCACTTTCCTGCTTTCCTTCTAATTTTGACTGCATTGACTGTGTTTGTGCAAACTTTTTAATTTAATGTAAACAAAATTATCCATTTTACCTCCTGTCATCCTCTGTATCTCTTGTTTGATAATAAAGTTTTTCCTTATCCATAGATTTAACAGTTCATTAGAGAAAAACCCAACTTAAATCCTTCCTCTGTCACTGCCTTATGACACTGGGCAAGTGACAACTTCTCTAAGCCTCAGTTTCTTCACCTGTAAAATTAGGACATTAGAATAGAACTCTAATGTTCTTAGTATCTTTATCTATAATACTAGGATTGTGAATTTAAGAAGAATTTCATTCTCTGCTGTATGTGACACCTTCAGAAAATTTACCATGTATTTGAGCATAAAAACTTCACAACCAGATGTAGCAAAGCAGTATTAAAGGCATCCTTTATAGACCATAATATAACAAAGATTATATTTTATAAAGGGCTGTGGAAACATAGATTAAAAATTAATTGGGGGGCAGTTAGGTGGTACAGTGGATAGAGCACCGGCCCTGGATTCAGGAGGACCTGAGTTCAAATCCAGCCTCAGACACTTAACACTTACTCTATGTGTGACCACAGACAAGTCACTTAACCCCAATTGCCTCACCAAAAAAAAAAACAAACCAAAAAACAAACAAACAAAAATTAATTGGAAACTACATAATCTCATCATAAAGAATGAGTGGGTTAAAGAACAAATCATAGAAACAATCAATAATTTCATTAAAGAGAAAGACAACAGGGGGCAGCTAGGTGGCACAGTGGATAGAGCACTGGCCCTGGAGTCAGGAGTACCTGAGTTCAAATCCAGCCTCAGACACTTAACACTTAATAGCTGTGTGACCCTGGGCAAGTCACTTAACCCCAATTGCCTCACTAAAAAAAATTTAAAAAAATTAAAAATATAAAAAGAGAGAAAGACGACAATGAGAAAATATATAAAAAATTATTGGATGCATCCAAAGTAGTATTTAGGGGAAAATTTATATCTCTAAACTCTTATATTTTATATAAATAAAATAGAGGAAAAGTAGATCAATGAATTGGTCATGAAGCTAAAAAACTTTCAAACAAATTGAAAATCCCCAATTAAACACTAAACTGGAAATCCTGAAAATCAAAGGAGAAATTAATAAAATCGAAAGTAAGAAAACCATTGACAGTAAGAAAACCATAAAACCAGGATCTGATTTTATGGGGAGGGAATAATAAAATAAACTGTTGATAAATTTGATTTTAAAAAGAAAGAAGAAAACCAAATTACCAGTATCAAAAATGAAAAGGTTGAGTTCACCACCAATGAAGAGGAAATTAAAGCAATTATTAGAAGATATTTTGTCCAAATATATGCCAGTAAATATGACAATCTGAGTGAATGGATGAGTATTATATATATATATCAGGTGTTCATTGAGCTGAGCCCAGAGTTGAACAAGAGAAGAATATCTGGAGTATTTTTGGAACCTTTATTAACCCAAAGACTCCCAGAGAAGCTAAGACCCACCTTTTTAACCAAAAAAATTCTACACTGAAGTATGGAATCCCATTTTCACTGACAAATTAAAAGTCAATATTACTATCAGGGTAATGTAGAGGCAAACATGGGGGGAAAGAACAGGATGCACCATATAGCCAATGAGGAGCTCCAATGAATAGGAGTAAAATATGTCAGCAAGCGAAGCATCCTAGGAAGAGAATTAGGGATGGTCCCATTATAAGAGTGAAGGTGTGGGGCCAGAGTCATCCACTGGCAACTTGATGATGTTAGGAAAAATAGAGGAAGGCTTCTGGCACACTGGATGAATTTCCTTCAGTAAATTTATGAAAGGGCTTCAACAAGAGTAGCAGAGCAGGGTACAAGGATGCAGGATCACTAGGTTGTGAGCAGCATCATTGGTGGAAATTCCAGGCATGGAATTCTATGTCTATTCAAATATCTGTGTGAAGGGAGTGAGAGAAAAGGATCATGGGGTGCCTGCTAAAAATACTGTTGCTGAAGGATGATCAAATTAAAAGATAATTAGAAGGAGTAGCAAAGCCAGCTTAAAAGAGAACTGAGAAAGAACAGTGATCCAGGAGGCCATATAAGAAACCATATAAGGGAAGGGATTGGTCACTCGTGTGATAGGGAAAACATAATATGGTTGGGAAAATACCATGAGATTTAGCAACTTAATAAGTCATTGGTATAATTTTGTAGAAGGAAATATGAACAGAGTGGTAGGATCTGCAGCTAGATTGCAAACCATGGATACATGAGTGAGCAAGTGGAGACAGTGAATGCAGTGAATAGCTCCTAGGAGTTTGACCATGGGATGGAGAAAACAGGTAGAATGATACCTTGGGGAAAAGAAGGTCAAGTGAGCCCCTTCATTTGTTCGTTTATTTGTCTGTCTCTTTATGGATGGGGGTGGGGCTAGGCAGATTTGTAGCATGGAAGGAATCAGTAGATACCAAGAACTAGAAGAGGTAGTGGGCATCAGCAAAGGGGCAGACTCTTGGGGCACCAGGATTCCAACCTGTGGTCACAGGTCCGTCCTACTTTGGGCATTCTAAGTCAGTTTGGTGATGGATTCACTGTATAGAACACTGCGTCTGGCATCAGAAAGACCCAAGTTTAAAACCAGCCTCAGAGGCTTGCTAGCTCTATAACTTTGGATAAGTCACAACTTCTGTCTCATTTCCTCAACTGTAAAATGGGAGTATTAATAGCATCTACTTCACAATGTTATGAGAATCATGATATATTTGGAAAAGTGCTTAGCACAGTGCCTGGCACTTAGTAGGCTCTTAATATATATATATATATATTTTTTTTTCCTTTCCACTCTTCCTTCCAGAGTTGGAAGTTCTTTATTTCACATCTTTGTATGACAAGATAACTCTTGGCAACTATTTACTACACTTGCTTTACTTTTAGAACCCCTGATAACTCTCCTAAGTCCATTTATTTTTTGTTTGCTGAGCAGGATTTGAAACACAGAATTGAAATGTGCAATGCTGGTTTTGACAATGATTTGTAGGACTGCAGGGAGTTCCTCCATAAAAGTTAGAATCAGATGACACAGTGGGCTCACATTCCAAAGGCTCTAGTAGAAACCCTTTGCCTGCCCCCTCTGGTTGACAGAAATGTGAACCTAGGCAGATTCTACAACCGGCAGGAGACTGGGTTCCTCACTCAGCTCAGGAACAAAGGAAGCCACAGACCCAAAAGCATTTTGCCCCCTTCTTGGGGGAATCAGAGGCCTAGAAGTCCACCAGAGGTGTATGCTTGGAGAAAGGAGGAGATAAACATTATTTCAGGATGTATCCCAGAGCAGTCAATACATTCAAATTTATGAATTTTGTACAGGGGCTAGGCTCTCTTTATTGGGGATTTAGTAAGAGCAAACTTACCTCACCTAACATATCAAGCTAGTGCCAGTCCACTAGAGCATGTTTCATATCCCAAATAGCCCTGTACCTGGACTATTTTGTCACTTGACCTACTGGTCCAATGAGCTACGTCCCTTCACCTGGACCTTATCACCTGTCCCTAGTCCTTGGGAAAGTGAATCCATTGAGTTTTGTAACTCCCACTCAGGAACTGAACAGATTGAATGGGTGTGAACTCATCCAGGTCCTTCAAATGCCATTCACCCAAGTAGGACATGGGAATATCCATCCCATCCAAGATAAGAACCCAAGACATCTGCCCAGATATTGTGACAAGATGCTTTTTCCCTTCACTCTCAGGAAGGCTGCCCTATGGATCAAAAAAACATCCCTTTGACTCCATGGACAAAAACACCCTTCACTGACCAACACTTCCTTATATATCTTTCTTCCCCATCAAAATATAAGTTCCTTAAGGCAGGGCCTCTTTCACTTCCTTTCCCTCTGTTTATTTCAAGTGATTAGTCCAGTCCCTGAGCAAATAGTAGGTGACTGATAAGTAATTTTTTTTTAGACAGGGCAATGAGGGTTAAGTGACTTGCCCAAGGTCACACAGCTAGTAAGTGTCAAGTGTCTGAGGTTGGATTTGAACTCAGGTCCTCCTGAATCCAGGACTGGTGCTTTATCCACTGTGCCACCTAGCTGCCCCTTGATACATATTTTAACTCCCTCATTCATTCATACATATATTCATCTATTCATTCATTCATCAAGTCTAAAAGAACTATATCAATTTCTTCTGGATTATCCCTATAATTTCACTTTAATGGAGGAAGAAAAGCAGGAGTAAGGACTAAGACCTTCAGCAAAGCATTACCATTCTCTGGATCTCAATTTTCTATCCCTGAAGTTACAGGATTGCACTAGTATTTCCTAATTACTTCCTAGCTCTGACCGTCCCTGTTCTGAGGCCTCTCCCAACCCTGACATTCCCTCCTCTAAGGCCTTCCCAGCTCTGACAGTCCCTCCTCTAAGGCCCTTCCAGCCCTGACATTCCATGTTCTAAGGCCCCTGCCAGCTCTGACTTTCTATGAGTCCAGGATCCCCATAATTACATGCAAACAGAAGCCTAAGTACTTGTCTGGAGAACTAGGACCCAGAAATCCCTGTTTGGACCCAGACTGATTTGGGGCTTTGTCAGCCAGGTCTTTGGCCACACTCATCCCCAGGGAACTCTTCCTGGTACCCTGATGCCAGTCAGTCACTTCCCTTTGAGATCATTTGATCCTAGAAGATCTTGACATAGGAGAAAACTAGAACTGAACAAAGCAACATTACCAATAAGATTATCTTTCAGCCTCTGATCTCACTTTCCCGCACAAAGACACATTGTTTGTCATCCTCCTTTGAAACAGGGCCCATGACTCAAATCCCTCTTCTATAATTTTTAATGGCTCAGAGGGGCCCATGAATTCTTTTCTTTTTTTTTTTTTTTTTTGAGGCAATTGGGGTTAAGTGACTTGCCCAGAGTCACAGAGCTAGTAAGTATTAAGTGTCTGAGGCCAGATTTGAACTCAGGTCCTCCTGAATCCAGGGACTGTGCTCTATCCACTGCGCCTCCTGGCTGCTGCTTGCCCATGAACTCTTGAAGCTTCTTTCAGGGACACTCAGGTACTAGGAGGTCCTACAGGGCCTGAAGACAGGTCCTGGCATGTACTAAGTATCTCTCTGCTGCTCTCTGAGGCCAAAACCTGCTGAACATTCAGCTTTTCATTCAGATAAACTTGGACATCAGAGAATGATATTTTGTCTATAGAAAAACACAAGAGAAAATCACTTAGGGCATGGAGGGGTTGCAACCTGCCTATGAGGAGGGACTTCCCTCTGTTATGGGCCTAGTACCCCCAGAGTTTTCTGGGGTACATCAAAGAATCTTCTTGAAAAATTAAACCAAAGGACAGACACACCTAAAGAGATAAGTGGCTCTAGAATGGGACTGATGGAGGACCACCACCCTTCATTCCAGTCTCCCCCACCCTTGGGCAGATAAGATTAGGTATGACTGCTGCCTTTGTGGCCTGAAGAGGAGAGAAATGGCTTGAGAGATCTGAAGCTACTCTTCACCCAACTCTCCCAGCCACCACCAGTGGGGGATGGTCCTCCCTCAATAAGGGAACTTTCCACAGTCAGATGATCACCTCATCGGACCACCATCGGACTGCTATAAAAGTATCTGCCTGTCTCCTGCTCGAGGAGATTGATATCTCAGAGCCACACCTTGGTGCCATGCCTTCTCCCCATGAGAAGAAGTCCAAGGATTTCTCTTTTGGTTTCCTTTCCCCAGCCCCTAAATAAACTATTATCTTATTCTATTGGATTTGTGTGCAAGAGGGTGTGATTCTTTAAAGAGGGTTCCCAAACTCCTATCTCAAACCCCTTTACTCTATTTCCCCATAACACCGCAAAAAGTGGAATCATGGAAAATCTCAGGCCTTAAAGCAACAGAATAACAGCCACTACTGCCAGTAAGCCTTGGCTTACTGCTGGCAGCAACACTGGGTTAAAATGGGGGGCAAAGGAGCATGGAGAAGTTTGCCCCTAGCTGGAGAGGGAAACAAGCACACACTAGGTAGACAGTCACCTGGGTTCCTCTGTGACCAGGCTGCTTCTCTTTCTTCCTTGCTCCCTCCCTCCCTTTATTCCCTTTCATCTCTCCCATGATACCCTTCCACCTCTGCAGGTACCTC
The DNA here is from genome assembly GCF_019393635.1 of Dromiciops gliroides. Classification (NCBI taxonomy): domain Eukaryota; kingdom Metazoa; phylum Chordata; class Mammalia; order Microbiotheria; family Microbiotheriidae; genus Dromiciops; species Dromiciops gliroides. The sequence goes on along the minus strand of NC_057865.1, from coordinate 298,427,502 downwards.
AAAGTCCCAGAGATCTGCAGCCCAGACTACAGTCTTGGCTAGGTAGGCCTTTTCTCACTGGAGCTAAAGCAGAGGATTCAGGTTGGCTTTATAATGCAAATATGACTTTCCAGCAAGTGCAAGGCCACAGTCACCTTCATGCATTCTGCCCCTCTCCAATGGACACAGGAACAGTCTAAATTAAACCGCTTTTCACTCCAATTAGCGATTTTTAAAGAAATTGCTGAAAGAAGGAACAGAAACCAGGATATGCTGATTCTGATTCTGCTTGCTGGTAATGCCAGTGGAGTCTCTGATCTTTTAGTTAAGCAGAAGTGGGAATCATAATGGATAATGAACGTTGACAAAGAAATTGGCCTCCATTCCTTCCCCCTTCCTCTTTTCCTTCCTTCCTTCCTTCCTTCTGTTGTGGGCCCAAAGTCCCCCAGGAGTTCTCTGGGGCATATTGAGGAATCTTCTCCTTGAGAAACTAAACCAGAGGACAAATACGCCTAGAGAGATAAGCAGAACCAAATGGGACTCAGCTAGCTTCGGGACCTTGGCCCTTCATTCTGATCTCCCTTACCCCTGGGGAGGTAACTTTGAGTGTGGCTGCGGCCTTTGTGTCCTGAAGAGAGATCGTAGCCACCCCTTACCCAATTCCTCTAGCCACCACCAGTGGCGGATGGTCCTCCCTCACTAAAGGAACTTTCCACAGTCAGATGGTCCACCCCCATCAGTCCTCTATAAAAGTACCTTCCAGTCTCCTGCTCGAGGAGATTGGTACCTCTGAGTCACGTGCTTTGTGCCTATCTCCCCATGAGAAGTCCAAGGATTTCTGTCATTGTTTCCCTTCCCCCCACTTCCATTCCCTTGCCCCTAAATAAACTACCATCTTATTCTAATGACTTTTGTGTGCAAGAGGGTGTAATTCTTTAAGGAGGAATTCCTAAGAACCCCTACCCCTAACCCCAACCCTGTACCCCATTTCCCCCATTACCCTTCCTTCCTTCCCTCTCATTTACTTTTCCTCTTTTATTCCTGTTTTGTTATTTCTCCAAATTCAATACCCTTTTAAAAATAATTTTCCTTTTAAATTTGTTGGTGCCTTTTCTCTTTATAACATCTCACAATAATATCAAGATATACCCTTCTTCCTTGATCTTCTCCCAGAGAGCCTTCTCTTCTAACAAAGACAAGGAGGTTGGGGCAGGGGGTAGGGGGTGCAATCAGAACACCCAAAATGCTTGATAGAGTATTGACCCTTTCTTATCCATAGTCCCCAATCTCTTTACTGAAAGGGGCCTTAAAGATGCTTTAGTTTGACCCCTTCCCTTACAAAGATGGAACTGAGATCCAGAGGATGGAAGCAGCTTTCCCAAAGCAGGTCATATAGTTACTAAGTGACAAAGGCAAGGGGTTTAAACCCTGCTCATTTGACTCCAAATCCAATCTTTTTATACTGCAGGTAGTGCTACCCTCATTTTATTTATAAGGAAACTGAGTCTCAAAGTGATTACGGCTGTAGAGAAGACCCAACAGGGGAAATTGGATGATACCTATTTTCAAGTATCTAGGGGACTTTAGGCAACAGAAAAATGGCTAATAGGTTCATTGCATAAAAAGCTCGATACAAGAAAGAATGATTTGGGCTGCACAGAAGTGGAATGTAGTGCCTTGGAAGGTATGAGTTTGTCACCACTCGGGATGTTTAAGCAATCAGAGTGACCACAGGGACAAACTGCTAGGGGGGATTTCCTGCTTTGGGTAAGCGGTTGGGCCAGGTTCTTTCTGAGATTCTTTCTGGGCCTGAGTTTTGTGAAACTTTCTCTGAAGTGGAAACTGAGGCTGCAAGTTGGGGATATTTGATAATTGAAGAGTGGTTAGCAAGAAGATGCTGGACAAGGTCAGCTCCCCCACTCCTTGGGGTTACTGACAGCTTCTGCAATTAGCCGTGTTTGCAAAATAATGAATTCTGTTCTCCCTGGACACACTAGCAGACCCATCTAAATGGCATGCTCCAACAAATATGAATCCATTAATCGCATACTAATAACTTCAATTAGGCAGGTGCTGTGGCCTGGAGCAGACAACAGTGAACTAGCAAATAGGAAAGAGGCAGCCACAAGTTCCTTGGCCCCTCACCAACTTGCTCATAGTTTGTAGAACACTCCAGGCTGTTTCCAAAAGAAAAGAAAAAATGTCACTCATTTCCAATGCCTACTAGTTGACTGGAATGCTTTCCCTTCCAACTGGTATTCAAGGCCATCTGTGATCTAGCCCCAACTTACAGGTTTTGCAAGCTAGACCCTGTTAGTCTCCAATATCAATTTTCAGCTCTAGATAGGTCAGTCTTCTTTCTGCCTCCCACACATGCTGATCCTGGCTGATGCTCTTCACCCTCACTGAATCCTGTCTCTGTTCCTCTTAGCCTATGAAAATTGTTCCTTTCCTTTGAGTCTCAGGCTACATTCCATCTGTTCTAGGAATTCTAAATGAATGACTTGAATCAGCGCTCATCTAATCTGAGCTCTGGCAGGACAGGAACATTAGACATAAACTGATTCAATCCTTGCATGACTAGGAGCCCTCTCTACAGTGTTCACTAGAAAGTGGTTACCCAGTCTGATCTTGGCTAAATTGAAGTGCTAAAGAACCCCTAAATGAACACATTGAGTTTTGGGACAATATTAATTGTAATAATCATTTTTTTTCTAAACAGAGACAGTTTAAATCTGTCTCTGAGAAAAATCATCTAACCCCCATTGCTCCTGGTTTTGCCCTCTGGGGCTAAGTAAAATGTACCAAGTCCCTCTTCCAGTTAATAGTTCACCAGGTATGAGGGCAGATAGGTGGTACAGTGGATAAAGCACTGGCCCTGGACTCAGGAGGACCTGAGTTCAAATCTCACCTCAGATACTTACTAGCTGTGTGACCCTGGGCAAGTCACTTAACCTCAATTGACTAAAAACATCTGGGATCATCTCCTGATCTATATCTTGCCACTGGACCCAGATGGTTCTGGAGGAGAGAGTGAGGCTGGTGACCCTGCACAGCCCTCCCTCCCTTAAATCCAATTCAGTGCAAGTCATAACATCACCCTAATGACATGGTCCTTTTTAAAAATGAAGGAAAACAACATCAACCAGCTATGTGAAGATAGCAATCAATTATTGTAAGAAAGTAGATAGAGCACTGGGTCTGGCATCAGGAAAACCTGTATTCAAATCTACCCTCAGACACTCATTAACTGTGAGACTCTGGGCAAGTCACTTAGTCTCTGTCTACCTCAGTTTCCTCATCTATACAATGGGGATAATAGCACTTAACCTCCCTTTTATGAGAATCCAATGAGAAAATGTTTGTAAGGCACTGAGGACAGCCTGACACATAATAAGAACTTAATAAATGCTTCCTTCCCACTTCCTTCCTCATTGTACCCCATTTCCCCCAGCATTCTTCACCTCTTCTCCAAGAAAGTCAGAATTTCTTCACAGTATCTTATCCTAGGTGACTCTTTTCTATGCGTTGCTCTCTTTTTGTCCTAAATCCTCAGTACAGAACCCACCCAGCATGCTAAAGACATTCCTCTGCTTCTTTTACCATCTTTGGCATCCACCTGTTGTTTCAAGCACTCAAGTAATAACTTGACCACTTTTTGATCTGACATTGCCATGAACACCCAAAACATTCAAAAACAAACCTTCTGTTGAAACATTCACCAAAAGAACAAGATCCATCCACAATTGAGCACCCAATGAAGGGTCAATGAGAGAGGCCAGATGAGGAGATAGCAAGAGAATGTCAGGGATTATCTGGAGTAATCCCCCTTCTCTATCACTGACTTGTTAAGTGACTTTAGTTCAGCTCCTTCTCCTCTCTGGGGCTCAGTTGCCTCTTTGGCAAAATGAGGGGGTTGGTCTTGATGGTCCCCAAAGTATCTGCCACAATGTCACTTATTACTGCTCTGCTACCAATGATGAAGACACAAGGGAGTTTTCTATCTCAAAGCAGCTCTTTCTCATGAGTGTCTCCCACAGGGAGTGATAAGCTGTATATAATGCCATCTGGAGATGAGAGATAGGGGTTCAGAAAAAAAGGATCCCTGCTGAAGCAGGCTGCCAGCTTTTGGCTCGGCTTCCCTTGATGACGACAGGCCCAACCAGTGAAGGGACAAAAGGATTCCCCAAAGGGAGGAGGAAGAAACAAAGCATCTCAGAGTGGGAAGAATGAGCTGGGTGCGAGGAGGAGGCATCGATGTGTCCTATTTATTTCTTCAGTCCTGAGGGACTGAGCTAACAAGCCCTAGCTCACCTCAGAGACTCCAGTGGAGGGAGCATCTTCTCCACACAATCAGAGGTTTGATTCATGCCATTATGGATGCTTGACAGGGGTCGTCCATAAGAAGTCAGAGCTGGGAGAGGCCTCTGTGTGTTTGTGTGTGTGTGTGTGTGTGTGTGTATGTGTATGTGTGTGTGTGTGTGTGTGTGTGCGCGCGCGCGCGCCTCTGTGTCTTTTGGTGCCTGTGTGTTTGCACATGCTGAGGGGAAGGATCTTGGAGCAGAGAAGACTGTGTCTTAGTTGGGAATAATAAATATTGCACCATGTATCTTTTATGTTGTGAAGAGAACAATTTACCAAGCTTAAAGTGATACAGAAATGTGGGCTCTTTTTGTCATTCTTATCATTCCTGATAAGTAGGAAGTTGTGGCATAACCCTAGTACTTGGAACAAGTTCAAAGTGATGATGAAGTTCCCTTTCTCTTTGTTCCCAAACAACCCACCCTCCTCAATGCTGAGGAGAGAGGTGTCCATATCCCCAGGTTGCTGGGGAGACCCAGGTTTCTGTTTCCCATCACTATATTCCTAGGTCTAAGGGAGCTTCCTGGCCCAACTAAGTGTTGCAAAGGCATTTTCAGTCATTTTACTTCAGTTGGTTCAATAGACATAATTTTAAGAACCTCCTATGAACATGACTTGCACTGGAAACCAGGATGCCCTCCCCCCCAACAAAGACTGGGAGATTAAAGAATCCAGGAATATAAGTCTGTCTTATAAACTATCCTAAAAGGCCCATGACTGACATTCACGACCTCAGTGGACATGGGCTCTCATCTATGTGGCTGCTCTCTCCAGTGGCTCAGAGGCACAGCCCTCTGGGACTTCTCATCCTGGAGTATCCTTAAGAGGTATAGAGAACCAGAGTCACACAGGACATGATCACCTGCCATTTCTCACTCTTGAGGCTTAGTCAACTGACTTTCATCTCTGGTCATAGATGTCCAGAGGTCTTTTGTGCCATTTACTTCATGCACAACATTGTTGGTAGTATGTAAAAGATTCTCAGCCTTCATCTGCCCTTTGAGTCAGTCACAATTTTTCATCTTCAGAGATCATGACAATCCATTATTTGCAGCCACAGGGCATCACCAGGAGACTATTGGTGCTAAGATGCTTGGTTTGTGGGGTGGTGGGCAGCTTGGAATTATGGAAGACACTGAACAATTTCCCAAATGATATCACCATCATATTGAATATTTACATAGTGGGAAGTTTGTATTTTACCTATGACATCAACTCTGTAATGCAGGTGCCATTATCATTCCTCTTTTCTAGATGAAGAACCTAAGGCTCAGAGAGGCAAACAATAAGTATCCGGGGAGGATTTAAATTTGGGTCTTCCTGACTCCAAGTCTATCCACCATGCCACATAGCTTTCTGTCTTCCTAATCTCTTCCTGTTTGGTTCTGAACCCTTATCTCAATGTCTACCCACCCACTGAACTTGGGACTTCTAGGTCTCCAGAAGCAGGGTCATGTTGAAATTGTGATTTACCCTTTCAATTGCAATGGTTTGGAGGCCAAATTCAGCTGCATTCCTTCCCTCCACTGCTCAGAAGAATCTTCTATTCCCCTCCTCTTCAATGTCTTGAACATCCGTGAAGCTGGTGGGTTTTATTTAGGAGAAGCAGCCCTATGGGGCATCCGTTTTGTGGGTGCTCAATTATTTTGCCATATGAAATGGGAGAGCATTTGACTGAAGATTTATCACTTGACTCAATGACACTGCGTGGCCAGTGCCCTAATAAGTTATCAGGCTTGTTGAAATATCAATTTTGCACATGGCTTCACATGGCTGCTCCCATTCCTACTCTGAACCGCTTACTTTATTCTTCTGTCATTAAGAAATTAAATTGAGGATTCTCATCTTCTAAGAAGGGGGAAAGAAGGGGGAAGGGATCTTTGCATAATAGTGCTCAAACCATCTGTTAATTGTGGCTTCATGAGCCCTGTGTAAAACCAGGAAAAATGAAATGGGGAACATTTCTGGAGACACATGTGGTCCACTATGTCTGAGAAACTACATCAAAGTCCTGGATCTAAAACCAATTATCAGGTCAAGCCTACAATGTGCCACAAACTGCTAAACTCTGGGGGGCAAAAAGCAAGGAAAAAGACACTCCCTGCCCTCAAGGAGCTCACAATCTGATGGGGGAGATAGCACACAAAGAACTGTGTACAAACAATCTACAGATAGGATAAATTGGAGATAATCAACAAAGGGAAGGTACCAGCACCAAGGGGGATCAGGAAAGGCTTCCTGTAGAAGGCAGTTTTGTCTGGGATTTCAAAGAGGTCAGGAGATTGAGGTGGTGGTGGTGGTGGTGGTAACCACAAAACCAAGTATTTATAGAATGCTTACTCTGGTACTGTGCCAAGGTTCTGTACTAAGCCAGATACTATACTAAGCACTGTATAATTATTAGGCCATTTAATCCTCACAACCACCCTTGGAAGATGAGGAAGGAGAACATTTCAGGTATGGGAGACAACCCTTGAAAATGCCAGGCATTGGAACATGAAGTGGCTTGTTTGAGTAACAGCAAGGAAGCTAGTGCCTCTGAACTGCAGATTACATGGCAGATGTGTGTGTGTGTGTGTGTGTGTGTGTGTGTGTGTGTGTGTTGGGGAGTGGGGACAGGGAAGTACAGGAAATAAGAAGACTGAGAGTATAAAGGGGGCAAGTTATATATGATCACTTTAGATAAATCATTTCCCAGCTCTGGGCCTCAGTTCCCTAATATGCTAACTAAGAATGTTGGACAAGATGAGTTCTAAATTCTGTGACAAACCTGACACTATATTTTCTCTAATCCTGGGATGTTGCCTATTCATTCTGCAGGCTTATCAACTTTCTGATAGAACCTCATAAAGGATGCACAAAACAGGAAGAATCTGATATGATTGAGAAGAATAAGAGATTAATCCTCAGAGGGCTGGGCTTTGGTTACCATAGTATCAAAAACAAGGGAAGTGGCTGTACTTCTGCACACTGATCTCCATCCTTTGGAGCATTACATTCAGATCTGGTCACTATAACCAAAGAAACATTCTATGGAAGGTGACCCAGATAGCAAGCAGGCCAGTGATGCTGCTATTTGAATGTCCTTGAAATGAAGATGGATGATAATACTAGGGAAGAGAGGACTTCCACTTGAGGTAGAACAGATCTTCAAGGATCTGAAGGGATGGTAGGTACACGGAAGAGACTCTTATGCTTTTTTCCCAGAAAGGAGAACTAAGAACAATCAGTACCAGTTGAAGAGAGAAAGATGTTGGAACTATGTGAAAGAACAAATTGCAACAATAAGTGTTGATCAGAATTTGAATGGGCTGCTTTTGGAGGGAGGGAGTTCCCCATCTCTGGAGGTTTTCAGTTAGAAACTGAAGATTCACTTGTTGATGTTAATGAGGGAATTCCAGATTCAGATGTTGGACTCAATGAACTCCAGGGTCCTTTTTGGCTTACAATTTCTGTCATTCTGGGTCTGTTGGGTTCTTTTTGACCCTTCAAAGTGTAGGTGACAAGTTGAATTCTACTATACTCATAAACTGGACACAAGGCTTCAAGTGTCATGTCAGCAGGAATGACTACAGATGAAGAATCACCACCTTCTGAACTCACTGAGAAACTTAATCCTCTTGCTAGAACTTGTGTTCTTATAAAAGTTGTACTGTTTTGAATTTTCTTATAATATTTGTCATCTTCAGATTCAGTTATCAAGACACTGTCAATGCCCTTCGAAAAGAAAGGACTGGAGGAAAAATGAGGGCATGGTTAAGGGGAGATGGCCACTCAGTCACAGGTTTTATGTTTTCTCCATATGTGGGGAAGAATGGATATATTTTTGTGTATCCTTTAGATTTTAACAATGGGCATTTTAGGCATTCAGAGAAAGTATAAATGGGAATACATGGCCAAAAGGTGGGGAGACAAAACTTCCAAGGGCAGTGGGCACAAGAAGTGTAGAAACATCTTTAGGATCAATTTGTAAGAATATGAGCAGGAATCATTCTGATGACAAAAAATCTGAGTGCTCACTTTAGAGTGAAATGTGGCTTTGCAGAGGACTTTTCAGGCAACTCAGGTTTTTTTAGTTAATATTTTATTTTTTCCCAGTTACATATAAAAACTTTTAAAAACATTTTTGTGAGCTTTTAAAATTTTGGCTTCCAAATTCTTTCTCACCTTCCTCCCCTCCTCTCTCTCTGAGATGGTAAGCAATCTAATATTGTTTATATATTATATAAACATCTAAGATTTTCATGTTAGTCATTTTTTGAGGAATACTTGAACAAGAGAGAGAAAATGAAAGAAAGGAAGGAAGGAAGGAAGGAAGGAAGGAAGGAAGGAAGAAAGAAAGAAAGAAAGAAAGAAAGAAAGAAAGAAAGAAAGAAAGAAAGAAAGAAAGAAAGACAGAAAGAAAGAAGTGCATACTTTGATCTGTATTTATACTCCATCAGTTCTTTCTCTGAAGGCATATAGCATTTTTCATCATGAGTGCTTTGGGATTATCTTGGATCATTGTATTGTTGAAAATATTTAAGTCATTCATGGATGTTGTTACTGTTTACAGTGTTCTTCTGGTTCTGCTCTCCTCATTCTGAATGAGTTCATGTAAGTCTTTCCAGTTTTTATTTTTTTTTTGTTTTTTCAAAACCATTGTGGTAGTCATTTCTTATAGCCAATGATATTCCATTATAGCCATATACCACAACTTATTCAGCTATTCCCAATTGTTGGACTTCCCCTCAATTTCCAATTCTTAGCCACCAAAAAAAGATTTACTACAAATATTTTTGTATTAATAAGTTATTTTCCCTGTTTTAACCTCTTTGGGATTTGCTTGATCAAAGTCTATGTACAATTTTATAACCCTTTAGGCTATAAATTCCAAATTGATCTCCAATATGGTTGGATCAAGTAGGATGGGAAGGGGATAAGGAGGGAGGGGTGAAAAAAGGGAGGGCAGAGTGGGGGAATTAACAGTCAGAAGCAAAACACTTTTGAGGAGGGATAGGGTAAAAGAAAATAGAAAGTAGAGTAAATATGGTGTGGAATAGGATGGAGGGAAACAGTTAACAATAGTAACTGAAAAAAAATTTGAAGCAGAGGCAAAAGTAATGTAAGATGGTGATGATGATTGATGGATTGATGATGATTGGAGGAAAATGAGGATTGATTGAGGATGAGGATTAATTGATTAATTGACTTATTTTTTGTTTTGTTTTGTTTTTGTTTTTTCTGTTTTTTGCTGGGCAATGAGGGTTAAGTGACTTGCCCACGGTCATACAGCTAGTTAAGTGTCAAGTGTCTGAGGCTGGATTTGAACTCAGGTCCCCCTGAATCGAAGGCCAGTGCTTTATCCACTGTGCCACCTAGCTGCCCCGATGATGACTTATTGATGATTGATGATGACGACAAAATGTATGGTACTTACATTGCTAGGTTATTGTGAAGAAAATTCTTTGTCAGGTATATGGTACTATATAAATGGTATCTATTATTGTTGTTGCAATAATCAACCTCATGGGTTTATTGTAAGGAAGTCTCTTTTTAAGTACTATATAAATGTAGTTTACTTTTAAAAAAATGATGAGCAAAATGCTATCAGGAAGACCTGGGAGGACCTGCATGGACTGATGCAAAGTGAAATGTACTGTATACAAAATAACAGTAATATTGTGATATGATCTGCTGTGAATGACTTGGTTAATTTAAGCAATGCAATGATCCAAGACAACTCTGAAGGTCTTATGAAAAATATATTCCATCTACAGAGACAGAACTGATGGTATCTGAATACAGATTGAAGCATAATTTTTCATTCCTTTAGGTGAAGTTTTCTTTTTGTCTGTTTTCTTTCACAACCTGGCTAATGTGGAAATGTTTTACATGACTGCTCATGTGTAGCTTATATTGAATTGCTTGATTACTTGGGTAAGTGGGGAGGGAAGAAGGAAGAGATATTGGATCACAAAGTTTAAAAAAAATTAATGTCAAAATTTTTATTTTACATGTAGTTTGGGAAAATAAAATTCTAAATAAAAAATGATTGGATCAATTCAGAACTTCACCAAGAGTGCATTAGTGTACCAATTTTCCCACATTCCACCAACATCTCTCATTTTCCTTTTCTATAATATTAACAATATGATGGTTGTATGCTAGTGCTTCAGAGTTGTTTCAATTTGTATTTCTCTAACCAATAGTGATTTTTAGAGCATTTTTAAAATATGGCAGGGGCAGCTAGATGGCACAGTGGATAGAACACCGACCCTGGAGTCAGGAGGACCTAAGTTCAAATCCGACCTCAGACACTTAACACTTAATATCTGTGTGACCTTGGGCAGGTCACTTAACCCCAATTGCCTCACCAAAAGAAGAAGAAGAAGAAGAAGAAGAAGAAGAAGAAGAAGAAGAAGAAGAAGAAGATATAGCTATAACTAGCTTTGATTTCTTCATCTTAAAGCTGCCTGTTCATATCCTTTGACCATTTCTCAAGTGAGAAATGACTTGGATTCTTAAAAATTGGACTCAGTTCTCTATATACTTGAAAAATGAGGCCTTTATCATAAATGCTTGCTGTAAAATCTTTCCCAGTTTAACACTTTCCTTCTAATTTAGGTTTCATTGGTTTTGTTTGTGCAAAACTTAAAAAAAATTAACATAATCAAAATTATCCATTTTATATTTCATAATTCTCTTTATATCTTGTTTGGTCCTAAATTCTTCCCTTTTCCATATATCTGACATGTTGGGCATCCAGGTGGTACAGTGGATAGAGCACTGGATCTGGAGTCAGGAAGACCTGAGTTTACATCTCATCTCTGACACTTACTAGCTGTGTGACCCTGGGCAAGTCATTTGACCCAATTGCCTCAAACATCCAGAGCCATTTTCAGTCAACCTGATCTATATTTTGTCAATGAACCTAGATGGATCTGAAGGAAAGAGTGAGGCTAGCAATTTGCACAGTCTGGCCTGACTTATATTCAATTCACTGCAAGTCATATCACCACTATGTCATTGTCCTCTTCCAGAATTAAGGACAAAACAACTAAAAATATTTGCTTATGGTATCACCCATTATATCTAAATTATATACCCTTTTATCTTATTTTGGTGTACAATGTGAAATGTTGATCTATACCTAGTTTTTCTGCCCTGCTGTTTTCCAATTTTCCCAGAAGTTTGTCAAATAAAGGCAACTCAGATTTTTATAAGGCATCTTCAGAACATGGAAAGATGTAAAGGCAAATGTGGAGGATGAATATAAAGGTATAGCAGACATCAGATTACTTGCTATCTTGAGTAGGGCAGGAAGGGAGAAAAACATTTACAAAATCTTACAAAAATGAATGTTGAAAATTATCTTTACATGTAATTGGAAAAACACTATTAAGTAAAAAAGAAGAACATTGGGAAAAATAAATAAAAGTATAGCAGTGTCCTGTCAGAATAATTTCAGTGTCTATGGTATATTAACCTGATTAGATTTATTTTATTAAATACTGAAAGCTTTTTGTAAGAGTTTACACCTTATTTAATGTTTTTTTAATTATTCTTGCTGGATGTTATTAAATTTATAAAAAATTAAAAAGAATCCTGCAAGGAGGCTTGAAGTTCAGAATGACTGAAAGATGGTGATAGATGTGGAACATTTTGGATCAAAGAAGGGACAAGACTTATGCTTTGGACTTAAATGACAGAGAAGGAGAAGGTACTCAATGCCCATTTTGCTTCTTTTTTCTCTAATAAAGAAAAAATGAGAAAAGTGAGGAAATGACAAGCAAATCTCTAGCTGTCTTTTTTTTTCAAGGTAATGGGGGTTAAGTGATTTGCCCAGGGTCACACAGCTAGTAAGTGTCAAGTGTCTGAGGCCAGATTTGAACTCAGGTACTCCTGAATCCAGGGCCGGTGCTTTATCCACTGCACCACCTAGCTGCCCACTTCTAGCTGTCTTAAATGAGTTCATCATCAGGTTCAGATAAACTAAATCTCAAACTACTGAAAAGACCAAAGGATTTCACTGCTGAGTGAGAAGAAGTTTGCAATGGAGGAGAAGGGGAAATGTTTTGATTTTCAACATAGAGATAAAGATGGATTCTTATACCCATAGGCTATTGACCTTAATTTTAATTCCTAGAAAAATAATAATAACAATATGTTATTATTTAAAATTTTTTTTTTTGCAGGGCAGTGGAGGTTAAGTGACTTGCCCAAGGTCACACAGCTAGTAAGTGTCAAGTGTCTGAGGCTGGATTTGAACTCAGGAACTCCTGAATCCAGGGCTAGTGCTTTATCCACTGCGCCACCTAGCCACCCCCAATAACAATATGTTATTAAAGGGTAGTTAGTGAGGAAGCAGAAAAGGGGACAATGACCAATAAGTCATTTTGAGTTCATGAAGAAGAGGGCAATTAACCTACTTATTACAAGGTTACCAAAATGCATGATGATTTGAATCATAAAGAGTAGGTCTAGATGTCAAGAAAGCATTTGAAGAGTCAGTCACCTGTTGCTATTTTTGACAAGAAGGGGTAGGGCAGAAGGATGGAAGGAGAAAAACAGAGAGAGAATGAATGAATGAGTGAATGAATGAATGAATATAGCATAAGAATTCAGGAAAGAGGTCCACAGGAAAACAGCCTGTTCAGGAACAAAAACCATCTGCCTCCCATTAGCACTTCAGTTTTACAATGCACTCTATGAAAACTGTAGTGTTGGGATTATTAATCCCACTTTATGAGTGAAGAAACTGAGGCTTAATGAAACAAATGACATTCCTGTTGTCAAACACTGAGTAAAAGCTCAGAGTAAGGATTCAATCCAACTCTCTTGACCCTAGGTCCCATGTTACTTTTCCAATGCATGGGAGTAGAAGCCTCCTGTGGGTTTGGGTTGGGGGAATGTGACAAAGTGGGGCATTGGTTGTTGTAAAGAAGGGAAATAAAAGTTCTGACGAGTCTTTATCTTGTTTTATTTATCCATCATTAACTCCATACCTAGAAAAGCAGTCATAAGATCTGAGCATTTCCAAGCCCCATTGGGATGAATTCATTGCTGGTTGTATAGGCAGATGGAGAGAGAGGCACTTGCCATGTTAGGCAGAGCCCTGTACTTGGAGGAAAGAAGACCCAAGTTTGCTTTTAAAGATGAGTAGGGTGATAGATAAGTAAACTCTTCTTTGAACTATGTTAATCAAACCCATCTGCTTGATTCTTCATTTTCAGCCACCACATTCTTCAAAGGTCACTGAAAAACTATGGCACATCTATTAGAGGAAGGTAATGATTACTCAAGGCTCGAAAGATGTGTCATGCTAGAATCCAGAGAAGAAATGGATAATATCTTGTACATGTCACATATCCTAATAGAACATAAGCTATGGGAGAGCAGGGACAGATTAAGTTTAGTTTTTGCATACTTGATACCCAATGCAGTGCCTGGCACACAGTAGGTATTTACTGCATTTTTCATGTTTGATTGATTGTTTTTGAGCCTGTAGCAGGCAAGATTTAGTAACATATAATAACTGGATTCAAGTACTTGACAGGTTGTGTGGTGGAAGAAGGAACAGCCTCCTTCTGCTTGATGTCAAGTACAGAATTGGGATTAATGCCTAGAAGTTTCAACTACATATAAGAAAAAAATATATATGTCCTAACCCATAGATCTCTACAAAAAAATGCAATGGTGTAATCCAGGGAGAAATAAGTTCTCCATCCCATTAAGTTTCTAGGTAAAGGCTAAATGACTATAGAAGACATACTTACTCAGTTCAACTATGAGATCCCTGAAGCTAGTTCTTAGTCAGGCAGTCAACAATTATTTCTTAAATTCTTACCATGCACTAGGCAGGGCAGCTAGGTAATAGAGGGGATAGAGTTCTGGGTCTGGAGTCAGGAAAACTCATCTTCCTGAGTTCAAATCTGACCTCAGGTACTTACTAGCCTGACCCTGGGCAAATCATTTAACCCTTTTGGCCTCAGTTTCCTTATCTGTAAAATCAGTTGAAGAAGGAAATAGCAAAACACTCTAATATTTTACCAAGGACACCCCAAATGGGGTCATGAAGAATTGAACATGACTAAAAAAATGACTAAACAACATAGATAGCTTTGATTTCTTCTTCTGAAAACTCCTTGTTAATATCCTTTGACTATTTATCAGTTGGAGAATGATTCTTGGTGTTTTGTTTTATTTTTTTTATATAAATTTGACTCATTCCCTATATATTTGAGAAATGAGGCTTTTATCTGAAAAAAAATAGCCATAAAGTGTCTATAGTACCTTTTAGAAAAAAATAGTTTCCCTGATTTTCTCTTTCAATTAGGTCAGGTTGTTTGTTTTTTGCTTGTTTGTTTGTTTTTGTATTTGTTCATTTTTTGTTTTTGTTTTTGTTGTTGTTGTTGTTGTTGTTGTCGTTGTTGTTCAAGGAGGTCCAGCAAGCCAAGAGATGGAGATGAGGAGGAAGAAGAGTCCAGGCTTGAGGGATAGCCAGTCAAAATGCAGAATTAAAGATGAAGTATTGTGAAAGGTTTTAAATTCCAAAGGCTTTTCCATTTGATCTAGTAGGTAACATTTAGCACATAGTAGGAAATTAATGTGTTGACTAACTATTGACTGATCATGCAAAATAAACTTCCACATGGGCCTTGTCAAAAAACAAAAACAACAACAACAAAACAAAGTTTCGTTCTGCACTCTTAGGCTTTCATATTTCCATCAGGATTTGGGTAGTATGCTTCATCACTGGTCCTCTAGTTTTAATGCATCTGAAGTTTGGATTTTTTAATGATTTTTTTGAAATAAGCTATCTAAATGTCTAAACCAATCAGCAAAATGTTGTAATTTCTTAAAATTCAGTTCAATAGCAGATTAACAGGAGCAAAGGAGGGCAATGGTGAGAGTCATCCAGGGTTAGGGTTTTAATAGGATAAGGGGTTAAGGGTACATGATCGGATGGAGTTGATTTGGTTCAGGAAAAGGTCAAATTACAAAAAGGGGAAGAGCAAGGGCAGGGTTGTTGGCCTGGGAAAGAATTAAGGTGGGAGGGGGTGGGGAGTGCAGGGCATGTTGATGATGAAAAACTCCATCAGTCAAGCACCTATGCTGTGCCAGAGGGTATGTGAAGTTCTGGGGATACAAAGAAGGGAAAAAACTAAAATGAAAAATAAACACTAGTCCCTGCTCTCAAGGAGATCATTGTCTAATGGATTAGTTAGGCAACCAAAGGCATTGAATTGAATGGAAGATTGAATGATCAAAGATTCTGGTTAGTTAAGGGAATTGTTGAGTTCATGAACTTGAAGTAGAATAAGCAGGTGAGGGCAAGATCAAGTTTCTTGGGAAATGATGTCATCTCTTTTCCTTTTTTGTGTTTGTCTATTGCTGCAGTAACTGCAGGAGGCCTTCTTCCTTGCTGGGGTCTGTGGTAACACTCTTTTCTCTCTCATCCTCCTTGGGGCCCTACTAAATCGTTCCCACTCTGAATACTTCTAAGTTTGATTTCCCAACCCATTTATCATCCTTGCTGCTCCCTCACTAGCACAGAAATTAATCCTTTGTGCATACTGACAGTTGTCCAAAGTCCTCTCCTTGTTTCTTTGAGGACCTGGGAACCCAGGAAGCTGGGTCTAAATTTTTAATAAATCTCCAAACAAACAACTATCCATGAGTAATTTTCTTTGTGATTCAGTACCGAGCTGTTCTTCCTCTGTTTGGGAGACCTGGTCACAGATTTCCAGAGAAGCTATTGGTGACCATCTGTTGTATAAAAGCTATTTGGTCTTTTTCCAAGGCAACATACCTGTACTATTTCCAGTTCCACTTTCTTCTTTCCACTTTTTCCTAGTTTTCAAATAGTTTTTGAATGTGAGGAGCAAGCTTCCAGGCCTCTCTCTAGTTGGCACAATTTGGGATAAGGAGCAAGGGGATAACATCGAGTAGGGAAAAGATTTCCCCACCCACTCTTTCCTCTTAATCATCTCTTCTTGGGAAGTACCTAGAAGTGACAAAACATGACCCTTCTCTGACTCACCATGTTGGAATCTCATGGTGAACAGGTTTGGGGAAGGCAGTTCTCCAGATGTGTATCCTGTTTTGAGATAATTTTAGTATCAGTAACTCTGTCACAAGTACATCTTGGCAGGGACTCCATCCAACTCTATGTTGCATACTGACATAAGTGGGGGAATAGAGCAGGTTTCAATCTGAGGTGTCAGACCCAGGTGGCTCCAGGGGTAGTCAAACTCGTGTCTGATGCAGGCTGCTATCTCTCTTTCATTATGTGGGGAATCAAAGGTTCCAAGGCCAAGCCAATGTATCAATGGCCATCTTTGGTTTAGCCATGGAGATTGTAGTAGGAAGAAAACCTTAAAAACAGGAAATATTTTAGAAGAGCCAGCATAGTGGAACCATTGCACTATGTACTATGTGAGAAGCTGGGTTCAGGAGGTTAATTCAATGCTTGAGCCTCAGTTTTCTTTTTTGTTAAATGGACATGATAAAACTTGAACTGCCAAGGACCCCCTGAATGATTGTGTGGGTAAATGATATATACACTGTATCCTGTTACAGGAATAGATGGCTTAAATTGTCATTATACCAAGAGGCAATGAGGAGTAATAGATACTATCAAGCTTCAGTGTCAAGACAACTTGGGTTCAAGCCTGTCTGTGATACATACTAGTTCTGTGACCATGAACACTCATACAGGCCTCATGACTGGTCAGACCATTCTGTTAAGGAATCAAGGGAAAGACTCTTAGATGGGCAGGGATGGATAGGGGATGCCCTATCCAGGCAGAGACCAGTGTAGAAGAAGAAGCAAATGAGATTGCCCTGAGGCCTTCAGCAGGGTTCTACTTGTCAAAATTCTCTGCTGCCTTGATCATTCTTCAATATTTCCCATCTGAGACTTCTGGACCCAGACCTGCTGGAGAGAATGAAGGAGATCACCTCCCATTCCTCCCTGCTACTGGGGTCCTTTGGTTTCAATGGAATTCCTAGGGATACCAAAGCAGAAGTAGCTTCTCTGAGTCAGGAGTGAGAAGGATGCTAGGGGCTCCCATTAACTGAGAGGCTCACTGAATAAGAGGTCCCAGTTCCATGGCCCCCACAGAACTTCTTGCAAATGTACAGAGGAAAAGCTATGAAGGCTAATCCAGTGGGAGAGATCCCAGCACAGAGATGAGCCTTACCCTGGGAATTATGGATCTCATCCAATGTAGAAGGAGAAGAATGTCTCTGTATTAATATGGACATGCAGCCTGATTTAATTAACTTCTTTCATCCTGATTCTTTGACCCTTTGAAAAAACACTGTAGTTCTTTTCCTGGCTTGTCAAGGCTTCAATGCACAGTTTCATGGTCATCAGAGAAGACCTCCATTTTCCTTACCTTTCCAGCTGTATCATTTCTTTCCATTGTGGACAGGCCGGGAGCCACAGAGTGGCCTTCCCTCTCTTGGAGCAGACCGGTCCTGACAGGGATGTCAAGTAGGGCAGCCTCCAAGACATACGTGTGCCCATTCCAGGAGGCAGATCCTATCACCCCTTCCCTCCTGCCATGTTTCACTACCTATTCAAAAGCCCCTGGGCAATAAGCCAAAATCAAGAGAAAAAATGCCAGGGGCTCCATGGACCAACTTTAGTGAGGACTTCCGAGGGTTCTGCAGAACTGGCTTTCATAGTACCAAGGTCTTTATTCTTTGCTTCAGCCTCTTGGCTTCTCTCAAGGGGCCTTTCCTGATTCCCTCCCCCACACCCTTATGAGTGCTTCTGTCTACATTTCACTGATGGCCTTTTTTTTTAATTCCTCTATTCATTAATCTGTGTGGGCCTAGGTAGGTGCTTTGTCTTTGTATCTTCAGCATTTAGCATAGTCCACAGAATTTAGGAGGAGTTTAATCAATACTTGTTGATTGATAAATTAATTTGAATGGGGCAGCCAAGAGCCAAGACAAGAATTAAGTAAGGTGGGTCCTGACCAGGAAAGGATATATGGGAAGGTGCAATGAGGGGCCCTTATTGATAAGACTTTTTTTTTTTTATGAATGCAAATAATTTCTGATTCCTGGTAACATCTCCATAGAATATGGGGATATACTGAGAAATATCTATCACAATGGTGGCTGAAAAGTCTCAGATTGGCAGTAACATATGATGGGTACAACTGAGCACCCCACTGTCTTGTCTTAGTTATGCTATTGCACCAGTGGATGGCATAGGTCATCTCTACTCCAGAAAATATGTTAGAAAAGATGATCTTTAGGATCTTGCAAGATTTGGATAGATTTAGAGGCTATCTTGAAGGCTGATTCTGACACAAGTGCTATGATTCTGTATTTCTTTTTTTATTATTATTATTCTGTATTTCTAAAGCGAATCAGCCAATCAATAAATACTTATTGTATTACTCTGTCAACCCTCAGCCTAGGTTCACTCCCACCATCTGCTGTCTTTACTTCTATGTGTGTGCTGATGAATGAAGGTGGAAAAATCATAAAACCATCCTGAGTCCACTATAATTTTATTTTATTGAACCTCAACTGGGCCATCACCAATGCAAGACAATTTTCTTCTATAACTCCCTGATTAACTACTCAGAATCCCATTCATAGCAGCTGATTTTCTAATCCTTTTTAATCCCTCCTCAAATTTGCTAGTTACTCCTATGTCCTGCTGTCTTAGCTGAGAAATTTGCCTCATATTTTACTGAGAAAAAAATGAGCCCATTTGCCAAAACCTCCTTCTTCTCAGCTCTTCCTCATCTAACATCAATCAGATACATTTTGACACTATTGCCTCTTTGCCCTCTGTCTCATATAAAGAGGTGAACCTTCTAACCAAGTGAAATCCCTCTACATTCATAAGTGATGCTATCCAATCTCTTCTCTAGGAGATCACTTGATCCGTCTACCTTTTCTAGCTATCATCCCATATGTCTCCTCCCTTTTGCGGCTAAACTTCCTGAGAAGGGAGTTTATAATAGCTAGGTGTCTCTAATAATCAGAACAATTTATACATTAACACCAGCACTAGAAAAACACACCACTTTGAAAGAAGCAAAAAAGTTGTTTAGTAGAATGAACATTTATTATTCCAGAGAACTAATAATGAAACTTGTTAGCCACAACAGAAAGGTAACAAACTTAGGGTACAGAATGAGATGTCCTATTTATCTATGTCTCTGTCTGTCTGTCTCTCTCATCTCTATAATCTATTATCAATCTATATGTGTCTACATATATGATGCCTTTCTATATCTTTATCTAATATAGATTGTTTTTTAAATAAAAACTTTTATTTATAGTTTTGGGTTCCAATTTGTATCCCTTTTTTCCTCCCTCCCTTACCTGAGGCAGCAATCAGATATGGGTTATACATGTATCATTATGTAAAACATTACCATATTTGTCATTTTGTACAAGAAAACTTGATTAAAATTAAAAAATGAAAGAAAGTTAAAAATAGCATGTTTCAGTCTGTTCCATCAGTATCAGATCTTTTTTTGGAGGTGGATAATTTGTTTCATCAGTAGAACTTTGGAATTGTCTTGGGTCATTGTCTTGTTGAGAAGCCAAGTCATTTACATTTCTTTATCAAACAATATTGTTGTCTCTGTGTACATAAGGTAGATGTTGATATATAGAGAGATTATTATACAGGAGCAGCTAGGTGGACCAATGGATAGAGTGCCAGGCATGGGGTCAGGAAGACCTGAGTTCAAATTGAGCCTCAGACACTGTCTGTGTGACCCCTTGCAAATTGCTTAACCCTGTTTGCCTCAATTTCTTTATCTGTAAAATGAGTTGGGGAAGGAAATGGCAAGCCACTCTGGTATCTTTTTTTTTTCAGTAAAAATATTTATTTCATTCTGAACTTAATAAGTAAAATAAGTTTTGTCATGACATAGTAAAATAGAAAAAAGATTTGTACATGAAAATGGAAATCAATTCTATGTAACTTGCTATTGGTTTTAAATATGTAATAAACTTATCATGTAACTTTCTTTTTTCCTTTCCCCCCACCTTAGAGATGGTTACCATTAAACACAAATATGTACATATTTATCAATTTATGTAAATATAAATAAATATATATATATGTATTTAATATTAATGTGCTAAATTAATATCAAATATAATTTAATATATGTATATATTAGGTGAACAATTCATGAATAAACAAGAAATAGAGAAAAGTATGAGGTATAAAATAGATAATTTCTATTATATTAAACATAAAAGGTTTTGTCCAAATAAAAATAATGTAGCCAAAATAAGGAAAGCAGAAAAATGGAGGGGGAGGATGGATAATTTCTCAGGTAAAAGCCTCATATCTCAAATATTTAAAGAAATTTGTCAAATCCATAAGAAAATGAGTCATTTCTCAATTGATAAATGGCTGAAGGATATGAATAGGCACTCCAGCATTTTTACAAAAAAAAACAAAACAGATGGGCTCACAAAGAGTCAGACATAGCTGAAATAACTGAAAAACAACAAAAATGGCTATATAGATCAGTATATCTAGAAATAAAGATTCAGATCTATAGAAATCTATTTGCATATTTGTGTGCAGCTATTGAGGGAATTTATTTTTCTTGACTATACATATTTGTTAAAGAAAATTTGTTTTTGGTTTTTCCCAATTGAGTATGTAGTAAGATGGAAAGGAAATAGATTTCATTTTCTTTTTTTAATAGAGAGGTTGGGGAGTAGTAGAGATGTAGAATGTTGTATGCAGTTTCTGATGGGGTCACTGTATTATTAATTTTACCCAACTGTTTTATTTTGTTTCAAAGAACACTCTTGTGAAGTGAAAGTAATTTGTAAATCTAAAGTAATAATTAAACACATCAATTAAATAGGAAGAGGAAGAGAAGAAGAATAAGTGGAGGAGAAGAAGAAGGAAGAGGAGGGGGAGGAAGATGAGGAGGGGGAAGAGCAACAACAGAAAATATGAAAGGAGGGCAGGTAATAGGCTATTACTATAAAGGTGTGGCATGGTCCTGTTCACATAGTGTCAGGGATATCAAAATTCTGAATAATCTGAGGTTGGCCACAGAAGCTCTGAATAGTCAAAACATGTTTGGGTATTTTTTTTTTCCATATGAGGAAAAAAAACAAAAAACAAGGAATATACAAAGAGAGAAACTCTTTGGTTGGGGTGAATGGGAAGATAATAATAGACAATAAGAAAAGAGCAGAACTTCTCATTCCTTATTTTGCTTCTGTTTTCTCTGAAAATCAAGGCATGACCTTTTGCCTGGACATGCCAGAAGATAAGTGACCCATAGGGAACCCCTCCCCCAAATCAAGTAAGGAGATAGCAAGTCACCAGGCCAAGAGTTGTAGTTCTTAATACTATTCCCTTGGTTTCTAAAAGCAATAACAGGTGGGATTTCTGGAGCACTGTCAATGATAGGTTACAAATTATGGAAGAAGGAAGTACTATTACATAGTTTGAGAAGTTTAAATTCTGTCCTGACTTTCAAAAATATTTTTTTTTGTAAGAGACCAGAGTTAGTCAACATTCATTTATTATGCATTTCCATGTGCTAGGTAATGTGATAACTGCTATTGATACAAAGAAAGGCAGAGATATAGTCTCCCCTCCAGGAACTCTATTCTACACCCTAACCCTGGAGCTTGGCTTCTATTCATGGGAAACTTCTCTGAACCATTAAAGAGATGGTTGTAGAAAGGGTTTCAAGTAATTAGCTAGAGTACAAATGACTTCATCAAAAATAAGTCATGCCAGATTCACCTCATTTCCATTCTTCACAGAACAGGATTTCTGAAAGAATAGATGAAGAAAATTCAGTTTACCAAGATTTCAGCCCAGTTTTTGATACATTAACTCTTGCTATTATTTTATAGAATACAAAGAGAGAGGTATTATACAATGATACAATAAAATGAATTCCAAATTGTTCATGTGGTCAGAGTTAAAGATTAGTGATTAAGGGCAGTTATATGGTAGGTTATTTTTTTTTCTTTAAGTGGCACATTTTTTGTATGTTATTTACACAACTTTATATTCACAGTAATGTACCTGGCAAAGAATCTTATGTTATAACAAAGAATAACAGTTGGGTGATACAAAATGACTCATTAAATGTATCTAACAGAATATACAACTTTCTGTACCCATAGTCTCCCACCTGTCTACCAAGAAGTAAAATTTTTATGCCATCTACAACCCATATTCATCAGTTCACTCTCATTATAATATTTATCTCAAGAGAAGAATGATTGCATAGAGTACCAATTAGGAATATTCCTTTGATATTGAGAAAACCTAGTTTCCAGTATGACTTCTCTTATCTACAAGGTGTGTTACTCTGAGCAAGTGATTCAATGTCTATGTGACCGAAGCAACTATTGAAAACTGTCAGCTAGAGAGTATAGGTACAGCTATGAACTTCTAGGACCATGGGGTGAGAGCTGGATGTGTCCTTAAAGGTCAGCAAGTCCGAGCTTCTCATTTTGAAGATGGGGAAACTGACATTCACAGGTGTTAAATGACTGGCCCATCATCATGAAGATAATGTATCAGAGGTAATGTATTAAGAAAAAAATGTTTTGTATAATATTCTCCCAGATCTGTTTAATTTATTCTGCAAGGTACATGCAAGTCAATTAGTGAAAAGCATTTAAGTGTTTACTATTTATCTTGATCTGTGCTAATTCTTCTAATGCTTCTCTAAATTCCTTATTCATTATTTCTTATGATTCAGTAGTATATAAATATGTTCTTGTGTCATAATTTATTAGTCATTCCCCTTTTGCTGGACACTCAGTTTGTTTCTTGTTTGGGTTATTATTAAAAATAACTTACCGGGGCAGCTAGGTGGCGCAGTGGATAAAGCACGGGCCCTGGATTCAGGAGTACCTGAGTTCAAATCCGGCCTCAGACACTTGACACTTACTAGCTGTGTGACCCTGGGCAAGTCACTTAACCCCCATTGCCCCGCAAAAAAAAAAAAAAAAAATAATAATAACTTACCAAGCACTTTTGAAAACCCTTTCCTGTCCTTTAGCATCATTAGTTCAGGTCCAACTTTCTTGGAATCTCTCCTTTTATCAGGTGATACCCATCATACCCCCTTTGCTTCACTATACAGCCAGCATAGCAATTAAGGCTGCTGGGATCCCCGCATCAACTCTGACAATTGGATGACTACGGAAAGAAAGAACAGTGACATATTTTGATGGGTTCTCGGTTTTGCAAGGGCTTAATGATGAGAGGCAAGTCAATCTTATGGAGGAGGATGGGACAGTTTCTCCTTCTTCCTCAAAACAGATATGGAACCTGGTATGGAGGATATGTGAACCAGATTTAAGTACACCAAAATAAGAATGGAGTAGAGCTATTCCTCTGACCTGGGGAATTCTGTAGCAGCTCTGGCCCCACTGGTGAGTTAAAGATATCATCCTGTGAAGATGACTACAAAGGGAGACTAAGAAATGGAGCTATTTGGAACCTCATTATATCTATTTTTACCCATCAAGTCACAAAGACTTCATCACTGATGAGCTCCTTTTAGAAAGTAAGAAATGAGGGAGTCACTGTTTCATTTCGTAGAACATAGGAGCCTTTGGGGAAAACTGCACACCAGAGAGCAGCCCTCCTTTGGAGATCACTACTTCTATCCCAAAGAGTCAGGGCTTTAATGGGGGAGAGAGTGTGTGTGTGTGTGTGAGTGTGAGTGTGCATGCATGTATATATATGTGCACGTGCAATTTTGCATGAATGTGAGTGTACATGTGTGTACATGCACTGCATTATGTGTATATGTGTGAGTGTGTGTGTGTGTGTGTGTGTCTTCAGGAGAGGCAGGGACACAGGGAGTGTGTGGGAAGATACAACAGCAAACTGGGAATTGGCTTTCAGGCCATTTCTGAGTAGAGCCCAGTATGGCCTGACACTGAGAATTTGCTTACTAAATGGAGTTGGACAAAAGAGAACAGTTGTCAGAGTGGAGTGAAGAACTGAGAGCTGGGTGGATTCTTTCATTATTATTGTAATTATTTTGAATTTATAGAAGAAAACAAGCATTTTTAGAACATAGTGTAAAAAAAAAGATGATTGTATATGAAGCTGCAAATCTGTTCTGCAAGGTCAGTATCTGTAAGATAATGACCCTGAAGCTCAGCATCCAGCAGAGACTTCCCTATGGTCAGGGCAGCTAGGTGTCTCAGTGGATAGAGCACTGGACTGAAAGTCAGGAGGACCTGAGTTCAAATCTCACCTGAGGCACTTACTATCTGTGTGACCCTGGGCAAGTCAATTAACCCCAATTGCCTTACCAAAAAACAAAAAAAAACAAACAAACAAACAAACAAACAAACATGCAGGGTCATCTCCAGTCATCCTGATGTCTATCTTGCCACTGGACCCAGATGACTCTAGAGGAGAGAGTGAGGTTGGTGATTTTGGACAGCCCTCCTCCACTTAAATCCAATTCACTGTAAGTCATGACATCACCCCAATGTCATGGTCATCTTCAAGAACACGTGATCAATAACAACAAAGCCTATGGTCAAAATGTGAGATATGGCAGATCCAGGTTATGAACCAAGGTTTTTTGACTCCAAATGCAGTGTATTTGCTCATTTATTATGTAACATTGCATCATACAACCTACACTATTCTCCAATAAAAAGCAGCATTTAAGAGCATTAATATCATACAACTACCTAAGGTGCAAGCATTCAATAAGACAGACATGTATTATGTACCAGGTGTATGCAGAAGAGGTGTTGAATGTGAGGGATATTGGGTTAAGACACAACCCCAACCTCATGGAGCTTCTTGCCTACTGGAGTGGGGAGATGTCCCAGCACAGTCCCTTGCAAACAATAAGGATTATTAAATGTTTGTTGACTGATCTACATGCAGAGACAACTACTGGTCAGGAAAGAATGTGATAACGTCTTCAAGGAAATGATCACATTTAAGTTGGATCTGAGAGCCCAGAAAGTTCAAAAACCTTCCGAGATGGGTGACTGAGGGACTCTGTCCCTCTCCCTGCATCACCCAGAATCCATAGGGGCCATTCTACCCCTTCCCCTAATTCACCCAGTATCCAAAAGGCTCCAATGTCCTCTGTGTATGGTCAGTGAGAGGTATTTGACTTCCAGTTCTTGCCCTTAGAGGAAAGATTGCTATGCCCTGGCTCACCAACCTAGTGTTTTATTAGCTCTTCACTTAGTGTCCTCATAGTCTTAATCATGAGACTCCCGGTAACTTGGGATTTTAACATCTAACCTCCTGACTTGCCTTATCTGCCCAAAACAGTTTGACCTTGTAGTTGGAAAATTGACCTTTGGAATTAGGAAAGACCTAGGTTCAAATCCTGAATCTGGCACAGACTGGCTATATCAATTCTGGGTAAATCAGCAAGTGTGTGAAATCAATCTGCATCAATAAAGACATTTTCTACACTGGGTGTTGTCTATACTGATAAAATAACTCTAAGCACAGCCATGGGGTAAGGGAATATTTGTTACTCCCTTTGTGGTCTAAGGAGAGTTTGAACAAGTAGGCACTAAACCCAACTTAACTATGTGGATCCCTGTGTCATGGAGGAGGGCGAGGTGAGTAGTGAGCAGGTATCATTGTGCTCTCTGGCCCTCTGTTATACTTCTAGGGATGTGCAGCATAGTAAGCCCCTAGCCCAAGGCCATGCAGGCACCCTCACATTTCCCTACTACCTCCTGGCTTTATATCACCCTTACTTTCCTGGGAATATTCAATAATCCACAAACTCATCCTGCAGGTGGGGAACTCTTCTGTGTTGGGCAATATCAGCACTTTCAGTGGCCTTTCCTTTTCTTCCTGCCATTCTCTTTGTCCCAGTGTCCCAGTTCATCAGCCATAGTGGCCCCTGCCATGGCCTGGCTTCACAAGGTAACAGCTGTAATCAGCACCAGGTAAAGGACAAGGGCTCCTTCCTCCCAATTCAACGTTCTTCATCTCAAATGTGTCTAACTGGGGCAGCTAGGTGGCACAGTGGATAAAGCACCAGCCCTGGAGTCAGGAGGACCTGAGTTCAAATCTGGCTTCAGACACTTGACACTTACTAGCTGTGTGACCCTGGGCAAGTCGCTTAACCCTCATGGCCCTGCAAAAAAAAAGACAAAACCAAAATCAAATGTGTGTAACTCTTTAAGGCTGGCAAAGAACTTGACATAGATAATCTAATTTCACCCTTGTAACAGCTTCATCCCCATTTTACAAATGTGGAAACTGGGGGCAGCTAGATGGCGCAATGGATAGAGCACCGGCCCTGGATTCAGGAGGACGTGAGTTCAAATCTGGTCTTAGACACTTAACAATTACTAGCTGTGTGATCCTAGGCATTCCAATTGCCTCACACACTCAAAAAAAGATTAAATAAAAACAAATGTGGAAACTGAGGCTGAGAAACCTGCCAAAGCTAACATGGAGAGAAGGATTCAAAGTCAGGTTTCCTTGTTCCCAAGTCCCCTTGAATCTACTTCCCTGTGTGGCTACCCCTTCCCACTGTCCTCTCTGGGGAACAGCTTCCTCCTCTGGACATTAAGGTCTTGGCCTCCATGGCTTCTAAGATCCCTTACAGCTTTTTCATCCTATGTAGTTTCCTCATCTCCCAGATTTGTGTGTGTGGGGGGGGGGGGAGCAGGGAGAGGGAGGGGTTGGGCCAAATGGGCTAGTCTTAATGTTGCCCTGGGCTCTGGTTCTAATCCCTTATGAAATAAATCTCCCTGTTCGTGACACTAAACTGTTCTGAGCCTCAGTTTCCCTATCTACAAAACAGTGATAATGATGGATGTTCTGCCTGCTTTACAGGGATGCTCAGAAGCTTGAATGAGATACTTACTGCACATGAAAGAGCCACATAAATGTAAGTTATTATTATTCCTTTTTGACGCACTCTGGTAATTTCCAATGATGGAGCTACATTTTCTGGGGAAAGTGTGTCAGCCAATTGACTGTTCTTTATTTTGCCTAGAAACGAACTAATTTAATACTGTCTTGGAATATTCCAAGAAGAGAGATTCAAATGATTTAAATAGTGCCCATTGCCAGGGAGATGGCTGCTGTTTGTTGATCTGTCAGAGGCTGCAGGCACAGGGCTCAGATGAAATTTCCGAGATAAGGGAACTGGAGGATTTCTGAGAACTGTTTGCTCTGTGATGGAAAAATATGCCCAGGAAACAACTTTTTAGTAAGCTATTGAATTAGAGGCAGCTGAAATGGATGGGTCTTGTCCTCAGGAAAATCAAGAGTATTAAGCCATTATGTATGTGGGCTTGTGTGATTGGGAGTTTCTGATCAGATACTGGATTAAGGTTTTTTAACTTGGACTTTCAAATTCTAATCCCTCTGCAGTGTCACAGAATCTTTCTGAATTGGAAGGGCCCTCGGTGGGGGTGGGGAGGGTGATGGCACCTGCTTCAAGATTTAGCTGGATAGGGGGGTGGCTAGGTGGCACAGTGGATTAAGCACCAGCCCTGGATTCAGGAGTACCTGAGTTCAAATCTGGCCTCAGACACTTGACACTTACTAGCTGTGTGACCCTGGGCAAGTCACTTAACCCCCAGTGCCCTGCAAAAAAAAAAAAAAAAAAAAGATTTAGCTGGATAGAGAATGTAATAATAAGGAAGAATATCATACTAGTTTTAATGTACCACTTAGAACAATAAAGTGGTCTTCAAAAAAAAATGGAGAATGCCTTACAAAAACTGGAGTGATATTAATAATAAAGACATTAGATAAGGAGAGGCCTCCATACTACTTTCTGACAGTGTCTACATGGTGCCTTCTGTTTTCTAGCCGTCATCCTCATCAACTTCGACACTGTCCCTAGGTCTAGAGGCTCAGATAGGTGAGCACTCACATTGTTTTACTGGAACCCAAGTGTCCAAGTTATTCCCTGGAGGTCTCCTCACCATGCTACTTACTGCTCATATCTGCCCCCATGCACCACCACCCCCAATCTTCTGTCTTCTTCTAAGTATTCTCCTCTACCATTAGAATGTATTCTACTGGAACATTGAGATTGGCTTGCTTGCTTATAATTGTATCGCCATTAAACACAATGCTTGACACATAGTAAGGGCTTACTAATGTTCTAGCTTTATCTTTCTATCCATCCATCTATCATCTCTCTATCCCTCTATCTCTATACCTAGCTATCATCTATCCATCTATCCATCTCTATCATCTATCAATCTCTCTACCATCTATTTATTCCAGCTTCTAGCTAGCTACCTACCCATCAACAGTAGCAGAAAATGCTTTACTGCTGGATGGAGTTTATGAAATGACTGAGCTCCAAAAACAGAATCTGAAGGCCTGCAATGGTTGATATCTACATGAACTCAGAAAACAACATATTGCCAAAGAAATACCAAAGAAGTGGATATATTATGCAGGATTTTTGAGGAAATGAATGGGGTTATGATGATAATTCATGACCAAATCATTACTATCAGAAGTAATAGAAAGATTGTCTTTAAGGATTTAGTGATTAATATAACTCATATAAGAATATGGCAGAAACATCATTGCAGACTATACAAATTTAGGACATACTAGATGCCTAGAAAGACATAAAATGGTAGCTAGAAGGCTATATCAGCGATCTTCTCTTTCTCTCAGACTAAGAAATGAACCTTTTACAAACATTTAACTCAAAATGTCTTGAAGAACTCAACTAGGAAATGGTACTGAAACTGGATCCTATCACAGACTAAAATGTGGCCCATAACCTGCCTTTACTACCAGCAAAGCATTAATCCCTAAAACTTAAAAATAAAATAGTTATTGTTATTATCATTAGCTAGCATTTATAAATGTTTTTTTAAATATTTCCCCAATTACATGTAAAAACAATTTTAATATTCCTTTAAAAAGATACATTTTCTTCAGTGTTTTTGTATGTTCCCTTAAAAAATCTGTTTGTTGGTGAATTGCCTGTGATTACATATGAGTCTCTTTCAACAAAGTCCATTTTTCTTATTGCTATATTTTTTTCCCTTTGTGTCTTCAGAATTTAATTCTTGAAATCTTCCTAAAGTATTGATCTAACTTTGTTACTTCCATGCTCAAAAGCAGTCAATGGCTCCCTCTTTTCTCTAGGAGAAAATATCAGGCTATCCTTCTACCCAGGTTTTGTTGAACTCACCTTCACACCTTCACAGTCAGAAGTAGGACAGTGGGAAGAAAACTGAATTTGGAATCAGAAGAATTGAACTCAAATCTTATCTCTACTCCTACCGACTCTCTCTGACTTTGGGTGAGACATTTTACTTTCAGGTTCTAATAAGCTCCCCCCCCCACCCACCCTTGAGCATTTTTAAGCCCAAACTGGATAATTCTAGGCTGTAGATAATTTGGAAAGGATTTCTGTTGGGGAATCCCTGGACTATACTACAAGTCATTACAAGGTTCCCTCCAGTCCTGAGAACCTATCTATAAAAACCTTAATAATTAAATCAATTTTCCTATTTTTGTCATTTTGTTCATACTTATTTATTTGTTTTTTGTTTTTGTTTTTTTAGTGAGGAAATTGGGGTTAAGTGACTTGCCCAGGGTCACACAGCTAGTAAGTGTTAAGTGTCCGATGCTGGATTTGAACTCAGGTACTCCTGACTCCAGGGCTGGTGCTCTATCCACTACGCCACCTAGCCGCCCCATTTTTTTTTGTTTTGTTTTTTTGTTTCATACTTATTTAAATGTTTCCTGGTTATCTCTATGAAGAGTGAAGGTAAGGGAGAAAGGAGATATGGACATTTGTTCTGATCATTAAAATGAAGCAGGTTTATTTCTGATGAGTTAGTGTCTCCTAGGGTGTTTTGTTTCCTCAGGTGAAATTTGATTCTTTAGTTAATCCTGAATGGAAATGCTGTGTCCTTTTTTCTGGTTTGAGGGAAATCCATTGTAAGCCAATTTATACAGATTCTCAAAATCCAATAAAATGGTTTGTATATGAACATTTTGGATTTATAACTATAATAACATATTTGCGTAGCATTTGGAATATCCAATGTTTCACTGTACATTTGCCAATATCTTCTGGGATGGGTTGGGCAGGGATTATCATCTCTATTTTAGAGATAAAGTCATGGGACTTGCCTGGAGTCAAACAGATAGAAAAACAACAGGCATCTCAAAACAGGGAATATCAGAGACAGGAGCTGCCTTAGACACCATCATATACAACTCTTCATCCCTGCCCCCCCAGTTACAAGTGAGGAAACTGAGTCCGAGAAGTAGGATGTGATTTGACCAAGATCACTCCTCAAAATAGTGGGAGAGTTGGAACAGTGTCCAAGATGCCCTAAACCCTAGCTTGGAGCTGTCTCTGTGGCACAATGTCACACTTCTTGCTCTTGGCTGTGGCAGGTTGCTACTCTTGAGCTGCTGAAAGATTTTAAGTGTGGGCAGGATGCACGTGTTATGTTTGGCGATCACTGCAATTTTGAGGTCCAGAAGTAATTTGCAAAAGGAGGGAGGAGGCACCCCACAGGGAAAGGTAGGATGGTCAATATCAAATCCAGAACATTTGGCCAGAGCAGCTGTGTCAGTTGTCAACATGACTGGGCAATTCAGCACCCCTCCATGCTGTGGCTTTCATTCCAGTGGCAGCTATTATCATGGGCCATTGAAATACGCCCAGGGAGATGCCAGCTACAGAAGATAATAGAGCATTGGGCCCAGGAAAGGGGGCATTAATCTCTCTTTTTTTGTATAAATCTGTATGTTCACCTCATTTACAGTGCCATGCGGGCTTCATTCAATTATGCTGTTTTTAATCAAGCAGTCTGGGTGTTGTTAGGGCTTGTTGACTGCCCAGTGTTTCCTACATTCATGGTGAGAAAATCAATTGGCCCATCGGGTGCAGCCAGAAGGTGCTTTTCTGATTTGTGATGCCAAGGATCTGTTCACAAATAATGATTTTGTATGACAATCTTAAATGAGCAATTACCTTCTCAGGTGGGTTATCTCCCTTCTCCCCAAATAACACCCTGTTAAAATAGGCTTGGAAAAAGCATTCTGCATCTGCGCCAGCTAAATAACAAAGACCACTGGTCTGTTGGTCTCCACCAAAAAGAAAGAAAGAAAGAAAGAAAGAAAGAAAGAAAGAAAGAAAGAAAGAAAGAAAGAAAGAGAGAGAGAGAGAGAGAGAGAGAGAGAGAGAGAGAGAGAAAGAAAGAAAGAAAGAAAGAAAGAAAGAAAGAAAGAAAGAAAGAAAGAAAGAAAGAAAGAAAGAAAGAAAGAAAGAAAGAAAGAAAGAAAGAAAGAAAGAAAGAATCCAGGATTGTTCCTGCTGATAACATTTTGGGGAAACTAAATCAAGAAGCATTCTGGCTTCAGGTATCTGAGTCTAAACTGGTAACATCCTGTGTCCCATAGATACAACAGACTATTTGAATGACTGTATGGAATTCCACTTTGAAGGATACATAAGGAGATAAAATGTTCAGAGTAGAATGGAAATAGAAAGAATGGGGAAGACATTTTACTATTCAGTTACAAAGTGGATAGACACTCAGCTTTACTAAAGTTTAATCTTCTCCCCAAGGATTACACATATGTCGTATTCTTACTGTTTATGGGCTGGAAGGTAGAAGAGGGAAGGAAGAAATGCAGTTTATTGCCTTTGTCTTTGAGGAGCTTATAATTCAATAGTTGAAGATAACATGTTCACAGAAATAGATGGATAAAGATACAAGTAACTATAAGACCAAGTGCCAAGGAAGAGGTTCTGACAATAAATGCTGCAAGTGTATAAATAAGGAAATGATCAATGAGGAAGAGCAGTCAAGAAAGACTCCTTGGTGGGGATTTAGGTGAAATTTTGAAGAATGATAGAATTTAGTCAAATGGAGAGGAGAGAGGAAGGCCATTAAGGAAGGTCAAGTTATGACAAAGAGTTAGAAATGTTCACATTATATTTACTCTCCATTATTCACTTTAGACTTGCTCTGTCATGCCCCAGAAACCATGAAACCCAGATACTGGATGTGCCCTCCACCATTGAGACTTCTTCCTTGATAGAATAGCTACTCCTAGAACCTCCATGGAAGGAATGCATGTAGGCCAGTCAAGTCTCACTCCTTTCCAATCTGCACTAAGGATTTCCTTTTTCATACTCTTTGCTGGCTGCCTAGGTCCTGCCCCCCTTGCCAGCTTCCTTTAGTGTATTGTCTTATTCCATTAGAATATAAACTTCTTGAGGGACAATTCTGTCTTTCTGTTTATGTTTCCATCCCTAGAACTTAGCATAGTGCCTCACATATAGTAAGGACATTATAAATGCTTTGTGACTGACTGACAATATCTGACAGTCTGCACATTGCCCACTTAGAGAAATGTCAAAGTGAATGGAGCAGTTTCTGAACTTTACCACCCACTTCAGAAACTATTCTGAGGATTGTGTCAGAGGAAATGGTGAACAAGGCAGGGCTTTGTAAACACCAGCAGGTTATACATGCCAGATGTTATGTGACTGAAACAGAGGGTTGTGGAGGTGAATCATAGCTGATAATGATGAAGGGCCTTGAAGACTATTGTTGGGCAGTTTGGAAGAACCATTTTTACCTGTTTCCTGAGTAATGACATAGATGATATGCTTATCCCATAATCAAGTGAGCTGATGTTTAGAGGAATGTTTAACACATTGAAAGACAGAAACGCCATAAACACATTTGGCTGAAACAATGAACTGATTCCAATCAGATGAATTTTAGCATGGAAATGGAACACTGGTTTTGATATCAGAGGGTCTCAGTTTCAATGCTTTCTCTGACACTTACCATGTGTGTGACCTTTTTTCTTGGTCATTTAACTTTTCTGTGCCTTGATTTCCTTACATGCAAAATGAGATGATTGGACTAGATGACCTCAGAGTTCTATCACTCTATCCATATGATTTTAAGAGTTTGCTAATGATTAGACAACAATAAAACCTTAAAAAAATCAACAGCAGCATTGAGGTATGAGAAGACCATAGTTCTTGTTAAAAAACAAACAAACAAACAAAAACAAGCAAGCAAACAAGACTGGGATGATAATCAGATGAATTAGTCATATGACAAGGCATCTAAGAACATGAATACAATTTAAGTCCCATTAATAATTCTAACAAAGGGGCACTTATAGAATGCCTTTAAAGTTTGTATGGAGGGCCCAAGAAATGGGCCTGAAATTTTATTGATATATGGGGCTTCTGGGTTAGAGAACAAGGTCTCTCAACTCAGGATGGCACTTTCACTCTACCTTAGCCTTCGTAGTCCTTCTGGGAAATCAGATTGTCCCTGAGGCCAGGGGCTGTCTTTTGCCTCTTTTTGTAATCCACAGAATTTATCACAGTGCCTGGCATATAGTAGGTGCTTAATAAATATTAGCTGACTGACTGACTAGAGCACTGAGCAATTTCCTAATCTCCTTTATTTTTTTTAAATATTTTTTGCAGGGCACTGAGGGTTAAATGACTTGCCCAGGGTCACACAGGTAGTAAGTGTCAAGTGTCTGAGGCTGGATTTGAACTCAGGCCCTCCTGAATCCAGGGCTGGTGCTTTATCCATCTCACCACCTAACTTCCCCCTCCTAATCTCTATAACAATAATAACAATAACAACTGGAGATCGTGTATGTCAGGGACTTTGCATACTTTAAAGTGCCAGTTACAACTTATTTCTTTGAAGTCTCCAATGACTCTTCTTCCTTAAAAGTCTAAAATTATAGAACAAAAATAATAACTCCCATTTCTCTTACTGCTTCCAAAATGCTTTCCATACAACTAACACTTTGAGGGAGGTTATACAGGGATTATTATTCCCATTTTTCAGAATGTGGAACTGAGGCATGGAGAGGGGAGGTTACTTGTCCAGGGTTACACAGCCAATGAGTGTCATAGGTAGGATTGGAACCCAGATTTTCCTTACTCCAAGCCCAGTAATCTTTCTGCCATATGCAACATGACCACCCTTAATATGACTGAAATTGTGGAATGCATTGGTGATTAGGAACACACACCTTTGAAGGGAGAGAGGCCACTTTGAAGGGTAATAAACTAATCCAGTCAAATGCCTTGGAAAATCTTTAAGAGAAGGTGTTTTCCTAAGCACTATTTTTGGTAGTTGTGGACCAACTAAACCATGGATTCCTTTCCTGTGACTTGGAAACAAAAGCTTACACTTTCCATAGTTAAAAATCCCCAACCTAGACCTTGGAAATGGAGAACTGGAAAAGTTTTCCCCAAACTCATGTAAGAGAGTTGAATGAATGGTCTTCAGCATAGCTGGTGAGCCCTAGTCACTAAGGAATGAACTTAATAGCACAGTTATATTTTTTCTAGGTTGAAATAATTATAGCGGGTGCGGTTAGCACTATTTAATTAGCATGACATTTATCATACTTCGGCAAAATGAGGCTGCAATTAATTTTAGTTAGGATGGAAAGAAGTCTGCCATTAGAGGGGGCTTAACCTATTCTGACTTTCTAAATTCCTAGCTAATTGAGTTAAATGGAAGAGTATTTAAAGCAGGCTGAGGTGGGAGTAAATGCTACCCATTGTCTAGGATGAGATGATCTGATTGGAACTGGAGCCTTCTGTTTGGCTGTGAGATGATAAATATCAATTGAGCAGCTCCGGCACGACTGGCTTATTAACTGGTAGTTATGTGATATTGGAGAAACATGAAATGACATAAAATCATAACTTCCTAAGGATGCCCTGTTAATCAGATTTAACTCCTCAATTTGTGTCTTTCTCCAAGCTAACAATTGCGGGATGGAAGCAAGCACTCACAATGAATGGGACACACCTGAGGCATGCTGAGGGCCTTGTGGGTTGCCTGGAGCAATGGGTATAACTTCCTTTAGCAACCAAAGCTAGGAATGACTTTCTCCTCTTTCCTGGTCTTGGGGTCACCATTGCTTGTCAGATACTAAATTGTTTTCACCATGACTTGCTCAGATTCATGTGCTTCTGGTTGCTTATATACAGAGACACATGTGGGTATATGGTACATGCATGAGCATACACATATATGTGTATATATATATTTTTTTCTTCTAGTTCTTTGGGCTCACCATCAAATGAATATGACTGAGCCATAACAGAACCACTCGGTCAATGCTCCCCCAAATAGCCAATCCAACATGCATTTCCAAAGCACCTTTTAGGTACACATAGTAGGTTCTGATGATATAAAGTTTCCAAAAGGGAAAAAGAAGCCCTGTCATTACCCTCAAGGAATATTGGCGTGGGGAGGGGAATAGGGACAAGGGGATATGATATTCAGGGTGTCCCAAAAGTCTTAAAGTAGTTTTTTTTAAGTTTTTTTAAATTTTTGGCAGGGCAATGAGGGTAAAGTGACTTGCCCAGGGTCACACAGCTAGTGAGTGTCAAGTGTCTGAGGCCACATTTGAACTCAGGTCCTCCTGAATCCAGGGCCAGTGCTTTATCCACTACGCCACCCAGGTGCCCCCTTTAATGTAGTTTTAAGCTATTATAGCCCCACCCCCAGATGCACTAACCCTTCTGGGACACTGTAAATAAAGGTAACTTTTGTTTCTTTTTGTCTTATTATCAGTGGTAGATCAACACCTGCCTCTCAGCTTGGAGGTTTAGATATTTACCTGCTGGGACAGAGAAGCTGAGTGTGCTCTTGGCCAGCCAGTATAGATCATCACTGATACATGAATCCATGTCTTCCTGACTTCTAGCATTCAGCATTCAGCTCAATCCTTGAACACAGCAGACTCTTAGTAAACATTCCTTGACTTAACTGGACTCTGTGCCTTACCCTCCATCCTCTACAGCAGTGGTGCCCATTGAGTGGGTCTCAAACTCTTTGGGAATCATGGTGACTTAAGGAGGAAATCATGGTAAAGAATATTATGAATAACATGTGAAATGATCCTGGGCTTCAGAACACATGTTGTCATGTTTGAAAGGGATTTGAGAAAAAGGACAATGTTGGGAAGCGAGACTGGAGTCTATTTGTGGCTTTCCTTTTTCTCTACAGGTAAGTATGTAGATCATGATTTGAGGATGAGCAAGGGAATGCTAGCAAGGTGATCAAGAGGATTTGCCCCATTAGCTGGGCCTTGCAGGAAGCCAGAGGTGCTCAAAGGTGAAGGGGAGGGAGAAATCCAGGCATGAAGAACAGCCTGAGCAAAAGCTTGAAGGTAGGAAATCGAAGGTCAGCCTCAGGAAAATCAAATTCAAGTGGCTGGAATTCAATGTAGCTTGGATGAAGGGATGAAGGGGACTGTATAAGACCAGAAAGGTTGGAAAGAGCAGAATGTGCCTGAGTGGTTCAGATGGAACCAGTCAAAAGGTTGAAAAGCAGGCCAGGACTAGCAGTCACCATGAAAGGAGGAACTTTGGAAAGACAGAACAGGTTCAAAAGCAGTTTCTCATTACTCTGAATTTCAGCCTCGATCCCACTGAAAATCCTCTCGATGTGGATCTCGCCTGCTTCCCAGGCACCCTGGTGCCTATCCAGCATGGTGTGGAGTTTATATGCCATCCTCCTGCAAACTGGGCCTTACCATCACCTACCAGCACCACCATCCGAAAGGGATTTCATGTCACTCCTTTAGGCATTTACTGAATCACCACACCAGGAAGGATGTGATGCCTAGCTTTTCCTCTTGTCATTCTTTCTAATGCTCACCTCCTTCAGCCTTTCCCATGGAGGGTTGTGGGAGTGGTTCCTTTCCTGACTTGTCTGCTGGGTTTGATCAATTGAGCAGCTCCGGCACGAGCACCTGAAGCACCTGAAGACCCAGGCACCTATTCAAAAATGCCCAGTGCTCTGACCATTCTCCTTCCTGGAGCTTTGCATAGCCAAGATTACAAAGGTAAACTATTTGAACTGAATTCATGTAAAAAATAATTTAAAAAACATACACTTATACAATAGACTCTAAATCATGTTTACAAAATAGGATATATGCATGACCTCATCTGAGCCTCACAAAGACCCAATGAGGTAGGCACAACAATTATAATTAACCGTATTTTACCCTTGAGGAATACAGAGGTGCAGAGGAATCAAATCATTTGCCCATAACCACACACTCATTGTCAGAGGCAGAATTTGAATCTCTCTGTCTTTATCTCTCCCTGTCTCCCTACCCCTGTCTTTTTCTGTCTCAATCTCTCCCTGTCACTGTCTCTACCTCTGTCTCCCTTCTTTCCTTCCTTCCTTCTCCCTCCCTCTCTCTGTCTCTCTGTCTCTGTCTCCCCAGATCAATGTTCGTTCTACTCTATCACACCGTCTCTAAAACAAAACAAAACAAAACACAAAACCACCTTACCCTTAATTCCATCCTGTCTTTGGATGGGATTTTGCTTTATCCCATGATTCTGGCACAGGCTGGGTTTTGTCCAGACTCTCGGCCATCTGGAGGGAACAGGAACAAACCCAGAGTGATGAATGCTCAGAAAGGGTAAGTTTATTAACTGAGAGAATGAGATCTGAACTCATTGAGTGCTTATGTCTAACACAGTGTTTTTACGTTCAAATGTGTGTGTGGAGGGAGGGGATTGAGACCAATCCAGTAGGGAAGGTACAGATTTGGGCTTTTAATATTTCATATTTCTAATTAAAGCTCCATTCTGTAGCAACCAGGCATCTATATGAGCAAGGGCTGGGCCCCGTCATCCCTTTGTGCCACATTCTCAGGTTCCTTTTCATGACTATCAGGAGCCCCTTCAGCTTCACCTCCCTGTGCTCTCCCACTTCCCTCACAACACTCAGAGGAGAGAGATAGAACTTCAGATTTAGGAAGTGGTTCTGAGAGGATCTTCTCCAACTCATGTGTAATCAGAGACTTCCTTTCCAAAATCAACATTTAGAGCATCTAGGTGGCAAAGAGGATAGAGGATTAGGCAGCTCTTGAGTCAGAAAAACCCGAATTCAAATCCAGCCTCAGAAACTCACTAACTGTGATGTCGCTCAAATCCCCTAACTTCTATTTGTCTCAATGGGAATATTAATAGCATCAACTTCCCAGGGTTGTTGTGAAGATCAAATAAGATGTTTGCACAGTGTTTACCACAGCACCTAGCCCTTAGTAGGCACTTCTGTCAGTCAAGTGGTCATCCAGGTTCTATTGTAACACTTCAAGTGAGTGAGAAAGCTTTATCCTAGAAAGCATCCCATCCCACTCTGGGAGAACTGGGATTTCCGGGAAGGGCTGATTTACATCTAGGCTAAAGCTACTTCTTTATAACCTACCTATTGCTCCTAGTTTTGCCTTCTGGGACCAAGGAGAATGAGGCTGATTCTGCTTTCATGTGGGCAGTCTTGACCTTTTTGTGTGTCACAGGTCTCTCACATAACTCTATGCACCCTTCCTCAAAATCCAGTTTTACATACAAACACCTGGGATAAAAAAGAAACCTCTTATATTGAAATATAATTATCAAGAATAGTTTCCAAAAGAAAAGGGAAAAAATAGAGTAATGGACCTAAGAAGCCATGCCTTAAAACAACCACCAACCGTGTTCCTGGGTCAGTTCCCTTAAACCTTATCAGTTTTCTTAGCTGATCCTCACAGGGATAGTCTCAGCCCTGCTGGCTGCCCTAATTTGGACCTGTTCCAGGATTTATCGGCACCTCTCCTAAAGTTTGGCACCTACAGTGGAACACCATTGGACCCCCTAGTAGTTCCCCCCCTCCTTCCCTTCTCACTTCTGCTATGGAGGTAGCAGTCCTGATCCACTTATGAGTATTACAAAAATACTCAGTTAAGTCAGATGGCCTTCCCTTAAACTAAGAGAAATACAGGGATTATTCCCATCTGTATTACTTGACAGATGTAATTTTTCTGGAAAGCCAATTTATTCCCTACAATGGACCCCAACAACTATTTGGATTTTCTCTTTCTTTTAATAAAACTCTTTTTTGTAATGCTGTGAATCCCATATTCACAGGTGGGAAATTGCCCTAGGCACACCACTTGGTATTGTGCATCCTTCCAGGTTTCCTACAAGGAAACTCTTGACCCAGAGAATAAGAAAAGCCCCCAAAGCACAGCTGGGCCCTTTGAGAGCCTCTGACACAATGGTTACTGATGTAGAGTCAAAACCTGGAGAGTGGAGGGAGATGACATGATAGAAGAGAATGCCCTGCATTTGCAATAGCCTAACACTGATGGCTGCATTAATGAAAGTACATGTCCTTATTCTTCAACCGTTTAGTAAATTATTAAAAAATCAGCCTTCCACTTGCAAAGTGATCTAAAATGATAAACTCAGTGGGGGAAGTTCTGCCAAAACACTTTCTTATTAAAAATCATGATGTCAAAAAAAGCTCTAATATCTTTTGAGAGAACTCATGCAATCCAACTGGGTCTCCAGAGTAATCTCCATAAAAGGTTTTCAATAGTTTTAGATTTTTATTTGCTATTTATTTGAATCACTGTGAAAGCTCAGCATGATTTGAAGTTAGGGGGCTTGATGAGTTTGTTTAATGCCCACTGTCTGAGTGTTTCAGTCCATTAATTCTCCTGAATCTTAAGGCCGCTATGGCCTATTAACTCTTTCCTTAGGTCTCTCTCTGGCTCCAGGCCCACACTCACTGCTGCCTCTCCTTGACTCATCACCAGCGACTTTGTCGTTTATGTTGCTGACTCCTCAGCTGACCCTGCCTCTAACTTGATTTCCCTCTGGACAGTGGGAGTGTTTCCTAGTCTATCAGCTCATATATCCCCTCCAAAGGTCATGATCTCATCATCACCAACACAGTTCTTCCCCTCTGGGTTCCATCTTTGACCCCATTATTGATGGCCACAGTAGCATCTAATTTTGCTTCCATTCTTTATTCTTTAAGTGTCCAGGTCTCAGTGGCAGTTAAGTAATCATGTGTTCACTTCTCAGAGCCCTGGGGTCATAAAGAGTAGACTGTTGGAATCCTTCTGAGGGCTGTCCACCTCCATTGGGTTTACTTTCAACAGTAACAGTTATCCTTATGACCCCTCAAAAAGATTACCCTTGGAAGCACCACAGTGTAATGGTCTTAGCGTCATGAAGCCGAGTTTGAATCTTTGCTGGAACCCATACTAGCTGAGCCATCGCGGGCGAGTCAATTCCTTCTGTGAGCCTCAGTTTTCTTATCTATAAAATGAGGTGCGTGATACATGCATTACCTACTTCCCATTAGTGTTCAGAGTTTTATAAACCTTAAAGTATATAGAAAGTTTGATTATGAAGACTGTGATTAAAATAATGAAGTAATCATGATGATGACAATGCAACAATGATAATGATGACAAGGATGACAAGGATGATGCTGGTAAACATGCAGTTCATGCAGATGGAGGTGGTTATGGTATGAATAAAAAGATAATAATAAAATAAATAAAAAATAAAAAAATATTAGAAGGATAAGATGAAGATGATGTACAAAAATGGAGATGGGATATGGAGGTGATGAGAAAGAGATAGAAATGTAGGTGGAGGTGGTGATGAAGATGAAAGTGATGAAGAAGATGGAGATGGAAATGGAAGTGGAGGTGAAGATGATGGTGAAGATGAAAATGATGTTGATGATCAGAGGGCTTCACGATAGTTTGCATGTGGTAAGATATTTTGTTCCTCCATGAAAATTAAATTACCTTACATTAATATAGAATTTGCTGCTTCCAACACATGGACTTGTGGTTAGCATCTCTTTGGAGCACTGCTATGATCTACTAGTAAGTGGTTTTGAAAGCACTGGACCCCAAAGGAGAGAGCCTTACACATGAAACACATGATATTCCCAGGGGGTCAGTAGCTATGGTTGGCAGAGCTTATCTGTTTCCTGTGTCTCAGACTCACAATCAACTTGAAACCTTATATTGGAGAGCTGTCCTCTTCTCAGGTCCCTGACTCCTCCCTCATTTCCCCCAAATGGATTATTGGATCTTTCTATCATTTAGGTTCCCCCAAAGACAACAAATGGGAGCCAGTGTGCTGTAATAGAAAGAGCCTTAGATACTTTCAGAAACATGGCTTCTCATTCTTCCTCCACAACTACTATCTGTGCACCCATAGACACATCATTGAACCTCTCTGTGCTACAGTTTCCTCTTCTGTAAATTATTATCAGGGATAACAATGGCCATCTAGTTATTTGCATAGGAAGATTGTGATAATCAGTTTTGATTCTGCACAGACCATGCCCCAGTTCAGTGAAATGACCATGTCAAGAACACTTCCTTCCCCCCCCTGCCCCCCTGCCCCACCACACACCACACACAAGTTTGTCTGCATCCTGTTATGAACAGGAGCCATCTTCAGATTCAGATTGAATTGAATGTCTTTTTGAGGTCCCTTCCATCTTGGAAAACCACTAATTCTTCTCACCCTCTTGCCTTCCATTAATAATCAATTGCTCAATAAACAAGCATTACTTGTGAGGTGCCTATTATACACCAAACATAGTAATGGGCAACAGGCATAGATAAAAGAGAGACAGCTTCTGCATTCAAGGAGTTCCCCTTCTCTTCGAGGATCAAGTATTTCACTGATAAGGAACGGTAATGCAAATGCCAAATTAATACAGAAGGAATTATCATTATGTGTATACTTTGTATGCACTCCTTCAGGGGAGAAGCTAAATCTCCTTCATCTTTGGGTCCTTCTCAGGGTCTAGCCCAGATCCCCAAAGGTAAGATGTCCCAGCCCTCAGAGGGGTTGGATCCTCCTACAAGGCATTGTTTCACATCCTGTGTCCTTTCCCTTCTGCCCAGCTGGCCCATTCGTGCTTTCCTCTATGCTCTGACAGTGGTCACTCAGAAAGAAGCTGGATGGCAACTTTTACACACCATCCCTTCCTGGCTGTGCTGTTCTTGTTAATAACTCCACTGGTTTATTCATCAACGGAGAAGGGCCATGTGCCCCTCAGATCAATGACACAGACTGGCTTTAATAAGGGTCAGCGCTGCACACAGAAGGCTAATTGTATTTGTACACTGAAACAAACCTTTAAACAACTCATCAATACTACAAAGGGATGCAATGGGAAGCTTTGCCTTTCAGTCAGAGAGCAGCTGGTACCTGGGGCCCCAGCCAATGCCCCCAGTGCTGTGACTGACCAACATTTCTCAACAGGTCAAGCTGAGAATGAGATTAGATGCTGTTGGACTCCTCAGAGGTGTCAAAGTGTCCAGGTGGCCAAGCATGCTTGCCCAGAGTGTTTTATGTTCAACTGAAGCACTGTACTAGAGCAGGGATCATGAAAGGGAGTCCTTTAACAAATACTGTGTGTCCTGGCTTTGCAGCTGGAGATATAGTGTGGTTGGTTCAGTCAGTGGAGAGAAGCTGGAGGATACATTTGTCCCAGCATTTAGGAGGTCACCTTGAGATGTATCCTTTACGATTTCTGCCATAGGTATTTCTGATTTACACATCCCAAGTCACTCCCCTGCATCAAATCTAATGCTACCTGGCAGGCAGTGTGATCAGACAGGCAGGAAACCAGGACAGGGTGGGCCAACAATCACCAAGGGCTCTGATGTTTTCATAAATTTTAAAAGTTATTTTTCTTTATCTTCTATAAATATATAGAGATTATATATGCATTATACATATACATATAGGTATATATATTTCTTCTATGTACTGTATATGATGCTATAGTCTTGTAAATTACAAACAAAAATAAAGGACATATTAAATATTGACATCTCTGCATGACTTCATGACTTTGGACCCACCCTGTATTTATCAGGAACCTACTATGTGCCAGGCACCATGCTGACCATGGGGCACAATTAGAAGCAAAAGAAAAGACAGTCCATGTCTACATGCAGCTTCCATTCTTTTTTTTTTTTTTTTGACAGGGCAATGGGGGTTAAGTGACTTGCCCAGGGTCACACAGCCAGTAAGTGTCAAATGTCTGAGGCCGGATTTGAACTCAGGTACTTCTGAATCCAGGGCCGGTGCTTTATCCACTGCGCCACCTAGCCGCCCCCATGCAGCTTCCATTCTAATGGTGCAAGAGATACATAAAAGAGAGCTGGAAAGTACCCGTGTATGTCAGAGGGGACAGTGCCCACAAGGGGCCATTGTGGGGATGCCCAGCATGCCCATGGCAGAGCCAGGAGTTTCCTTAAGGCTGGTGGGGCTTGGGGCCCTTCTTCAAAATGAAGGCTTAGAGGGGAATTCAACAATAGGAGAAGGGGCCATATGGGTAGAGGTGTGGTCTAGGGTGAAAAGGCCCTAGTCCTTGAGGTGAGACTCCTCAATCCAAAGGCAACAGATGCAAAGTCCAGAGATGCAGAACCAGTGGGAGAGGAAGCAGAGATGAGTGGGCCTTGGGCCTTTCCTCATAATGGAGAATCCAGGAAGAATTCACTCAAAAGAGAAAGGGCCCCTCATGTCCTCCCTAACCTCCACCAAGTCTCCAGGCTTCAAGAAATAAATCCCATGTTGTGGTTTCCAATACTCTTACTATACAAGTCTCCCTTATCCATGCCTTCCTAAAGTGGGGTCTCCCAAATGGATACAGGACTTCTAGGCTCTTGTCTCCCCAGACCTTGTCAGCACAGACTGAGATCCCAGAAGCTGGGTGGATGTCAGTCATTCAGGCAATGAGCACTTATCATGTACTTATTATATGCCATGAAATGTGCTAAGTGCTGGGGAAAGGAAGGAAGACATCAAAAGTGTGTGTGTGTGCACGCATGTGCACGTGTGCACACAGCAAAGGCTTTCTTGTATTCTAGCTTCTCACTAACCTTCAGCATATGGGAGGCATAGCATCAGGGACTGGGAAAGTCCATCCCTGACTTTGGAGCCCTGTCTAGGCACATGTTGTACTGGTCAGGGGAGGGCTTGGGACTCACAACTTGCTCAGTAGCAGATGGCCCCTAGAATAGCTCCTCAGCCGTTGCTTATTAAAGAGCCTCATTAATGATGCTCAGGCACTCGCCTCAGCCCCGAGCAGGTCCCAAGCACATACCCTCCTGCCTTGCTGATTACAGAGGCGTTGAGCTCAAACCCTCCCTCTGAAACTCCTCAGAAGCCATTCCAAGCTCTT
The DNA here is from genome assembly GCF_019393635.1 of Dromiciops gliroides. Lineage (NCBI taxonomy): Eukaryota > Metazoa > Chordata > Mammalia > Microbiotheria > Microbiotheriidae > Dromiciops > Dromiciops gliroides. Next base: position 298,383,126 of record NC_057865.1, on the reverse strand, counting down.
TTAACCCACAAAGATGCCACTGTGACTATTGCTGGGCCCAGTTTGGGTTTGATTTTTTTTCCAGAAAATCCCAAGCATTTTAAGGGCATCTGTTCAAAGCCTTGTTGGACACACTGGGGACTAATTTTTCCTTTTGAAAAACAATATGAGGAAGAAACTGTCAGGAAGGGATACGGGAATATATTCTAGAAAGAGCCCTAAGTGTGAGAGAGGCATCAGACTTGGAACTGAAGCTTAACTCTGGCCCAAATCAGTAGGTCACCTTGAGTAAGTTTCTTCACCTTTCTAGGGCTCAATTTCCTCCTCTGTAAAATATGACTTGGATTAGGTGATGCCTGAGGCATCTCCACAGCCATGGAGTAGAGTCTGTGAGTGACCTGAGGAGGACACTGAGGCAGAAACACTGGCCTGGCGGTATGCCTTGAGATGGAACTGATCTTTCTTGAATGTCTCTTTGAATCCATAAAGTTAATAAGTTCCTCATGTTGTTGTTCTTTTTTGTTCTTTGTTCTCAAAGAGCACTATGACATCAGGTAATGTCATGACTTTCACTGAATTGGATTTAAGTGGGGGAGGACTGTGCAAGGTCACTAATCTCACTCTCTCCTCCAGAGCCATCTGGGTCCAGTGGCAAGATATATATCAGGACGACTGGAGATGGTCCTGCATGTTTGTTTGTGTGGGTGTTTTTTAAGGCAGTTGGGTTTAAGTGACTTTCCAAAGTCACATGGCTAGTAAATGTCTGTGGTGATATTTAAACTCAGGTCCTCTTGACTCTAGGGCCAGTGCTCTATCCATTGTGCTATCTAGCTTCAACAACGTCTTCGTGTGCTAGAAGCCTATAGAACATGAAAAGGAAAAAGGCCATACAGTGAGTTTTGACTTCAATTCTCAAGTCTGGGGTTCAAGGCCTGACTTCACTACTCAATGTAGTGTGGTGGATACAATGCTAGATTTGGAGACAGGAAGAACCAGGGCTAGAAAGTCTGTTTTTAAGCTTTTGGAATTGAGATTCAGTCTCCTCATCTTTAAAAGAGTGAAAATAACCCTTAAACAACCAAACTCCCAATCCTAGTGTGTAGAAAACTTTTGGAAATCTAAAACAAAAAATGATAAAACTGCCAGTTATTATTAAGATTTTTCCACTCCCTGAAATGAGTAAAGGGAAACTCATGAGCGACAAACCCCAAAAATTTGAGAAGAAAGTTAGGAGCCTGAGAAGCTCCCACACTGGGGCTTTCATGAGAATCAAAGAGGTTTGAAATTTGGTTTGAAAAAAGAAACTCTTTTCCGTAGCTGTTTCATTTTCCAAGTCCACAATGTTACCCAATCAGGAAGCCTGGGCTATTGAGCCGTGGGAGGAGGAAGGCAACAGCTGCTGCCAATAGTTCTAATGAGGGTGGCAACCTCTTCCCCACTGGGAAACTATCTGCAGGCAGCTAGTAAAATCAGGGAAACACAAAACCTCTGGATGGCATTCCCCGAATCAGTTTGTAGAGCACGACTGGGGAACTGGCAAAGGTAGAAGATTAGTAAACAGGAAATGAAACCTCTTCAAGCAAGGCTTCCTGACTGGAGAGTTGGGTTCCCTCACTGGGTTAACCTGCTTCTGCTTCTATCCTGTGTTCTCTCTGCCACAGGTGAGTTCTGGCTTGGGTGCTGGACCAAAAATTGCCCAAAGTCCTGTGTGCAGTGAGCAGTGGAAGTGCTTATGCTCTGTGTCAGAAGGTCAGATCTTTAGCAACACCTGCTGGGTCCTTCCTAATTGTCTTGGGTGCATGTATGCCAATGGATGCAGGATGCTTGCAGCTAGAGAGCATGGCACCATGACACTTAGCTGGGTTGCCTTCAGCTAGCCATAGCACCCTGTCCTCTGTTATTCTGGTGCTGGTCAGTGTAGGCACTGTCCCTCCGATGCCACTCACCTCCTCAAAATCCACCTCCACCATAGTATTGTTGTGATTATTTTTTAAATTTACTGCTTCTGAGTTCAAATCTTATTTTCCTGCCTTTACCTTCATATGAGAGGTGAATTTATGGTTTTGGTTCTTGGATCTATAGCACCGGGGCTTCCTGAAATATAGCACTGTGTCCAGACCACAAATTAGACCAAAATATTTATCCATTTTTCACTCACCCATTTCCACAAAATGCTGGCCCCTTCCCAGACTCTTGAGTTCGACCTGGGTATGACACTAAAATTTCAACATGACTTTGTCTTTGAGCAGCAGTTGCTAACTCTGGGAAGCAAACTGTTTAAGTACTAACACCCATCTCCTCCATACAAACCTCAAAAGCCACTTATTTTAGGTCCAGGTTTTTTCACTGTTTGTGAAATATGGCATCTAGGATGATGTCCCAGCCATAGCTGGGATGCCCAATGGCATCCATAACCACTGCATGAAAGAGTCACCCAGAATGCCCCACGATCCCTCATGAGGGGAGTTTGCTCAATGCCAAATAGTCTCAATGTAATTTCTCTGCCAAAATCTCTAAGAACCTTGCTACACACTCATACCTGCAGCACATAAGAGTCTGAATTCATGCCTGCTACAAAATAGTATTTTAGGCACCATACAGGGATGACCTGCAGCTTCCCTAGCCCCCTCATTGTATTGGGTCAAAAGTTCATGTTGCTCTGAGGATGGCATTACCCTGGTTAGTGAAATCATGATGCCTGAGCTGCCCACTTTTAGAAAGAATTGTGAAATGTGAAGGAACTGATGAGTCTTCTCAAGAAGTGATTAGGCATAATAGAGTGTCTCTCCAATGAATGCAGACCTGAGCAAATTAAGCCCACAATCCCCATTAGCAATCTGGGGTGTCTGAAAGCTGCACTTGCCTATTATCAGGCTGAGAATTGATTGCCATGAGCCTGGCTTCCATTTTTTTTTTAAGACAGGGGATTGGGTGAGGATCTTGGATAAAATTAAAATGATGTATTCGTTCAGTGTGGGAGTCACTAGAAATGAATAGAAATTGGACTTTTTGTCACCCATAAGTTGGACTTTTAACCTTCCATTGCTCACATACTATGGCTCTTTTTTCTATTCACCTGTTTGGAAACATGGAAAATTTCTCTAAAAGGTCGACCCATACATTGATTCAGTAAAGAATCATTATAATCAATATCTTACACCATTTACCAAGATAAGGTCAAAATGGATAGATGATGAGATATAAAATGAGGTATCATAAAAAAACTAGAAGAACGTGGAATATGTTGCCTTTCAGACTTATGGATGGGAGAAGAATTGATGAGTAATCAAGAGATAGAGAGCATTGCAAGATGTAAAATGGATAATTTTGATTACATTGAATTAAAAAGGTTTTATACAAATACAATCAATGTAGCCATGATTTGAAAGAAAGCAGAAAATTAGGGGAGTGGGATTTATAGATAGTTTTTCAGATAAAGGTCTCATATCTCAAATATATAATTTTGACAGATTTATAAGAATATGAGTCATTCCCCAAATGACAGTCAAAGAAAAAACAGTCAGTTTTTCTATGAAGAAATCAAAACTATAGATAATCATATGAAAACATGTTCTAAATCATTATTGATTAGAGAAATGCAAATCAAAACAATTTATATTACATCTATCAAAAACTGGGACATAAATACACTGTTGGTAGAACTGTGAACTGATCCAACCATTTTGGAAAGCAATCTTAAATTGTACCCAAACACTTAGAAAATTGTGTATACCCTTTGACCCAGAAATACCACAATTAGGTATGTTCCCCAAGGGGATCAGGGAAAAGGAAAAGGACCTCAATGTACAAAAATATTTAGATCAGCTCTCTTTGTGGTAGCAAAGTACGGGAAATTGAGGAGGTGCCCATCAAGTGGGGAATGGCTACATGCTGTGGTAAAGGATTATCTTGCAATACTGCTATGCTATAAGAAATGATGAGCCGGTAGATTTTAGAAAAACATGGAAAGAGTTGCATGAAATGATGAAAAAGGAAGGGAGCAGAACCTAGACAACATTGTATACAATAAGAGCAATATTCTTTGCAGAATAATTGTGAACAGCCAAGTTATTCTAAGTACCATAAATACTCAAATCAACTATAAATGATCTATGAAGGAAGGTGATATCCACCTCCAAAGAAAAAGCTGATAAATAGATGGAGGTAGAGTATAGTTTTACATATATTTATAAATCTACATCTTTAGTGTGGGGTGGGGAGGGAGGGAGGGAGATATTTCGGAAATTAAAATATAACCAAAAAAATGGGGAAGAAGGGAAATCATTTAAAATTTAAAATTTAACAGTAAATAGATAAACTTATTGTTTAATTAATTAAAAATTATAATAAAAATGTAGAAAAACTTTAAAAAGAAAAAAAATTATTAAGTAACTACTGCATTGAGATCAAGAGATATAAGACTTAGATGAGGAATAGTTCATGCCCTGGTGGAACTCAGATTTTAGAGTCTAGAAGAGCAAGACTTCTTAACATGGACTGCAGAAATGTTTTCTTTTTCTTCAATATTTTGAAAGCTGGATTTTTGTTCCTTTTTGTGTACATATGATCCTAAGCATTTTATTTTATACATATAAAAATATCTGAGTTATCACCATTCTTGGTGTCTCAGCCTTTAGCACACTGCCCAGAACATAGTAGGACTTTTACAAATGCTTAATGATTTGACTTGATATTCTGGGAAGGGATCCATAGGCTTCTCTAGATTAAATGTGGCCATTATTAAAAAAAAACAAAAACGTTAAGGATCCCAATATAGAAAAGAAACAAAGAATCCTAATGCCCAATACTTCATGATAACTGCTTTAGACTTTCAAAGATATAGTTTTTACAGTCAAGACTCAAACATTGTTAAAAGCTTATTAAGAAAAAATACAACTGATTCAGAATGATTCAAAAGAATATCCCTGATTTTTTTTATGATCCTGGCCAGAATCTTTGGGACATCTACTGAGAAGAGGATTCAAATTCATGAATATTGAGATGTCGAATGGTAATTTGGAAATAAACTCTGTGCCAAATGCATCTAAGGAAGGTCACTGCTTAAAGAGATAAGTTGGTTTAAGGCAATGGAAGCCAGGGAGGGATGTTTCATCTGGAGATATGTTTTTATTACGTGGTGTGATGCTAGTTGTGGAAAGCCTTGAACAAAGTAGGCATTCAATGAATGTTTATTGGATTAAATTGAATGATATGATGCAAGGAGGCTGCAATCTTCTTGAGGTTAGGCCTGTATAGTCTAAGGGGAGTTAGAAAGTCATCCTTAATTTCTACAAACCCAAATTCTAACTATCTAAATCTTATTGCTCTTTCCAGACTGATCTGTAGACTTAGCCACTCCATAAAGGACTTCCCAATGCTCAGCTATCTAAAAGAATGGAGTGGACTGATAAATAAGGTAAGAAACTCCCTGAAATTCAATACATTCAAGTGGAGAATAGATGAGCATGTGTGTGGGGAGGCACGTTAGCGGTGCTGAAGTCTCTTCTCACTCAGATCTTGGGATTCTAGGATTCTGAGGGTCAGAGGGGAAATGCTTTGCCCCCCATGGAAGTGTCGGAAGTGGGATTCAAACCAGTGTTTTCCTGACACCACATCTAAACACTTAGCCATTATACCTCATTGCCTCCCGCTGCTTCTCTCTATACACATTCAGGCACATTCAATATCCTTTTACTATCCACATAGCCATGGGGTGAGGACTGGGTCTATAAAGATCAAAGACAGCACAGTCCTTGCCTGTACCATCAGCTTCAAAGGTAGACCACCTCTATCCTTCCAATTTCCCCCATTTTCTTTTCCTCCTTTTTTATCCTCTCAACTCCTTTCAGATTCAATCATTCCTATTTTCCCAGACATCCTTATTTTGCCTCCTACCCTGACCGACCCCCATGGCTGCAGAGAAAATGCCTTCCTGACACATGCCATCCAAGACTTTTCCCCACATAAAAACCCAGGAATTCCTCCTTGTCCAGGAAATCTTTCTCAAAAATGGGCCAAGAGGTACCTCATGCCCTGAGTTCCTTTGCAAATGGATCTCCGGCTGGCCCTCCACTTGCTGAGTACTCCAGACACCAGTCAAAGCCAAATCATCATTTTAAAGCTGAGAATTTCAAAGCAATAAATTCCATTTAAGAATCTTCTCTCTCTCATCTTCTCCTTTATGGATGCACCCATCACCATACGCTGAAATGTTGTCAAACCAGGACCCATGAAAAATAAATTCTTAAAATGACCTCAATGTATTTTCCCCCTTTTCTTTTCTAGTGGAAAATGGGAAGCTAAAAGCACAGGTCACCAGGCATAGACTTCTGAGAACATTTCACACTCAGAGGAGAGAAATAAAGTGCAAAGATTAAAAATAATGTTTTGGCATCAAAAACTGAGGCCAATGAACCGACTAGCTGAGTAAAACCTGGGTATAGTTGATATCAAATCAAAAGAGCTAGAATAAGAGGTAGTAAGGGGAGAGTTGTCTTGGGAGTTCAAGACCTTTGTCTGCTATTCACTGACTGAGTGACATTGGAGCGTTGTCTGCCCTTCTCTGGACCTTAGGTTCCTAACCTATAAAAGGAGAAATAGGGGCATTGGGCTAACAATTCTCTATGACCCTTCCCATCTCTGATCTTTGATATTTAGACTCCGTGTGAGCTCTGACATGCAATGATTTAAAGCCTTTCCCTGCCCTTCCTAAAGAGGCACAGAGACACTTGTGATTCCAGAAAATAGGAGAGAAGAGATGGGTACACCCATCTTTACAATGCAGGGGATATGCAGGATAAAGATGTGAAGTGTTAGGAGAAAGGTGGCTTCACTTGTGGCCCAGGGAAATCAGAGAAGCCTGCCAGGAAGAATCAGAGGATTTTAGTGCTGGAAAAGTCCTTAGGGAGCATTAAGTAAAAACTCACCTTTCAAAAGGACTTTAAGGTTTCCAAAGATTTGAGTGAGGTGGGAAGCCCACTTAGCCTGATATCCATTTTACTGAGGATCAGAATGTAAGCGCAAACATGCAGACAAACACACACGCCCCTCCCTCCAGGTCCAGTTGGCCTGTGTTGGGCACAGGGTGATGGACTCGGGGATCATGACTAGGCTCAGAACGGTTGCAAGAGACAGAAGCTGATTTCTAAAAATCTGCACTGGGCGCCAGGACAGAAAGGCTGTTCTGGCTTCATCAGGGAAAACAACTCAAGGAAGGCCAGTACGGATGCAGCAGGGGGCTTTCTGTCTTCTGTGCCTCCCACGAACAGTCATAAGTTCTCTCCAAAGCAGACCTCAGAGTTCAGCAAGTCTTTGAACCTGCTCCATGCAGGACTCAAGTTCTCCATCCTCTGCTGGAACACCTCGCCTGACTTGGATCTCACCTCTTTGCCATCTCATGTGTGGACCAGTCTGCTTGTGGAGAAAGTCTTTCTTCAGTCTCATTGGACCTAATGCAATATGAAGTAAGTAGAACCCGGAAGCAGCACCCATTGGACATGATCATGGAAATGGAAAGATCAATCAACAACAACAAAGAAGAAAGTCACCCTTGAAGGCTGGGAAAGCATCATGGTCAAGATTGGAAATGTTTAAATATGCCTCCTCCCTTTGCAGAGGTGAGGGAAGGAAGATGTCACACACCGCATACACAAGAGACTATAGTCTTACTATGTTCGGGTAATTTGGTTGAACTACATTTTACTTCCTGAGTGTGTGTGTTTATGTTTGTACCTTATTTTATATTTTTATTTCTGATTCTTGTTCTGATTACAAGGGATGGTTTGTCTGGGGAGGGTGTATATTTGTATATATAAAATTATAGAATAAAGGTGATGTAAAAACACAAGTTTGGGTTTTTACTTTCTGCCTTCTGGACACAATAGTATCAGTCTGATTACTCTTCCCTAGAAAAATAAGTTTTAAAGATTTTGACAGCTTCTCCCCTGGTCCATATTTTCCCTTCTCCCCACTAACAATTAGCATTGCAAAATACTGAAGCGCATTTTCTCTTGAGGTAGTGGTCTTCTTGTGACTGTATGGAGAAATATAGTTTACTGAAAGATGTTATAAATGTTAAGGCAGAAAACCCAAGTTAAATCTAATCTCAGTCACTTGTTATCTGCCTCACATTGGACAAATCATTCTCCCACTTTCTAGACCTCAGTGTGTTCCTCTTCGTAATGGGGAGATTGTACTAAATGATGTTTAATGTCCCTAGTCCAGGAAGCCTCCCCTAATCATAACCCCTGGACCTCAAGAACCTGATATTTGGACTTTTCCAATGCATCTATCATAGAATATGATGCATTTCATTTATTATATTTTTTTCCTAGACTATAAATGAAATTTCCTCCTGTATTTTCTTTCTTTCTTTTTCTTTTTTCTTTTTTGAAGGGCAATGAGGGTTAAGTGACTTGCTCAGGGTCAGACAGCTAGTAAGTGTCAAGTGTCTGAGGCTGTATTTGAACTCAGGCCCTCCTGAATCCAGAGCTGGTGCTTTACCACTGAGCCACCTAGCTGTCCCTGTATTTTCTAATGGGTGCAAAATAGTCTTATTAAATTTCCAGCCATCCTATTGTTTTGTTGTTATTGTTTGCTTGCTTGCTTGCTTTTGTTCCATGGTTTTTTGTTTTTGTTTTTCCTGGAGGCAAGCTATGTGTTGTTGTTTGTTTTTTTTTTCAATTTGTTTTCTTTTCTATATTCACAAGTTCTAAGTAGTTTTTCTTATATCACAGTGCTCAAGTTTTTTAAATTTTTCATATTCTTCTGAGTATCACTATACATATTTATGTTTTGCCTGCATTGAGAGCATGTTTTCTTTTATTATTATCACTTTTTTGCTTTTTTTTCTTCTGGATTGTCCTTCACTTCTGTGTATTTGCATTTCCAAACAGTTGTTTCTCTTTTTGTATTTTTGGTGAGGCTTGCCATTGTAGATTCAAGTTTTTTCTACCAATCATTTCTGCTGTGGAGGCCATAGATTCTGCTTCCACAATTCTCATTTCTCAATCTACACAGAAACAGCGTGTTGTGGCTTCATGTTCTCCTCAAATTCCACAGGGTGCCCTGCATCATTAAGTATTGAGTCATTTTCCTTTGTTTTGCAATATTTATTCATAGAGGCCTGAATCTGTTTGCTAAATCATGCTAAAGGCCATGTTTCTTTCTACTTTTAATGTTTTTCTCTGTTAAGTTTTTTGCTTATGCTCAAAGTCTTTGAGTTTTCTTCATCCTGAGGTGTCTTTTTTTCCCTGTTATTTCTTCCTATTCATATTGTAACTCCCCCCACCCCCACCCCCAGGGCTGGATCTCAAAGTTTCTTGACCTCCATTCACATTGTGGGAAGGTGGGGGCAGCTAGGTGGAGCAGTGGATAAAGCACAGTCCCTGGATTCAGGAGTACCTGAGTTCAAATCCGACCTCAGACACTTGACACTTACTAGCTGTGTGACCCTGGGGAAGTCACTTAAACCTCATTGCCCTGCAAAAAACCAAACAAAAACAAACAAACAAAAAAAAAAACACAAACACATTGGGAGATGGTAAGAAGAAGGGAGTACGTATTTATATAATACCTAGTCTATGCCAGGCACTGCAGGCATCAACCTCGGTCCATGCTTCAGTGACTTTCAGGGGACAGAAATGGGTCCAGTTAGATGGTGGGTTCTTTCCTTCAGGCTGGCTAGAATGTCACACAGCCCCTCTCCCCTCAAAATACATTGTCTCATTCTGCTCCCTCAGTTCCTCTGTTCTCTGGCCCACAGGTAAAAATCATTCCATGCTGGTGGTATTACAGTCTGAATTGGATTGAATTTTCAGGGTGAACTGAGGCTTGCAATACTGAGCTTCGGGTACAACAGTGAGTTCCACTGCAAGCACATGCACATGTGCTGCCTGTTCTCTGTATTCCTCCACTGTCCTGCAGAGATATTGGGCAGCACAGAAGGCTCACGCAGAGTGGCCATTGAGGCTCCAGCAAACTTCCATGGCATGGAGCTTGGATCACCAAGGCCTGGGAAAGTTGAGGAGGGATCACTGTGTGGGGTCATGTTTTGGTACAATTCTTAGCCCCAACTCAGGATACAAAAGTGGACACTCTTCTTCCATTAGAAAATGAATGAGATCCCAGCCACCAGGGAAGTTCGAACAAGGACACATCTGTCTGAGGGCTCTTACAATGAATAATGGGGGAGCTGGCAGGGATCTTAGGACATGGAGGTCAGAAGCATAAAGAAAGAAATTCAGAGGTGGGAGGGTCCTTAGAACAGGGAATGTCAGAGGAGAAAAGGGCTTTCAAACAGCTAGGTGTTGAACTTGGACTCAGGAAGATCTGGGTTCAAATCACTATATAGACAGAGACTGACTGTGATCCTGGGCAAGGCACTTAACCTCACTCAACATCTGTTTCTTCATGTGAAAAATGGGTAGCTTCTAATATTTACCTCACAGGGTTATTGTGAAGATCAACTGAGATATGATATAGAAAGTGTTTTGCAAATCATAAAACACTCTTAGCAATAGTAATTATTTTTTTAATTATTGTCATCATTATAGAACAAAGAACATCAGGGTTTGGAAAAGTCTTCAAAATAATTTAGTCCCTTAGCTCTTCTCAGCAATACAGTGATCCAAGACAATGCCAAAAGGCTTATGTTGGGAAATGATCTGCATTCAGAAAAAGAACCATGGAGTCCGAATGCAGATTAAAGCAGACTATTTTCACTTTTGTTGTTGCTTTTTTTGGTATTTTTCTCATTTATTCTTTCTTGTATTTTTTTCCTTTTTGTTCTGATTCTTATCTTACAACTGGACTAATGTGGAAATATGTATAACATGATTGTAATGTATAACCTATATCAAATTGCTTACTGGCCTTAGGAGGGGGGAGGGAAGGGAGGATGGGAGAAAAAATGTGGAACTCAAAAATATCTTTACATGTAATTGGGGAAAAATTAAAAACAAAAAGGAAAGAAAACTTTTTAAGAAGTAAAAATAAAACCATTAAAAATAATGTAGGGGCAGCTAGGTGGCACAGTGGATAGAGCACTGGCCCTGGATTCAGGAGGACCTGAGTTCAAATCCAGCCTCAGACACTTGACACTTACTAGCTGTGTGACCCTGGGCAAGTCACTTAACCCCAATTGCCTCACAAAAAAAAAAAATTAGTCCAACTCCCTCACTTTATAGAAGAGGAAAATTAGGCTTGTAGAGGTTTTGCTTTGTGCAAGGCCCCCAGTTAGTTAATAGCAAACTCAGGAAGAAAGGCTCTTCTCTTAAATTTTCTGAGGGGGACTTGTCCAGGCCTCCCCTTCACTTTTCCATTTATTCGTGTCTTCCCCCCCTGCCCCCTGCATATTTGAAATGTCTTTTGGCAAGGCCTGTGTCATGAAAATAAACAAACACAAAAAACCTTTGTATCTTCTTACTAAGCCCAAGGATCTTCACACATAGTACTTGAGAAACGTTGGTTAAATGGAGTTGTACCCATATCCCAGGGTCAAATGTCCTTTCTACTATGCTGCCTAGATGTCAGAATCATATTCCGAACTGGCTGTTCACATCTGCAAGGTTAAAGCATTTCATCCATTAGGAACATAACAGCCAAAGTTTGGTAAGGACACATATCAAATGGAAGACAACGGTGAGTTTCCTTGAGTTCTCCTCAGGATGAACATCATTCAATACTTAAAGGCAGCTTAGTATCACACAAAGACAGAAATACCCAGAAATTCATTATAAAGATGAGTTTCTAATGGGTCCAAAGGTGAATGGTCATTGCTTTTGGAAATTATTTTTTCCCCTGAACTGATGTGAGGAATGGCATAATAATTAGCCAACCTTTTAATGGAAATCTGAATTTCTGTGGGATGGCATTTATCAGGAATCAAAGGCAGATTGATTTGTCCACTTGGAAATGGGCTGCAGAGGGAAATGATGAAGTCAGGACTTGTCTCTTTGCTGCTGCAAGACTTGAGGTGATCTCAACTGATCCCCTTCAAAAGCAGGAGATAGCACAGAGGAGCCTCAGAGCCACCATTTTGCAGAGTTGTTACAATGCTTGTCCTCTAAAGATTCAAGGTGACCTCTGTAAGGAACTCTGAAAGAAGGATGGAATCTGGGGCATGCTGGGTATGGCACTAGATGCATTAGAGCTATAAGGGAGCATCTTGTCCAAGCCTCTCATTTTACAGATGAATAAACTGAGTCCCAGAGAAGGGAGGGGATCTGCCATGAGGGTCATGGCCATTTGCTGGCCAACTGCAGAGCCTCTTCCAGGACTACCAATTACTTTTTCTATATCCATGAAAAGGGAATCATGATTCTTATGCTATGTCTCCCTGGCTGTATGTAGAGGGAATGAACAACTTTGTAAACCTTAAAATGTGATAGAAATGGGAGTTGTTATTATTATTATCTACTATATCTTCTTGTCTAACTGCCTGTTTATGAGGAAAGGGTTGTGTGAGCCTTAAAGTGACACATAAAGGAAAATGACATACTATGAAACTCTATTGCCATAATGTTAGCTCCCTAGGATGCCAACCACTATGAATGGCAGAAGTTCACAGAGCATGACAATGGAAGGCTGAGAGATCTGGGTTCAAATCTTTCCTCTGACATTTGCTGACTCTGTGGCCATGAGGGAGCCACTTATACTCACTGACGCTCAGGCAACTCTGAAGAATCTTAAGGAACAAATTGTGATAAACACTGGGGAAGAGACTTCCCCACACAGGGATCCCACCTCTTGGGATGTATCTCCAGATGTTACAGTGGATAAAGTACTAAAGAAGAATCAAGTATCTACCATCTCTGTGCTGTGGTACAGTTACTTACATGGATTGTGTGATAGCTCTGGGTTGTTCACAAGTTCATCCTATCTTTTCATTCCCTGGAATTTATCTCTATCCAGTGCCATAAAGTTCTATGGGAAGAATTGAGCCCATCCACTATAGACTTTCCTTCCTCTGTGTCATTTAACAGTCCAGTGATAAGAGAAAGACTCTCCTATCAATCAATTTATTAATAATAATTATTTTGTTTGGTTGTTTAAGTTGTGTGCAACTCTTCATGAGAGTATTAGAGTGGTTTTCCATTTTCTTCTCCATTTCATTTTATAATTGAGGAAACTGAGGCAAACTGTGAAGTCTCTTGTCCAGGGTCACACAGCTAGTAAGTGTCTGAGGCCAGATGTGGATTCAGATCTTTCTGACTCCACGATCTATCCACTGACCTAGCTAGCTACCACATCAATAAAAAGACTTTATTAATCATTTGTATACATATGTTCATGCATACATATACATATATAAATTACATATACATATATATATACATATGCATCTATTGAACATGTATATACTGTATGCATGTGGATGTATACACATATATACACAGCAAATCTAGATATACAGATCCCTCATCTGCTCTTGCCCTCCATTTCCCAAACTAGCTTGCATTTATTTTGTCCTCTATGCAAACTGGTTTTTAGGATGGAGGGCAATAGAGATGAGGGGATATGAAAATCAATAAATATGTCTGTACTAAACATTGACTACTGGAGAGTCATATGTATGTGATTGCTTCTTCTGTGATGAGGTCACGACATGGGTGTTTTGTGGAATAATACACTGTAATAATAATCCTTCTCAGTTCCATGTTTTTAGGCTCATACAACACTTAGACACCAACAACCCTGTGAGATAGGTAGCATCTGAATGATTATTCTACTTCTCCCAAGGAGGAAGACAAGAAACATTGTTTCTTTTCTGCAGCCACCCAGCTGGCAAATGGCAGAAATGGGATTTGAACTCAATTCTCCTGACTTCCTGCCCTACATGCTCTTCTCATTGGACTAAAATGTCTCACCAAATCGTAGGAATAATTTCCTGTGGGTTTCCATAGCTCTGTTCTCATCACACTAAGATAACGTAGGTAGTACAGGTATTAGCAAGATCAAATGACCCATCCATTGTGTGACATTAGCTGGTGTCAGAGCTTAGACTTGGTCCCGAGTCTATCCAAGCCACAGGGTTTCCAGAAGATGAAAGACAGGCTTCCACACGACTGCTCAACCTAGTGGATGGCCAGTGCTGGGAGCACAAAATCAATGTTGATGGAATGAAATCGAATTGAATTAAGAATGTTGGAATCGAGAGTCAATTTTCCAATACTGAGGACCATCAGATCATTGATATAGAACTGGAAAGGATTTCAAAGGCCACTGAGTTCAAGTCCTTCATTTAATAGTCAAGGAAATTAAGGCACAGAGTTAAGACACAGAGAAGGTGAATGGTCTGCCCAGGTTTGCACAGCAAACAAGAATCTTTAGCTGGACTTGTACTCAGCTGTTCCTCAGTCCCAAATCCTTATCCCAGACATTTGCTCTTACGGATTGAGGAAAAGATTGTTCTGTAGGCTTAGGCTATGAAGGCAAATAGTCAAGACAAGACCTGTCCTTACACTATGGAGATAATGCAGAACATGGAGGTGGGGTTACCTAACAAATTGAGCTTCCAGGTCTCACCTAAAGGCAGATTAAGACCACACTGGAAATATCAGCCCTCTCTCTCTATTACCAGGCAGACTTTTTGAGTTAGCCAACAGCTGTCCCAGTGGTCTTGGCTTCCCCCTTATTTTGTTTTGCTGTCTCTCGGTTCTAGAATGATGAAAACATTATAAATAGCTGCATTAATTCTTTAGCCAAAGGTCAACATGTCCTGCAGTTCTGCAGACCACAAAGGTAATAGAATAGGACCTTGTATCTGGGCCATCTGGCTCCTCTTGGGGCCTGATGTGCTTTGTCTCTGGATAGTACATGCCTCCCTGCCCAGCCCCTCAGGAGAATCTTGTGCCTGCTGCCAGTTGGGCTTGTTAACATCTTCCCTGGGGAATTCCTTCATGCTGATGTGCTCCAAAAGGGCCTGGTAATTCTGTCATTAAAAAGTGTTAGCAGGGCAGCTAGGTGGCTCAATGGATGGAGCACCAGCCCTGGATTCAGAAGGACCTAAGTTCAAATCCAGCCTCAGACCCTTGACACTTACTAACTGTGTGATCCTGTGCAAGTCACTTAACCCCAATTGCCGAAGGAGGAAGGAGGAAGGAGGAAGGAGGAAGGAGGAAGGAGGAAGGAGGAAGGAGGAAGGAGGAAGGAGGAAGGAGGAAGGAGGAAGGAGGAAGGAGGAAGGAGGAAGGAGGAAGGAGGAAGGAGGAAGGAGGAAGGAAGGGTTAGCACCTTCTATAGCACAGTGACTGGTATTCCCTGCCTTCCTCCTGAACAAGCACTAAAGTATTGGACCACATTGACTGAGGCTCCTTTCTTTTTTGGGGGGATAGGCTGTGGGGGTTATTAATATGATATCTGATTGTTAATAAAAGGGGTCGGTGGCACTATAAAATGCCAAAGATTCCTCAAAAACCCACTGAATGCTTATATGTCCTTTGAAGAGTGGGTGTTCCTGAGGGTGGTAATCAACTCTGATTGGTTAAAAATGAGAAAAATTGATATTTTAATGCGATGGGACCCATTCTAATGAGGTCCTGAGGAGGAGACTTTGATCACACTCTCTCAGACCACTCACAACTTTGAGCAATCTAGACAAAGGATCTTCCCCCACCCAAAACTTTCAATTCAGAAATGAAGTGATGGCTTCTTCAGTTTTCCCCATCTTTCTGACCATGACAACCATGAAGATGTGGAGGAGGGAGATTAAGATGATGCTAATGAGGAATAACACTACCAGCCATAATGGAGTTCACAAAATGTGTGCATCTCTCTTCTTTCTTGAGTCTTATTCTATTCATAGGGCAGGGATTATTATCTCCATTTTACACATGAGGAATCTGGGACTGAGAAAGGTTAGCTGGTATGTGTCACATCTCAGGCATAAAGAAGCCATAGCTATAAAATATCCTAAAATGGGGATAGGTAGCCATGTTACCATAGGTTATCAGTGGAAAATAACCAGGTCAAGGTATATGTAGCATTTAGTTCGCAATAATCATTAAAACAGAAAGCTACCAGATGGTTTCTTTACTAGCCTGGGTGGTCGCACCCCAGGTAGGTTCTTCTCTGTTCCAGTCTTACACACCTACATCCAGAGGCCATCTCCTCTGCAGTAACCTTGAGGTGTCTTGAGGTCTTTATTGGTAGTGTGTCCTATCTCTAGAGCTGTCTTCCTGCTCACTTCAAATAAAGTGACTTGCCCAGTGTCACATAGCTAGAAAGTGTCAAGTGTCTGAGGCCAGATTTGAACTCAGGTACTCCTGAATCCAAGGCTGGTGCTTTATCCACTGTGCCACCTAGCTGCCCCTTTAAAGATTATTTGCTAATTATGGTTTTGATCATCAAAATTTATGATCAGTAGTCAGTACAGTCATAGGGGACGCTTAGATTTGCCTTGGAAATTCCCTCCAATTTATTCTCCTTTTTGTTTCCAATTGGCTTTAGTGAATTCAATCTCAACAACCTTCTAGTTCCAATGATCTCTGACCTGTACTTCTGATTCTAAGGTGCAGATCCTGCCTCCTCTTTTAGCTGGGCCATGCGTATGTGTATGTGTCTCTGTCTATGTTCATGCTGGTATCTATGTCCTTGTCTATATCTATGTTCATGCTTGTGTCTGTGTCAATGTCAATGTCTGTGTCCATGTCTGTTTCTGTGTATATGAGTGTTGTTTATGGTTTGTATCTATGGTGAAGGAGCAAGGTGCTCTCAGAAATGCGCTGGCCTGGGATTCAGAACATTTGAGTATAAGTTGAGGGTAAGTCACTTAATAGCATGAGGACGTGATCTCACGTCTCTGGGCCTCAGGTCCTTTCATTCATGGATTTTCTTTTCTCTTGTCTCTGCTCAAACACCATACAATATCCTACTATTGACTTGATTAAAAAGTTTGAAATTTTTTGGTGTGGTATTCAACACATCATCTGGGATTTGCTTATTTATGTAACACCCTTCATACTTCTTTCCACATTCTCTATAGTTCAGCCAAACTTGCAAATTTTCCATCTATGCCACATGCCCCACAATCTACTTCTTCCTTTCCCCCCCCCCAGAGACAGATTTGATGTAAAGAAAAAGTTCCTGTTATTACTAAATTAAATAAACTGCCTTTTGCTGTGGTGAACTCCCCCTCATTGGAGGTATTCAAGCAAAATCTGGATGGCAATTAGTTGTGGCTGCTCTAAAAGATTGTGTTGTTTGGGTATGTATTAGGATTGATGTCCACTAAATTTTCATCCAGCTCTGGGATTCTATGATTCTGAAAAAAGAGTAGACAATCGTGGGAGCCAAGGATTTTCCCTGGAATATAAGCTGAATTTGGTAACTGAAAGTCATCTTGGTACAATGGAAATAACGGTGGGTTTGGAACATGAAAGCTGAATTCAAATCTACCTCTCCTGGTTACTTACCAGTCTGACCTCAGGCAAGTCACTTGACCCTTCTGTGCCTCAGTTTTCTCATCTGTAAAAAAGTGTGTTGCCTAGATGATCCCTAAATTGATTAATAACTTTCCATGGAATTGAATCATCTTTACTTTTAGGGAATTTTCATTCTATTGGGTAAGAAAAACTGAACATAACAACAGAGGAAATATATGCAGAAAAATACAGTCAATACAACTCTGCATTCAACTCTTGATCTATGATACCATCATCACTATTTCTCACCATCCATCCCCACCCTTTGTCTCATCAATGTTTCCCATCCTTTAAAGCCTAAGTCCAATCTACCTACTTCTTCCTAAATTCTCTATGTAAAGAGAACCTTCCTCTACAGAACATAGGTGACCTTTTATTTGTATCTCTGTCCAGCACACACCAGGCATTATTTTCTAAAAATATTGAGGACTTATCCCCACTCCAGATGGAAAACTCCCTAAAGGTAGCAATTGAATCTTATCACAAGTGTGTAGGCACTTAATAAGTACTGGATTTATTTAGCTAGATTTAAATTGACTTGCAGACTATCTAGTCACACCAGGTTAAAAAGGGGAGAAACAGAAACCTTCCATCGTTCCTGTTTTCAGACATTTCATTACAGCTCCTAGGACAGTAACAGCTGCCATGATAAGCATGCCCTTGAAATTATTTCCATGCCACTAAAAGGCGGTTAATCGAATCCCCTTATTCAAAAATGTTTATAGCCATTTGAAACCAGGGACACATGACGGTATATGACTGTGTGACCACAAGAGGTATGGCAAAGAGTGAAATCAATTGACTTTATTCGCTTAGCAACTTTGATAATTTAGTTAAATGAAGTAAATAGATAATAGTTCAAAGAAATTATCCATCAATCCAGCCTGGAACTTGGTCATTAATATGGATGCTTCAGAGAAATATAACCATTCCATGGACAACCTGGATCCCCTTCCCCCACCTCCCCCAGTCCTTTCCATTGGTAAAGACGTGAGAGCACAGACTGCCAAGGTCATATGTACATGATTCAAACTGCCCATGGGGAAACATGCATACCTGGACTTGGGAGAGGTTTAAGAACAATGGCACACAAGTGTTTAATGGGTTGCGAATATTATTAAAAGAAACCCATGAAGCCAGTTTTTGTACTCACAAAGCCTGGATCTACTTCCCTAACTCTGAAGGAGAAGAGTAATCTAGGTTTGAGAATAAATCAATCAGCAGGAATTAATTAAGTGGCAATTTTGTGCAGGACACTTGCTGGTCATCTCCTCACCATGCTACCTGCATTCTGGCCATTATCCCCATCTGCTCCAGCATGGGGCAACTAGGTGACACAGTGGATATTGCACTGGGCCTGGAGTCTGGAAGGCCCATCTTCCAGACTCTGGAAGATCTTAAATCTGGCCTCAGACACTAGCTGAGCAAGTCACTCCACCCTATTGATTGGCAAGTTACTTTTACTAGATGAGAAGCTAAACAAGTCAAATAACATTCATTTGCCTCATTTTCCTCAACTATAAAATTGAAATAATAACAACAGCTATCTCTCAGGATTTCTGTGAGGATCAAATGGATAATATTTGTAAAGCACTTAGCTCAGTCCCTTGAATATAATAGGTACTTAATAACTTTATTTTTAAGACATAAAAACCCAGATCATCTTACATGATAAATCACTCTGAGCCTCAGTTTCATTATCTATAAAATGAAAAACATCAACTTGAGGGTCAAATGTGAAAATGAAAGTTTGGCATCTTGCAAGTCTTAAAGGCTTTAGAAATGTTGGCCATTTTTGGTAGCATTCATTATAGAATACCCTCTTATGTGGAAAATTCAGATATCTGCATATGGTGGAGATGGTGTGGACAATTGTTTTCCAAAGGCACCTCCAGGTGTAGCTCTCTCTTGTGTCTCAGTCATCATCACATCATGGAAAGATTGCTAGATTTGAATAGGATAGCAGGATTTGTACCCCAAAAATGACTCTTGCTATTTCCTGGACCACATGACCTTGAATATGTCATTTGAATCCACAGAGACTCAGTTTCCTTATCCATGAATTGGGAACAACTCTACCTGCACTAAGTACTCCTTAGGGTTATTCTGGAGAAGCCACTAAGTCTCAGAAACATTATAAAAATAAGAGCTGAGTTCTTAAATCTAGAACATGTCACTATCTCTGCAGACTGCATTTTGGAGCTCCTGAAAGTCTAAAGGAAAGTGTCCTCCTGATGATGCTGCTCCCATCAAGAAATAGATGAAAGGAAATTGGATACTTTAGTCTGGTTTTCACTTTTTCAAACTCCCGTTAAACCAATTCTTTACTCATGAGAAACCAAAGTAGTGACACCTGCAAGGAGAGAGTTAATTTATCACTCAGACAAAACCCCCATTTCTGTTTTTCCCCAGCCCAGCCTCAGGCTGAACTGCCCTTACAGGAGTTGTAATTGAGGTAAAAAATTGGGTGGAGGGGGGGCAGAAAATGTATCTTGAGAGAAGAGGAACAATCACAAATCTGAAATATTTCAGCTGACAGACTGGCCAGGAAGGACTGGGATTTGAATACCCCTGGGGCTTTATCCATTTACCCAACCAAGTCTGGCAACCAGCAATCTCTAAGTCAGCCATCCTTACCAGGGGCATAAACAGAGAGGACCTGGAGCCCTCAAACAGGCTCAATTTCATGGATGATTGAATTTGAGGTTAGCCTTCTTATGAACAATCACAAAGGGAGCAAATGAAAAAGGATGGTCTGTCCCTTTAAATGGAGCAGACATGGGGGGGGTAGGTTTGTGAACACGGATGATCATCACACAAATTTGTACTTGAATCTGTCCACCATAGCTTGTGAATGTTGAAGAGCAGGCTATTCTGGAATTTCAGGGGAAAATAGAGCAGCCATTTTCTATGCAGTGTTTAGTAGGGGTGAACATTAAGATCTCTGACCACACTTATTACACAGATGATCAGAACTCAGGAGAGAGGTTTGTGCATCATGTAATCATACAGCTTTTTGTTGGGTGGAAGAGACTGTTTTCTGAGATTTCATATATATATATATATATATATATATATATATATATATATATATATATATATATATATATATGATGACAGTAAGTCTAAGATGAGGAAAGCCATTTGTTGAAGAGGAAACTCAATATAGTGCTTGGCCAACAGTTAGTCACCAAGCATTTCTTAAACATGTGCCATAGGCCAAGTTCAGTGCCAAGCACTTAGGATGTTACTTGAAAGGTGGAAAAAAACCACACTGACTACAAAGAGTTCACATTCCAATGAGAGGCAATATGTAAATAGCCAGTTTCATACAAGATATCTGCGAATGGGGGGAGGGTATGGAAGCAGGGAAAAGTCTCTAGCACAAAATGGGATTTGATTTGAATCATAAAGGGAGTCAGAGAAACAGAAGGTGGATGTAAGGAGAGATAGCATGTAAGGCACTGGGGACAATCTGTGCAAAGAAACATGGGCTGGACATGAGTTGTCATTGTTCTTGTGGGTATTGATGGTCATAGTAGTGGTGGTGTAGTGGTGCTCTGTTCTGGAAAAGTATCTATGGCATCATGAGGGTGATGTCTACATTTGAGTAACAGCAAGGAGAGCAATCTCACTGGCTTGCAGAGTTCATGGAGCAGATTAAATTCTCAAGAGTATAGAAAGGTAGGAATTGGCCAGGATGTGAAGGAATTTAAATGGCAAACAGGAGTTTTTGTTTGCCAACATCTTATTTGACCCTAAAAGAATATCATGAGTTAAGCAGCGAAAGGATCACTGTCCACATGTTACAGACGAAGGATCCTGAAATCAGAGAGACAGACTTGCCCAAGATAACATAGCTAGAACTGGTAGAGCTGTGACTTCAACAAAAAGATATCTAATGGCAAGTCCAATGCCTGTCCCATTATACCACAGACATCTTACAAGGCATTCTAATACACCAAATTCAATTAAATTCAAGTCAACAAGTATTTACTTATTTATTAGCTATTATTATTATTATAGTATTTAAAAGATTTGGAGCATTGAAGTATGGCAAACTAGAAAGACAGTAACCGAGAATTAGACAACTGAGCATCAGACACCACCATGACCCTTAATTGTGTGACTTTTTTGCCTTCCATTCCACAGGTCTCAGTTTTCTCATCTACAAAATAAGAACGTTGTACAATATTATCTCTATGGTCTTTCCTAAATATAATTTTTCATCCAGTGACTCTAAATGGACGGTTTACAGAAGGGGGTCATTATTTATACTACAAAATGAGTTTCCAATTCACTTCCCAGCTAAGCAATCTCTATAGGCTCTTACTACTTTAAAATTCAAGGAGTTTTCTAAATAATATTACCCAAGGTGCACTTAAGTGTTTGTTTACAAATCATTAATTTTAGTACAGAAAGCCTGAAGACTAAAGATTTTCAAGTTTAATTCATAGGAATCAGTCTGCACTGGAAAAATGCTGACTGATAAAAATATAAACTATCTGTGTTTCTGGTGGTGGTGGTGGTAGTAGGTAGGGGAAATGATTGAATAAATCCATTAAATCACTCCATTCCTTTTAAACCAAGTAATACAATGCTACCCATCAGTAATTCAGTCAATAAACATTTATTAATCACCTTCCATTGGACAGGTACTGTGCTTAGCACTAGAGGGTACTAAAAGTTTCAAAAGTCCCATCTTTTATAGATCTCATAACATAATGGGGAAGACAATAAGCAAATAAATGTGTACAAATAAGCTATAGATGGGAAAATAGAAAATAATTAAAAGAGGGAATTGTCTAGAATTAAATGGAATTGGGAAACATTTCCTTTAGAAGATGGGATTTTTTGTTTGTAATTGAAGAAAACTAGGGAAGTCAGTAGGTAGAAATCAGTAGAGAGAATATTCCAGGCATTAGGAACAACCAGAGAAAATTCCAAGAATCAAGAGATGAAGTTTCCTGTTGAAGGAACAGATCCATTATCACTAGATCAAAGAGTATGTCTTTGAGAGTAAGGTTCAAGAAGACTGGGGAGGGGGGGAGGGCATAAGTTATGAAGGACTTTGAATGCCAAACAGAAGAATTTGTATTTGATCCTTGAGGCAATAAGGAGTCATTGGAATGTATTGAGAAGGTAGGGAAAAGCAGATAAACATGATGAGACCTGCATTTTAGGAAAAACAGTTTGGTGGCTGAATCATGATTGGAGTGGGGGGAGTTGAAGAAGGCAGTTCCACCAGTAGACTATTGAAATAATTAAGGCACAAGGTGATAAGGGCTGACATCAGGGTGCTGGCAGTGCCTGAGGAAAGGAGGGGGCATATCGGAAAGATGTTGCAGAGCTGAAATTGATAGGTCTTGGCAACAAATTGGTTATAAGATGTGATGGTGAGGAGTCTATGATAACTCCTACGTAGAGAAGCTGAGGAACTGGGAGGACATTATTGTCCTCTATATTAATAAGGAAGGGGGGGGTGGGGTTGGGGAGGGGGCAGCTAGGGTGTGCAGTGGATAGAGCACCAGCCCTGGAGTCAAGAGGAACTAAGTTCAAATCCAACCTCAGACACTTAACACTTACTAGCTGTGTGACCCTGGGCAAGTCACTTAACCCTAATTGCCTCACCAAAAGACAAAAAACAAAAAACATCAAAAAAATCATTTGAAAAAAAAAATAAGGAAGGGGGGAGGTTTACAGGAGGAAAATACAGTGATTCCAGTTTGGGACATATTTGATTTAAGATATCTACTGGAAATATAGTTCAGGAGTTCTGAAAGGCAATTTGGAAATGGGAGGGTGGAGGTCAGCAGAAAGACTGGGGAAGGAAAAGCAGATCTGAGAATCATCAGCATAGAGATGATCATTAAATCTATGGGAGCTGAGGAGATGACCAAGAGAAGTAACCAAGAGGGAGAAGAAGACCCAGGAAAGAGCCCTATATGACCTCTAGGGATAGATGGAATGACATTGATGAAGATCTAGTGAAGGAGGCTGATTAAAGAGAAGTCTGGTAGCTAAAAGAATCAGGAGAGATAGAAACCTAAAGAGAAAAGAGTATCAAGATGAAGAGTTGGTCAACAGTGTTAAAGGCTGTAGAGAAGTCAAGAACAGTGATTGAGAAAAGGCCATTGAATGTAGTAATTAAGAATTCATGAAGGTAGCTAGGTGACACAGTGGATAAAGCACCAGCACTGGATTCAGGAGGACCTGATTTCAAATCTTGCCTCAGACACTTCATATTTACTAGCTGTATGACTCTGGGCAAGTCACTTAACTCTCATTGCTCCACCCTGCCCCCCCCCAAAAGAATCATGAGTATACCTGCAGAGAGCAGTTTCAGTGGAATGATTAGATCAGAAACCAGATTGTAAGGAGCTAAGAATAATGTGAGAAGGAAAAAAAATCAGGTACTGATACTCTGATATACTTTATACAAAGATATTGTTGCCCCTGAATCTCACCAAGAGAGTATGTGTCTAATGCCTTATGCCATCAACCAATCAAACTCTTTAGACTACCTATTTAAAGTGCCTGAATACCATTAGATGAGCTGGAGGGACATTGACAGGAAGTATGTTTTGACTGGGCAGAGGCCTTGATCATGCTTTGAGGAGCTTGTATAAAACTAGGAACTAGGTCAGAACCTAGAGATTCAAACAAATGGTGACTAAGGAGAAAGAAGTCCAAATCCATGAGAAGGAATCATTGGAGAGTCATGGCCTCAGACTGCTCCCTCTTTTTACTGGAGGAGAACCTTTTGAACAAATTACAGTAGTTTTGTGACTTCTCATCTACCCATGGGTGTGTCCTCCATGTTTGAAAAAGTAAACATTATTTTTTCAATGGAAAAAATATTTATTTTCTCTCTCTCACACTACTTCTCCCCTACTTGAAAATAAACAAAATAAAGCCTTTGTAACAAATATCCATTGTCTAACAAAACAAATGTCCATATTGACTTCATTCAAACTTGTTTCTCATTGACCACTTTTTTTTTCCATCACCTCTGTCAGGAGATGAGTGCCATTCTTCAGAGTCAGTCCTCTGGAATCATAGTTGGTCCGCTCTCCGCTTGTGTTCTTAATCTCACTCTTTCCTGACTTCCTGGTTATGACCATCTTTTTTCTCAGTCAGTTTCTCTTTATCCATAGACACTTACAAACATGACCACCATCCCACCATAGTTCAAAATGTTTACTTTTCTCCACTAACCCCAAGCTATCAGCCTCTATATATTCACTTTCCCCCCTAAATCTTTGCAAAGAGTTTTCTATATCCCATCTTCCATTTCCTCATCTCCCACTCAGTTTTCAATCTCTCTCTATCTGGCTTCCAACCCCCATCTTTTCTAGGTGATCATTCTCTTCAATCTCTGTAGATTTTGACAGCACAGCTAGTCCTGAGTCCTTTCTAGGTGTGCTCTCCTCCTGTGGCTTCCATGACACTGATTTCTCTTATTTCTCTTCCTCTTTTTCTAGCTCCTCCACTTCTATTCATAATTTTTGTGTGCATTAAGTGTACATTTCAGAAGGTTCTATATTGGAGCTCTCTCTTCTTCTCCCTCTTTAGGCCCTTCTTCAGTGATCTTACTGGCTACCACAGATTCCATTAACATCTTTATGCCAATGACTCACAAGTACATTCATGCTTGTGCATATTTTATATGCATGTGTCAGTACTTAATAGATATTTATTGACTTAAATGCTCTTAGCATGTGCAGATCTATAGGTGTAGATGGCTATTAGGCAGTAATGTGGTAATCAATTTGTCATGTCTGTGTCTCACTATCTTTATCAATATAGCAATCCTTGCACATAGATATAGATGGTAACATAGCTCTAAATGCTGTATATAGAACTGTACATGGATAATCATGTAGGATAAAATAAGAAAACGTCTTGTTAGACAGACAGATGCAACTAGAACTCCAGCCCCAAATCCTCCTGAACTCCAATCCCCCATGATTCCTGGATATTTATATCTACATATATTTTTGGTGGTGGTCACTTTTCAGTTGTGTCTGACTCTTCATGAAAACCCATTTGGGGTTTTCTTGGCAAAGATATTAGAATGGTTTTCCATTTCCTTCTCTAGCTCATTTTACAAATGAGGAACTGAGGCAAACAGGGTTAAGTGACTTGGCCCAGGTCATACACCTAGTACATGTCTGAGGCTGGATTTGAACTCGGTAAGATGAATCTTCCTGATTCAATGCCTGATTCTTTGTCTATATCAATCTTTTCATTAATATCATCTAGATCTGTGTATCTAGATCCGCATGTACAAATATCTTTGTGTATATGTATATGTGCATGTGCATATATACACCTGTCAGTTCTGAACACATACTGTTTTGTAAATGTTACTTATGACTATGATAGTTTTTATTATTTTTATTAGCTCTACTAGTCCAAGCCTCAGTTTCCTCATTTGTATAGTGAGGATAATCATGCCTATAAGGGGGAAAACATTTTGTATTGCCTGAAACTCTAGATAAATGGTAGCCATTATAGTCTGCTAGTTATAGGTGAACAACCCAGAGTGACAGGATGGGAGTAAATTTGAAACCTCATGCTCAAACCTTTAATAAATACCTTTTCCCACTCAACTGCATACACAAAGGGTTCCACATTTTTAAGGGCCAAAGTTCAAGTTTTGATCCTTCATGGTCCAAGTTAAAGAATTCTGCATTTTCTTTTCTCTTTACCTGGTAGATATTTTTAACTTTGATTCCCTGAAGTTAGGCCTCCTCTGAAGGCTATTGGAGAAAATCTAGTGGTGATCCAGTCAGAAGCCTTTCAATCCCAGCATTAAATTCATCAGCTCAGATGGAGACCAAGTCAACAACTTGGCAATTCTGTCAATTTCCCTGACAATCAATTCAGAGAAAAGGATTATTTTGAGGCATTTAAGGCCATACAACCCAATCAGGCCTGGACAACTGAAATCATCAGTTGACTGAAGCTTCATGAGCCTAAACCCCCTTGGTCAAGTTTCTTCTCTTCTATTTCTGCTACAGTCAAAGAATCCATCAGCAAGTGCTGTGTGATCTAGCTAGCAACCCAACAGCAAGCATCTCCTAAGTGTCCGTCCTGTAACAGGCACTTCCTGTTCACTGGGAACACAGAGAAAGAATGAACATTTTAGCTGCAGGAAGTGCTTACAAAGTGCTTGTTTGTTTGATTGATGGAACAGCTCCTGTCCTAAATAACATATCATGGGAAGGGATACACCATGTAAAATATGCCTTACATGTAAACATCTGAATGCATCAAAATGCATATAAAATACTAATCAGGGAAGCATTGGCTGCTGGGGAGAAGTAGAAAAGCTCCATGTAGAAGGAAATATCCAAGCTGAATTAAGAGATTCTAAAACATGGAGAAGGATAGGGAAGTAAGGAGAATAGGCAATTATTAAGTGTCAGGCACTGTGTGAAACACTTTAAAGAGATTAGTTCATTTGATCCTCACAAGAACCTTGAGAAATAAGAGCTGTTATAACCCCCATTTTATAATTGATGAAACTGAGGCAGACAGAGGTTAAGTCACTTGCCTAGGGTCACACAGCTAGTGAGTGTCTGAGACAGGATTTGAATTCAGGTCTTTCCAGCTTCAGGTTCAGCCATCTATCCAATTGTGCTGCCACCTAGATGAAGAGAAGGGGCATCCTAAGCCTAGAGTATAACCTATTCCAAAGACACAATGAAGAGGAATGTAATACCACATGGCAGAAAAAGGGAGACAGCCAGTTTGGCCAGACCAAAAAGATGTAAAGGGGAGTAATAATAGGCAATGAGGCTGGACAGTTAGTCTGGTGAACAAGTCCATTTAAGTGCTTACAGTATGTGTTTGTGTTAGGATGTGGGGGATGTAACAGGATGATTAGAAAGCTTTTGTTGTGCAAATTCTGGGAAGATGAGACAGACATAAAAGCAACAACTCCATCAGCTTATAATATCTTAGCCTTTAAAATCAACACACAAAGTATTGAGGCAGATAAGCTGGACTTGAGGGGCAGGAGAAGCTATGGGGAAAGCAGTTGGCATCATGGAAGGGGTATCCACACATAGGAAATCATAGTTTCACTAATGCATGATATTAACTCACTGGAATTCATATTTATATACATGTACAAAGCACCCTACATGCAATATGTCAGTTTAACCTAACAAGAAGTCTGGGAGTATATACTTCATGTATGACTATCTCTGATGCACAGAGGGAGAAAGAGAGCTTCCAAGAACGTAAGAGACTTGCCTGTGGTTAGAGGTGGCATTCAAATGCAGTGCTCTATCCACTATACAACACTGCCTGCCTGCCTGCCTGCCTGCCTCCCTCCCTCCCTCCCTCTCTCCCTCTCTAGGACTCGTGAGCATTAGCTGGTTTCCATTTGGATAACACTTGATCAAATAGCTGTGGCAGCTGGGGAAAGGAAGAAGATATTCCCATGGGGCACCACTGTCTACTTGTACTCAGTCCTGTGCCCCAGGGGTACAGGAGTAGCTGGAGGCTGCAGTCAACATACAAATGCATGAGTGGGTCTTTTGCTTCCTCTTTCAGATCCTCCTCACTGCACAGCTGCATCCTGGAATCCAGTCTCCCCTCTATGTCAGGCTCCAACCTAGGGCTCTGTCATTTTCATCCTGCACCACTCCGCTTCCATGATAACACAATTTGAATCACTATCAGCTGCTGACAGTCACTGCTGTTCCTTCTATCTTCCCTGAGTAGCAACACAGCTATTTGCCTCAGCTTGCTCATGTGGCAAAGGGAAACCCAGGTGCCTGAGCATTCCGAAGCTCATTTATTGAGCAGATAATACAGGTGTGTTTTTTATGTCTCAGTTTAGACGAGCCCAGCACAGGTCATGGCAAATATTCTGGGCAAAGATGACACCAGTAAAAGTTAATTGTGCATAGCATCCCTTCTTCTGACATCCTACCCACGTGTATCATCGAGGTGTGGAGGTTTCCTGTGCTCCTGATATCTGTGCCAGTGAAATAATGTCTTGGACATCCTAAAAACTACCAAGCTGAGAAAACTTCCAGGACTGGACTGGAAACAATCTCTGTGTCTACTGTCTAAGGACTCATCTCCAGCAGGCTGGCTGTCAAGGGATGATTTATTTCCATCCTTCCCCCCCCCAATTATTCTTCCTTTCTTCCATCCTCCTCTTCCCTTCCCTTATCTTCCCTTTTCTTACATTACCTTGCTTTGTCTTGCCTCCCTTCTTAGCTTATAAAACTATGTACCAATACATGGATTTGGGGAATGTATATCTATAAGGATACTATCAGATGTCTTGAAATGTTGAAAAATCCATTGTATTGGAAGGTCAGGCCAGATTCAATGATAAACAAGAAAAACTCAGGAGTGAGAAGAGAACAACAGAATTTGTACATCACAAAGTCAAAATTGTATCATAATTAATATAATTGCAATGTAGCAGTGATTTGGGACACATGCAGATTAAATTGGGGTGGTTGGAAGCTCAACCAGCTCAATGGGCAACCAAGAGCTTACTAAGTGAATAACCTCCAATGTGGTATCTCTATCTCCAGACCCTTCCCTCCTCAATCCATCTACTAGATCAATAAAAAGAATAATCTTAAGGTAATGGTTGGACAATGCTACCTCAATGGTCAAAAACCTTGAATCACTCCTTAGTGATTCAGCTTCCCTGTGTAACATTTCAGACTATCCTCCATTTTATTCCCTTAAACAATCCACCCTTTATTCTCCTTTTCCTACATTCTGTATTCCAGGCAAACTGCCCTGCTAGCTGTGCCTCAGACTTGGAATCCCATGCCTTTGCACAGGTCAGCCCTCATACCTGGGGTGCTTTTGCTCATCTCGGTCTCTCAATATATGCTGTGTAAACCACACCCATCAGTACTGGATATGGTATTTTCATTTTGTGCCTAAGTCTAAGCTTGCAAACCAATAATTCCTCAAGCACAGGTGGTAAAGCTTCTGTTTCCCAAGGGATCCAGCTCTGGGTCTGTAGTCATGTGTGACATCTAGTGTTTTTTGACCACATACATACACAACTCACATACACACACTTACATAAACACACACAGTATTAGTAAGCAATGGCAATTTGAAGTTTTGTGAAAACTTCTGTAGAAAAATAGAAATATATAAGAAGTGAAAATTTTTTTCCAGAGGTCATAATATATCCCTAGGGGCTTAGAAGCCTTCTTTCCATCTAGTGTTTCCTTTTGTTGGGGGATTGATGATGTACAGAATGGAAAAACTTTAAAGGACCATGTTGATCCTAGAAAACACCTTCACAGACAACAACACAGTATTTTGGGGTAGACCATTAGGCCACGTTTATTTTAATATACTTTCATATATTCATGAAAATTCATAGTTTTATAAATTCATTTATATATATATATATATATATGTAATACACATTGTAAGGAATTGGTTGTGATTTGGGGTTTCTGTGACCCCCATCTTTGGCTGGGATTGGAGGCCCCAGCATGCACCATGCATGCTGACTTTGTGCCAGACACCTGGTCCCCTGCATGGGCCTGGCCAAATTATAATGAGGGAAGCCCCATCATGATGAGAAGCCCATTGAGGACAGGTCAGGTGGACTTTGGCATCTGGAAGCTGGGCGGCTGGCATTTGCAGAGACAGTTGTTAGTTCTGTCAATCAGGGCTGCCAGCCAATTAGCTTAGGGCTGTGTGTGTGTGGTTGGCCCTGTTTCCTGTGGGAGAGAGAAGGGAGGAAAGTTTAACTTTGGAGGTGCGAGAGAGCGAGAGAGATGCTGGAACACTGTGCAACTGCTTCTCTTTGAAACTGCTTGTTCCAGGTGGTGGTGAATTTGCAGGTCTCATATTTTTTTCCTTCCCCCATTCCCTTTTTCATTGTCCCTAGCTTTATTAACCTGACTTGTGTTTTAAATTTGTTCCCATTATTAAACCCTATTTTGGGGGGCAGCTAGGTGGCACAGTGGATAAAGCACCGGCCCTGGATTCAGGAGTACCTGAGTTCAAATCTGGCCTCAAACACTTGACACTTACTGGCTGTGACCTTGGGCAAGTCACTTAATCCCCTATAGCCCTGCAAAAAATGTTGAAAACTATCTCTACATGTAACTGAAAAGTAATAAAAAGTTTTAAAAATAAACCCTATTTTGATTATTGAAAAGAGGCTGTTAATCTCCTTTCTTACCTCAATATTTGCAACTATGCCCAAGGGGCCATAAAATTGTGCATACCCTTTGATCCAGCAATACCACTGCTAGGCATACAACCCAAAGACATCCAAAAAAGAGAAAAATACCTATTTGTACAAAAATATTTATACCAGCTCTTTTTGTGATGGCTAAGATTTGGAAATCAAAAGAATGCTCATCAATCAAGGAATGGCTAAACAAGCTGTGGTATAGGATGGTGAGGGAATATTAATGTGCTATAAGAAGTGACAATCAGCATGATTTCAGGAAAACCTGGGATGGCTTATATGAACTGACGTATAGTGAAATGAGCAGAACCAAGAGAATGTTGTGCACAGAGACAGCAATATTGTTTGATGAAGAAATGTGAAAGACAACCATTCTTAGCAATACAATGCTCCAAGACAATCCCAAAGGACTATTGATGAAGCACAGTATGCACCTCCAAAGAAAGAACTGATATTAATTAATATAGACTGAAGCATGCTGTTTTTCACTTTCTTTTTTTCTTTTATTTGAATCTTCTTATACAAAAAAAGATTAACTTGCTCATGTTTTACATAATTGCACATGCATAATCTATATCTGCTTACTACTTCAGGTAGGAGGGAAGGGAGGGAGGGAAGAAGGTACAGAATTTGGGACTGAAAACTTTAAATTAAAATGTTTTCTTAAAATGGAAAGTATAGCTGAGGAGTCCTGACAGAAAACTTCCGTAGCCAGTACAGAACAACCTAGAGCCCTGTTGCATTGTGTGGGCAGAGGTAGTTTGGGCTCTGACTGTAAAAGCCCCAGGAGTTTGCAGGCAGCACTAGAGGGCAGACGCCAGAGCCTGTTGGAAAATGAATCGTTAACACGATCGCTTCAAGCCAAAGGGAAGATTCTCACCCAGACTGCCCAAAGGACTGCAGTCCTAGAAGTCTGACCTATGGCTTCTTGTAAGCAGGCACAGGACATCAAGCAGCCAGTTAGAATGGCTCTAATTTTTCCCTTACTACATTCACTCAATTAACTGGCCAGTTGGTTTTTGTTGTTGCTGTTGTTTGTTTGTTTGTTTTTTGCAGATTGGAGATAGATAGGAGAACCAGATGATTTCCAGGGTCTGTCAAGGTATAACAGCAAAGAGGAGAGAGATTCCTGGTTGGTTGCTAGACCCTGTTAAATGCTACCTCCCAGGGACTGGGGATGCTCATGTCAGAAGGCACTGGCCCCTTGTCCTTGTTGTTGAGAGTACTGGGTCCATGGCTTCTGGGACTGTCTACTTCTCAAAGGCAGATTCAGCAAACCCAAGCTGTGCAGACATCAGATGCCGCATCCGTGTTGGACAAGGTGGGGAAATGGTAGTTATCTGTTCTGACTATGACATATCATATTAAAATTGTTGGCATTAAAAAAATTCCACAGTGGTTGCTTGGTTACAAAAATGTCCTGTCAGTGTCCAAAAGGAGCTGAGGATTCCTAGCCAAACGTTTTCCTTTCTTTAGCACAGCATCTAAGGAACCCAGGCAAATGCCCAGAGCATTTTCGAATCTAGGGGGCAATGGATCCTTGTTCCAGCATTTTTCTGTTTAGCCCAAACAGCGAAATGGACAACAAAGAAATGGGGAAACAAACCCATATTCAGTTCAGTTTTGTTAAAGATGAGGAAGAGAGGAAACAGCTTAAGGGGGATATTGAAGAGAGCCAGTGAATCTGAAGGTAGAAGACCTAGGGTTGGTTTGTGCTAGGGAAGAGTAATGCTTTTCTAGCGACTGCTGCTGGACTGGCAAGGCTGAGGGGGGTCTCTTACATCCTATGTCCTTGGGTCCACCTGAAATCTTCACCCTGAATGAGGCCAAGCAGAATATCTGATCCTTGTTCTACATGAGAGCCCTCAAAAGACTTGAAGACACTTCTTATGCCCCACTCCTGTCTTATTATAAGATGTAGAGATTGAAGGGACCTTGGAGATCACCACTCCAGCTCCCTCATCATCATCATAGGCAGCAGAGTACAATAAGTGGTGCTTAGGGCCTGGACTCAGGAAGACCTGAATCCAAGTACATCCTTAGACACTTGCTAGCTGTGTAACCCTGGGAAAGTCACTCTGTTGGTCTCAGTTTCCTTATCTGTAAAATGGGGGTCATAATAGCACTTACCTCCCAGGGTTGTTGTGAGGATCAAATGGGGTAATAATTGTAAAGCACCTCATGTCCAGTGCCAGCAACATGGTAAGGACTATATAAGCATTAGCTATCAGCATGGTTAGTTTTAGTTTAGTTTGAGATTGGGTCTTCCTAACTAATCCAGGCTGGGAGTACAGTGGCCTCTCACAGGCCAATCCCAAGCTTTTGGATTTGAGCCAGTTTGCCCCTCCTTAGGCCAAGGCCTGCTAACCCTCTGCTCCAGAGGGTTTATCACATGGGGGCCAGACTCAGTGGATGCACTCTCTCAATTTCAGACCTATCTCTGTATCTCAGACTGTATCTCACAACTCCCAAACTCAAGCATTGCCCTAGCCTCAGCCTCCCTGTGGCTAGAGTTACAGGTGTCTGCCACCATGCCTGCGATCCTTCATTTCAAAGGGGAAACTGAGGGAATAAGGGATAGGCACATAGTCAAACATGAAATAAGTCACAAAGCCTGAATTTGAACCCAGGCACTCCAGCTCGAAATGCAGCTCTTTTAGCATTATACCATATTGCTTTTTCCTCTGAGTTCTTTCCTCTTGAAAATTCATTCCTTCAAATCCATACATAGTCATTAAGGATTTAGAACAAAGCCCTGGGCTAAGGACTGCACTAGAGCCAGAGGTTGGATAACACAATGGTCCTCACCTACTGGAGCTGCCAGGATCACTCCCACCCCTGATCCAGACAAAATGACCTTCTCTTTGCTTCTCACCCACGACACTCCATTTACCATCTCTCCTCGTTTGCCCTGACTGTCTTCCATGAATGGAATGTCTGCCCTACTTGAGCCTGCCTCATGGAGTCCATTGTTTCCTTGAAGATACAGCTTGAGCAGCATCTTCTGCAAGAACCTCTTCTCCCTGCCCCTCCCCAATTTCTAATGCCCTCTCTGCCAAACTGCCTTGTATTCAGTTACTTTGTAGTTGCAGTTAAATACACACACAAACACACACACACACACATATATATATGTATATATACACATATGCACACATGCATACATATGTATATCTATTTCTCTCATTAGAATGCCATCTCTTTATGAGTAGATATTGTTGCTCTTGTCTTTCATTTTTTTGTTTTGGGGTTGTTGTTTTTTTGGTGAGGCAATTGGGGTTAAGTGACTTGCCTAGGGTCACACAGCTAGTAAGTGTTAAGTGTCTGAGGACAGATTTGAACTCAGGTCCTCCTGACTCCAGGGCCGGTGCTCTATCCAGCATGCCACCTAGCTGCCCTTGTCCTTCATTTTTGAAGAGAACCAATGACACCACATGTGATGTCTTGAGTTGCTCTTGAAGTGGATTTAAGTGAGACAGAGTCACACAGTCATCAGTCTCACTCTCTCTTCCAGAATCACCAAAGTCCAGTGACAAGGGAAAAATCAGGATGACTGTTAATGACAAGGGATGTAGTGGATGACCTTGGAGTCTTCCCTGTCGGACTAAGCTCCAAGTGTTCCATAGCACCTGCTTCAGCTACCTTCATGGCCATTGGAACAGGCTGTTCTCACCCACCCATTTCATTCTTTTCCTGGGACACAGGAAACAATAAATACTTGGAAATTGATTGATTGAAGCAAATCTACAGAGACAAAAAAATCCATGTCCACTATACCTGATCATGTGTCAGAGAGGGGGCAAATACAGCACTGGTTCAGATCTGAGCCACTAAAACCAGATCCGTGAAGGCTTCCTGGAATAGGTGGCATTAAAAGACAGTAAAAATTTCAACATGCAGCTCTATCTGCAGAGAGCAAGTAAGCTCTCTCTCTCTCTCTCTCTCTCTCTCTCTCTCTCTCTCTCTCTCTCTCTCTCTCTCTCTCTCTCTTTTTCATTCCTGGTGTGGGATTTAGGATTATAAGCTTTGGACTTTGGAGAGAATCTTTCTTTCTATATATCTATCTCAGTAGGAGCCATTCCAAGCCCTGCTGGGCGATATCATTAATAAATCATTAGGTGGTTGCAGTGTCTTACACGGTCATGGGCTCACAAACATTTGAAAGAAGTGGGATCAGCCTTGGCACATGGGCAAATCTTGTCTGACTGGCCCCACAGTATGTGGGGAGAGTGGCCAGTGAGGGAACCACTGATGGGAGGAAATCAAGGAGTGGCCTTCTGCTCTGTCACATCCTCTTGTCCTTCAGGTACGCCTCCTTCTCCTGGGAAGAGCAGAATATGAGCACATCTGAGAATGAGCTTCATAATCTGATTTCCAAGGAAAAGCAATCATATTTCTTAAGAGCACATATCTCCACACTGCAGCAAAAGCCAACATACGTTTACCAGAAAATCCAAATTTAAAGTCTTACCTCCCACTTACTTCTTGAGTAACCCTAAGTGGATCCCCCTTTCCTCTCAACATCAGTTTTCTCATGCTTGGCAAAGATGGTGTCTAAGACATCTTCCAGGAGGCACCCTCCCCATGCTCTTGTCCCCTTTTCAAATACACAGGGAATTCTCTGGGAATGCACCAAGGATGGGCATTGAGATGATATCCAGTGACTCCCTATTCCATCCCTGAGTAAGGTTCAAGATTCTCTGCCTGCCAGCCAAAGTCCTCCACCATCTGGCCCCATGCTCCCTTCTTCCTCCATTCTCTTATATCCCTCCCCTCTGTAGACTCTATGTTCCATTTAGACCAGTACAGTAGAAATACTGGACTTGGCTTCAGGTCTTTCTCTGATACTTACTATCTGTACAACCTTGTTGCTAATCAACTCACTTCCTCAGGGCTCATTTTACTCATTTATGAGGTAGAGAGGTTAGAATAAAAGACCCCTAGGTTCCATCCAGGTGTAAATCTGTGATCCAATCAGTGACCGATATATACGACTCTCTGTCCCCTGAAATGTCCCACACTTGCTCATCCACATCCATGTCTTTATTCAATATGTTCCCTCTATGCAGTATACAGCCCCTCTTCCATGTGGAATCCCAATCCCTTCTTCAATAACCAACTCTAAGGATAACTTCTCAAGGATGCTCCAGTCAGTGATGCCTTACCCTGGTCCCTCACTCTCACCCAGTAAGGTTTTTATTCCTCCATGTTCTACTTAATTAATCAATCAATATTTGTTACTTATAATGTAATTTTATATTGTAATTCAACTCCAACCTAGGACTAGACTGTGCACTCTCTGGGGTCAAGGGCTGGGTCACATCTAAACAGGAGCCCAGTGTTTTACACAGACACTTAATTAGTGCACGTTCCATTTGTTGCTGGATCTATAATAAGCATGGCTTCGACAGTGTACATGGAGGCCTTCACCATCCCTTGTTTAATTATCTACTCAACCTAGGCCCTGAGAGACCAGCCCAATTGAGTCAATAGAGGCAAATTAAAAAGAAAAATTATTATTTTATGTACAAGAGGTTTCAACTGGGGACAATCAAGGGTGAGTACTTATCATATCTGGCTATCGGCTGTTCTTTTTATAGATTTTCTATTTCAAGCCATACATCTTCAGGCAAAATACACCTAGAGACCCAACATCCCCTACAACACTCCCATACTCTAAAGGGACAGCTTAACATTACAAATTCTGAGTGAGCAGTCTGCTCCTTGGCTGTCCTCTGGGAACCCACTCCTCTCAGCTCACTGTCTAGGGCAAGGGCCCATCATTCTTCAAAGGACTCATTCAGATATATGATGCTCAGGGTTGGAGACATAGGGGACAGATTTATCATGTGGTCATTGAGGTTTCTGAGATAAATAGGAAGGCCAGAAATCTCTCTGGGTTTTCCAATGAGAGATGATTCTGCAAGAGGTAATTTGAAGAACTTCCTGACTTGTGTCACAATGGAAAGAGGAAGAAAAATGTGTGTGCATGTGTGTTTGTGTGCACGCGTGTAAACATGCATGATTGCAGGATATTACACTATAGGAATAATGGGTTAAATACTAATGTAAAGGAGGGGGCAGCTAGGTGGCGCAGTGGTTAAAGCACCGGCCGTGAATTCAGGAGTACCTGAGTTCAAATCCGGCCTCAGACACTTGACACTTACTAGCTGTGTGACCCTGGGCAAGTCACTTAACCCCATTGCCCTGCAAAAAAAAAAAAAAAAAAAAACAAATACTAATGTAAAGGAAAAACTTCACCATCAAAGAATCTGTTGCATCCTCTGCCCACACAAACACTATTGTAGCTCAGGCTTTCAACACTTCTCATTAAGAATATGACAATAGCCTTTTCATTAGCACCCCACCCCGCTCCAGTCTTTGTCCATTCCAAACCATCTACCCCACAGCTAAAGTAATTTTCATAAAGTATAGGTCTGACTCTGTTAAACATAGTAGCTCCCTATTGTTGTGGGGATTTTTTGCCTTTTAAAAATTTTTTAAATCAATTTATTATTTATTTATTTTTAGCATTCTTTTCTTGTTAAATTTTGAATTCCAAATTTTCTCCCTCCCTCCCACATTCTACCATATTCACTGAGAGGGCAAACAATATGATATCATGTAAAATCATGAAAAAACATATCCCATTTTAGACATATTGTGTGTTTTTAAAATCAAACAAAGAACATAAAGTGACTAAATTATACTTCAATTTGCACTCAATTGATCAGTTCTCCCTTGGGAGGTAGATAGCATTTTTTCATCATGAGTCCTTTGGAATTATCTTGGATCACTGTATTGATCAGAGTAGCCAAGTATTTCACATTTGGTCCTCATCACAACATTGTTATTACTGTGCACAATGGTCTCACAGTTCTTCTTACTTCCCTTTGCATTAGTTCATATAGGTCTTGCCATGTTTTGCTGAAGTCACCCCCCTCCTCACTTCCCACAGCATGATAGTAATCCATCATAATCAAATGCCACAACTTGTTCAGCCATTCCCCAATTGATGATCATTCCCTCGATTTTCAAATCTTTGCCATCACAAAAATAGATGCTATAAATATGTTTGCACATATAGGTCCTTCTCTTTTCCCTTTGATGTCTTTGGGGCACAAGTTGAGTAGTGCTATTAGTTCATCAAAGGACATGCATAGTTTTATAGCTCTTTTGGCATACTTCCAAATTGTTCTCCAGAATGGCTTAACCAGTTCACTACTCCAACAATTCATTAGTGTACCTATTTTCCTTCATCCTCTCCAGCATTCATTATTTCTAATAGGTGAAAGTTGGTACCTTAGAGATATTATAATTTTCATTTAACTAATCAATAGTGATTTAAAGTATTTTATATGATTGTAGATAGCTTTGATTTCTTCTGAAATCTGCCTGTTCATCTCATTTGACTATTTATCATTTGGGGAATGTATCTTATTTTTTGTAAATTTGGCTCAATTCCCTATATATGAGAAAAATTAAGCCTTTATCAGAGAAACTTACTTATAAACATTTTTGATATTACATCAAAGATACTATGGTACCTTTTAGCAAAATGTAGTTTTCCTGATTATCTCTTTTAATTAGGTCTATTTTTGCTTTTGCTTTGTCTGAAATCATGATTACTACCCTTGTGGTTTTTTTTTTTTTTCCTACAGCTGAAGCATATTAGATTCTACTTCAGTCCTTTATTTTAACTCTCTCTGTCTTTCTGTTTCAAGTGTGTCTCTTGTAAACAATGTATTGTTGAATTCTGATTTCTAATTTATTCTGCTATCCACTTCCATTTTATGGATGAGATCATCTCATTTGTACTCAGTTATGATTATTAGCTGTGCATTTCCCCTCAATCCTATTTTTTTCTGTTTATCCTTCTTTCCCTCTTTTTAATCCTGTACCTACTCAAACATCTATTTTGCTTCTAACCACTGTCTCCCTTACTCCACCCTTCCTTTTATCATTTTTTTCTCCTTTTTCTTATCTCCTTCCTCTCCTTTTTCCCTATAGGGTAAGATATAATATTTCTATATACAACTGAATGTTTGTATACCTATGTATGTATATGTATGTATGTATGTATGTATATATGTATGTAGATGTAGACATAGACATAGATGTAGATGTAAATGTATCTATTTATGTATATATGTAAATATATATATATATCCTTCCCTCTTTGAATCAATTTTAATGAGAATGAGTTTTAACCATTGCCCACCCCACTCTTTTCTCATTCACTGTAGAGCTCTTCCTTGTATACTTCTTTTATGTGAGAAAAATGTCTCCACTCTAATTCTCCTTTTCCCCTTCTTCTAGAGCATTTCTTTTTTGGCACCCCTTCATTTTTTGGAGATCATTCCAGCATAACTCACAACCATGTCTTTTCTCTATGTATACTCTTTTAAAACTGCCCTAATAATGATAAAGTGTTTAGGAGTAAAATAAAGCATTTTCCCATGTAGGAATGCAAATAGTCCATTATTGAGTCTATTTTGATTATTCTTTGATGTTTACCTTTTTATACTTCTCTTGAGTTTTCTATTGGAATGTCAAATTTTCTATTCAGTTCTGGTCTTTACATCAGGAATGCTTGAAAGTCTTCTATTTCATTAAATATCTATTTTCCCCCTGAAGGATTACACTCAGTTTTGCTGGGTAGATAATCTTGGTTATAATACTACTTCCTTTGCCTTTCAGAATACCACATTAAAATCCCTCCAATCCTTTAACATAAAAGACACTAAATCTTGTGTGATGCTGACTGCGGATTCTTGCAATATTTTTT
The DNA here is from genome assembly GCF_019393635.1 of Dromiciops gliroides. Lineage (NCBI taxonomy): Eukaryota > Metazoa > Chordata > Mammalia > Microbiotheria > Microbiotheriidae > Dromiciops > Dromiciops gliroides. The sequence continues at coordinate 298,343,723 of NC_057865.1, read as the reverse complement.
CCTTAACCTGGGAGCTCTAGACTTTGGTTGTAATATTCTGGAGAATTTTAATTTTCTGATCAGTTTCAGGAGGTGAATAATGGATTATTTCCATTTCTATTTTATACTATGGATCTAAAATAATGGGACAATTCCTTCATAATTTATTGAAACTTCAGATCTAGGATTTTTGGTTGATAATAGCTTTCTAATTCTTAAATGCTTAAAATATTTCTTAATAACTCTTAAATTATTTCTCCTGTTTTCCTGATTGTTTTTCCAATTAAATATTACACATTTTCTTCTATTTTTTATTCTTTTGACATTGTTTTATTGTTTCTTTATGTCTCTTGGAGTCATTAGTCTCCACTTGACCACTTCTAATTTTTAAGAAATTATTTTATTCAGTGAGCTTTAGTCTTTTTTGCAAGGCAATGAGGGTTAAGTGACTTGCTGAGGGTCACACAGCTACTGAGTGTCAATTGTCTGAGTCCAGATTTGAACTCAGGTCCTCCTGAATCCAGGGCTGGTGCTTTATCCACTGCACCACCTAGCTGCCCCCAGTAGTAGTTTGTATGGTCAAGTTTTTTTGTTTGTGTGTTTGTTTTTTTCCCTTGCTGTGGTTGTTTGCTCATTATGCAACCTATTTCTTGCTTTGGACATTATGTTAAAGTTGGGCTACTCTCACTTATGGATAAGGAGCTGCTGTCTAAATTTTCAGGATTTTCTGTGCTACTGTTTTCAGAATTAGTTCTGGGACTCTTCAAGTGTTCAGTGCTTTCAAAGTGATATCATGCGGGGAGAGATTTGAAATCTGTGCTCTGGTCTTTACTCAGGAAGTTTTCCTGCTCTCCTAAACAAGTGCTAGTACTTCTCTTGGCTCTTGAACTGTGACCAGAACTTCTGCTCTGTTGTGACTGAACATAAGCAGTCTTCTTTGCCCTGGAACAATTGAGCTGCTGATCAGTGACAGGTACACTTAGTGCCAGCAATGGGTCCCCTGTACTTTTTCCCCCCCTGGCCAGTTGTTTTACTTCCTTACCATCTTTGAGCTGAGAGGTCTCAAATCTTCTGCTGCTATATGTGTGTACTCTAGACAGGCCTCCACCCCAGCAGACCTCCTAAGTTTTTATAGGATGGAAAAATGTCTCACACTGATATTTTCTTAGCGTTGCCACTCCAAAATTTGATTTGAGGCATTATTTTTAAATTGTTTGGAGGGGAATGTTGAGAGAGTTTATCTGCTTACTGCCTCTAATTCACCAACTTAGCTTTCCCTATTGCATTTCAAATAAAATAACCCCCTCAGGCTAATATTCAAAGCTCTGTAACATCTGCTTCTGACTTACCTTAATAGTTTTATGCTATATCTCATCCTCTCTCACTTATATATGTTGTAGCTCCCAAATATGGGGTTTTTTTAAGAAGCTAGAGTGCTATATACTAAAATGAAGAAAGGTAAGTGGAGGAAGTGGCACGGAAGGAAAAACGGGAAATGAATATGGACATCTGTAGTACAAGGTAAGAACTTTGGTGCCTTCACACTGGGGGAAATATTTATAAATTCACAAATATAAAGCTGGAATGGACCTAAGGGCCATCTAATCCAAAGCCCCCATTTTGTAGTTGAAGAAAATGAGGCTCAAGTAGTGGCCTTCAGAAGCAAGATTTGAAAACAAGCCTTCAGACTCTAAATCCAGTGCTTTTTCCATGGTACCCTGAAATCAACAAACATTGGATAGATAGCCATCTATTTGATGGAGGAGGTGCTTGGATGAGAGACAGGGGCAGCAAAGACAACCCTACCAACTTCATAGTCTTTTATAGGGCCTATTCTAGACAGCAGGATTTGAGATGATTCCTAAGGAGTTTCTTAATTACAGTTCCTATGAAAACCACTACCCTATTACTTCTGCAATTTTGCCAAACGTATATCAGGCCCCTCCTGAGTACAGAGGACTGTTTTGTGAGATGAGGGGGAAAGTTTAGACAAAATATATTTCCTGCATGTCTGGTGTTCACAGTCTAGTTGGAGAAAAATATACAAACACAAGTAATTATAAAAAAAATCACTGCATGGCTGCTCTGTAAGATTAGGGACCTTAATTTATAGCTCAGTGGAAATTTGGAAGTCACCTAGTGCTACCATTGTCATTTTACAGATACAGAAACCAAGGCCCAGAAAGTGGAGGTGACTTGCCTAAGATCATATAGGTTGTGAGTGGCAGAGCTGAAGTTGGAACCCAGATCCTCTCAGAATAAATCCATCACTCTTTTCCTACACCCTCTTCTATAATCAGGAATGATGCCTGAAAAAAGTACCCATGGAGTTAGAATTTAAGGTATTGGTTGAGATTCAATAAGTCAGTAAAGAGAAGGGGAGTATTGTAAGCATAGGAAGTAGCCTAAGCAAAGCCATGGAGGAAGGAGAATACAAGTCATGTCCAGTATTAGTCAGACTGTCTAGAACTGAGGACTCAGAGGGAGATAAACTTCAAAAGAGATGGTGGGGAAGGGGGACCTTGAATGAGAAACCAAGGAATTCAAACATTTCTTGGGTAGCAGTAGAAAGGGAGCCACTACAGTGCTTTCAGTTGAGGAATGGCCTTATTAGATCTATATAGAAGGGAAATAAGCCTGGCAGCATGTAGGAGAGACTGAATAGGGGGCAGACCTATTTCATGATAGTAATGATGAATAAATATGAGCTAATTACACTTTGAATCCTAAGGTGATAGTTATAGGAAGAGAGGAAAAATCACTTAATAAAAGGGGAAACTGAGGCCCAAAGAGATGAAGTGACTCTAAGAAAATTACATCATTGATAAAGTAGCCCAGCCAAGTTTTAAAGCCATGACTCAATGCTTAATCTAGTTCTTGTGTTTATTCAATTGATAATTTGGAAGAAACAAAAAGGAATCTTAAAACCACCTCCTTCATAAACAAAACCTCCATGAATCAAAAGAGAGCATCATCCCACTATACCTTAGGCCTCTTCTGAAGGATTCTGTTTCTTTCTCCTACGATGCTACTTGATCTGCTGTGTGACTGACCCCAAGCTCTCCTTCCCTATTAGACAAAATCTTACAGGAGTCAGTGATGATAATAGGAGATAAGTCTGGGGCTTGGAATCCAACCCAAGCCATTCTCTTCAAATGTTCATGACTGAACTAATATAGTGAGTTGGTGAGGCACAACAAGAGAAGTGGCAGCTTTATTCATAGTCTTGTATCTGAGCAAGGCTGTGTCTGCATTTTAATTATTGGAAAGCACTTCCTAACATCCTCTTATGAAATATCTAACACTATTCTACACATGCAATTATATTTGAGAAATCTCAAGCCAGTGGCAATGAGCTTTCAGACCATTAAGCACAATTGTTTTAATTTTCTGTCCCTCACCTTCTCCTATCTCCTCTTACTATGCCCCATGGAAACTCTGCTCTAGCTTGTTTCTACTCCTCCAAAATTTCCCATTGGCTTTCTCCTCACATTGGCAATGATGACACCTTTCCTTCTAACACCCTGCTCACCAGCTTAAAAGGACAAACATTTACTCTCTCCACTTCATGTTTCCCTTCCATGAAACCTTTAAAACTAAGGCCTCAACATCAGAAATCATGCTCTTTCACCCATACTGTTCCCCATTGTTCTTGGTGGCTTGGATGACAGAATGGATGACTGCTCAACAAATTTACAGATGACAATTCAATTTAAATTAATTCAGCTGAACTTGCTAAGCACCTAATACATGCAAATGCAAGGATGGGGTAAAAACCACCCATCCCATTTTCATCTTGATACCTTAACTAGCTGAGAACATGTCAGTCAATCAATCAACAATCACTCATCAGCCTGCATTAAAAGGCCTTGTAACTAGGAAAAACTGCACAATAATTGTGGTTGGGTAGGCTAAGGAAATTTGTCAGGTTTATCACATTCATGATTTCAGATAATTCCCATGCAGCATGTATCCGAGACTCATTTCTATCTTGGTTGTCCACTAATGAATACCCTCCAGACTCTCGGTGCCCTTACTAAAATATGAGGCCAGGAATAGATACACTAACTGTTCCAGTTGAAGTCTGACCAGGGCAAAGTACAGTGAGTTGATCATTTCCTGAGTCCTGGACCATAAGCCTTTCTCAATCCAGCTTATTATTGGGTTGGACTTACTGCCTATTACCTCACTGGACTCTGCACTTTCATTTAGATTAAAAACCACCTTGGTAAATGAAATTTGGTCTAGATATCCCTCACTCATATTGTGTTGGTAATGCTATTTTTTTCTTAACCCTGGAATAAGACTTTGCATTTATCCCTACTCGATTTCACATTATAGGCTTTGGACCTAGTGTATAAGGATATTTTGGGATCTTGATCCCATTGCTACAGTGAGTTGCTTGCTCCTAACAGCTTTGCTCTACCTGCAAAAGTTATGTGTTGTCCTCTATAGGCCATGTTGTTCACTCCTCCTTCTCTTCATTCTCTTAGTTGGTTGGCCCAGTCAACATCGTTACATACAGATAGGTACTACAACTAACATTAACAGGTCTAAGAGTGACTACTTTCCTACTAGTGTAAGCTATAATTTCTGAGCCCCAACTAACGCACTTCTTAAGTAACAAATCAGCTAAGATGAACCACATTCATTCTTAATCAGATGCAAATACAAAACAGAAGGCCAAGCAAGAATGGTAACAATGTTCTAAGAGTCAACTGGGGGTACACTTCTTTCCCTCCATTGAACTCAGTGCTCATGAGGCAGATTGGCCAGAAACTTTCCCAACCATAAGGGACATGCATGAAAAACATGTCAGCCTTCCTTCTTCTAGAGCTTGGTGCTGCCACTTCTTTTCTGCCTGCCTTTCATAGGTTGTTCCTTCTCTGGACTGCTGACAGATTTTAAGCACTTTCATAAAAAGCAGAAACCTTGTACTGAATCTGTAAAGCTTTTCCAGGCCAGCCCCTTCATCTGAGCTCTGAAAGGTTTCCATATGTCAGGTAGTATGGGGCAGTTCAGGGCAAGGTCCCATCCTTCAGTAATATCTTCCAAGTAGGAAAGATAAAACTTCTTCTTCCTGTCAGCTCTTCCAAATATCAAAAGAAATATTGTTCCTCTAGTAAGCTCTTCCAAGAAGCAGGTGACTCTATGAGTGTCTCCTTAGACTAGTTCTGCTTGAACCTCAGCTTATCTGAAGTCTAGTCTTTCATATCTCTCAACCACACTTCTCTGCTCCAAAGAGGGTGGTTTTCCAGCAACTAGATGATTTAATTCTTTCTGGTTGTCACAAACTGAAGTCCACAAATCTGCCAGCTAAGCCTAAGTTATTTCTTCTAGATTTACCAATTACTTTTAGGAATCAAAGATTCTTAGTTATTAAAGTCCTCATGTCAGCCACATGCAGATTACGTATTATGAAAGAAAAGTTTTCTTTATGTTATATTTATTCTTTACTTTTTCAGCCTTTCCCCTTGACTAGCTTTGTTGCTGCCTCTTTCCAAAGAGTCACCACCAATCTGGATGACTTCCTGATGATGGCAATCTTCTCTAGGCTCCTTTCCTTTCACCTGGTTTGCTCAAAGCTGGAACTTTAGCCGTGACTGGTACATGAGATTGGAGTTCCTCCAATCAGAAAGGACTGACTATAGAGGCATATTAATATAAGAAGAAGCTAAGGTGGGACTATACAAAGGTCAAGAAACTGATGAAAGCTGAAAAAATCAGTCAACCTGGTTACTAGATTAAATATAGTCCAAAGCACCAAGGAAAAAGTATTACACATAGTCATATCTCTCCACATTTTCCCCCCTAACACTTTTCTCAATAATCTCATCTGAGTGATGACACAGTTTGCTTTCCTGGTTTATTGGTGCCCATGTAACCTGTTTAGTAGATAAGTCAACCTTTTATGCATCATTGAAATCACAGTAAGGATGTATACTGGAGTATATTTGGAGTTTATTTTTAATACTGTTCATTGTATGCTATTCTTCTGGTACATGACATTTACAATATTGGCATTTAAATATCATGTAATATACACTGGAGCACATTCAGAAAAAAAGAAGACTTGGATGAAGAAAGCCCATGAAGCCAGATCCTAGGAGCAAGAGTTTAAGAACTTAGAGATGTTTAACCAGGAGAAGACTTGGAGGTGAAATGTCAACTGTCTTTGGGCATTTTAAGGATTGCACATGTACGAGAAATTACCCTTATTTCACTTGGCCTCAGAAACAAAACTAAGAAAAATTGGGAAGAATCACAGAGAGATTTAGGATCAATACAAAGGCTTTCCACACAATGAGAGCTACACTGTCTCCATTGCTAATGGTTTCCAGGCAAAGTCTGGATGTATTCTCATCAGTGATATTATGGAAGGTATTTTAGTCAGTTTTCTATTTAGACTGCTAGATGCCCACTGAGGTCCTTTCCAACTTGGAAATTAGGTTCACCTGAGATAATATATAAGATAGTTGCCTCTATCCTCTCATTAATTACTTGACTGAATTTACTGGTTAATCCAGTGGTTTTCTTGGGGGGATTGTGTGGGTGTGTGTGGGTGTGTGTGGGTGTGTGTATGTGTCCCAGACTTCAACAAATTCAAAATTTCATCAGAAAGGATGAAATTCACATTTCAAACAATCCTCATAAAACAAAAGAAGGAACCATGCTTGCCAATGGCTTTTTTGCAAATCCTATTTTTTTTCTTGAAAGTCAATGACAGTTCTATTTGAAAAAAGCCTGTAAATGATGCACAGGCAAGAACCTTAATGGATTGCAGTGATTGGCCTGGATGGAAGATCCACTTGAGAGTAGTGACTTGTCAAGATCTAATCTCTTATTAACTTCATATGCAGATATCATTACAACAACAACCACCCTGGGTATATTCCATGTAGTTAAAAGTTACATACCTTCCAATCTTTAAAGTTTGCAAATGGCCCATAAGTTCTCTGCAGTGCTTTCTGGCAACATGGACACAGTTGTCCAGGCAATGTATGCTGCAGTCATCTTGCTAAAGTCCATTAGCATCCCATTTTCTGTCCTATACTCTATTGCTTATCACTTATTAATAGAAAGCAAAGTGGAAGAAGATGACATTATAGCAAGATCACCATTGCTTCATAGATTCCAGCCAGGTCCATTGTCAGTAAACAGCAGCTCTGTCATTAAGCACCGTGGCACTTACGAGCCATTATCAGTGAGGCATGTGCCAGGGGTGGCTACTCTAGCATTGTACTTAATGGGTTTACATTTACCAAGGATGCTGTTGGCCTTTCCTGGTGTATGGGCTACAGTTCCATTAAACCATTCAAACATCTTAACTATTGATAACTAATCCTATTTCCTCATTGGAAGAATAATTGAACTGGGGAAATAGAGTGTTTGGTAGACCAGCCAAGGAGCCAAGGTGCTCTTGGCTAAGGTATTAGTATTATAAAACTCAGAAACTACTTGATTCAAATTACTCCCATTTTTATACTACTTTAGAGTTTACAAATCACTTTGCTCATAACAACCTATGTTCCTGTGAGGTGGGGAATGAAAGGCTTATAGAAAGGGAACTGAATTTAGGAAGAGAAAAAATGGGATAACTCCCAAGTCTACCACCTACTATATGTGTAGCCTGGTACAAATTGCTACACACAAACATACATACACACATATGCAGAGTAATTTAACCACAATAACACATATCTATCTATCTACCTGTCCATCTGTCCATCTGTGTCTGTCTACCTATTTGCTTCCCTACCTATCTACTTCTCTATCTATCTGTCTGTCTGTCCATCTATCTATCTATCATCTACTTATCTATTCTTTTTATGATGATGAGGAAGGGGAAATTGAGAAGTTTTATGTTTCATGAAGATCCTTTGTAGCCATTCACATCTTTGATAAAAAATAAATAAATCTGGATATGAAGCTAAGTCTATGGCCCTTCCCCTCCTGAACATAAGTTAGTTGTCAGCTCTCCTGGCCATGTGAGGCAAGGCTTTAATTTAATCTTATTTTTATCATCTTATGATACCTTTATCATAGGGACAATTATCATCTTGTCACATTCTTGGGAATTAAAGACTATGATTCCTCTAAGATGCATGGTCTTGTCCCCTTGTCCCTCACAGGGGTGGGGGGGGGAGAGCAAGCTCTCCCCAAGTTAGTTTTGTTCAGTGTAATATAGTTTTAGCACCTGCTCAGCACAGAGCAGTGAGGCCATGTGACTGACTTTGGCGATATTGGAGATTCCTGACAACTAGGAACTTAAATTGGAATAGGAATATGCAGATGAGGATGATTCATGGCAAGTGTAGAAGGACCCAAGGTAATAAAACCCACCCACTCCCTTTCTGATGCCCATTCTTGAAGGTCTGGAGGTCCATCCCACTCCCAAATCAGAAGGATGTGGTGGCAGACACAGCACAGCTACAGTGAAACTCTCAATGCCCCTATTGCTAACACTCATGTCCCAAGAAAATACATATATATACTTATGATTACAGCCCTTGGACTTCTGTGTGTAGACCCCCCAAATAGACATACTAATGTTCTTTCCCTTTACAAAAATCAATCACAAAAGTGTTATCAATTCTTCTTTTAAAAAAGTCATTTTTATATCTATTTGTCTTTCTATATTAATCCTCCCCTCCCAGAAAGCCATCACATATAACAAAAAATGTTTCTAAAAAAAAGAAATTATTGTGTCATTTTCAGTCACATCATGAATCCATTTGACGTTTTCTTGGCAAAAACAGTTAAGAGACTTGCCCAGGTTCACACATCTAGTAGATGTCTGAGGTGGAGTTTGAATTCATGAAGAGGAGTCTTTGTGACTCCATGTGCAGCCTTCTTTCCACTGTGCCACCTAGCTTCCAAATATTTAAATTAAAGCAAATATATGAATACTTAGGGGAATCTGGGTGTTGTAGAGGACAGAGTGCTGTACTAGAGTTAGGAAGATTCATCTTCCTCCATTCAAATCTGGCTTCAGACATTTATTATTTTCCCTTAACCCTATTTGCTTCAGTTTTCTCATCTGTAAAATGAACTGGAGAAGGAAATGGCAAAATACTCCAGTATTTTTTTTTTTTGCCAAGAAAACCCCAAATGGGTTCATGAATAGTTAGGCATTACTGAAAAATCACTGAACAACAAAATTAATAACATGTCACAGTCCATCCATGTACCTGGTTCTCACACTCCCAACAATGCACATATCCATGGGAAGATAAATAGACACAAACTTACAGAAATCTAGCAGTAGGGAAAATGTGTAGGAAAATCCAGGTGGCTGGAGCAACTCATGATTATGGACTGTAGCCACTGATTTCCTTCCTGTTTTGAAAAAAGCATTTCATGCCACATGCCACCTGTTGGGGACTTCTCTTCCAGGCTCCCCTACCCTCCTGCTGAACAAAAATGCTTCTCTCAGTACCCTCAGTACACTGAAGCACTGTTAAGCTCTTTTAGGAAATGGCAACCTAATGCCTTAGATCTGTATATCTTTCCAGTTCAGCTCTCTTGGTTGGATACTGAGGTAGCAGGAAACTTCCAGCAAAAAGCATTTCCCTTTAAGCCTGGGATCATCAAAGCTATTCAAATCATCTCTCTAAGTGCTTTGAGAAATTTTTCCCTTTAGCTATGGAGAGTATGCATGGCAATCTCATTCTTTTGGGGGTTTTGACTCTCTAGCTATAGATGGCACTAAAAACAAAGTAGGTTCTTAAGCTCTTCATACTTTTCAGGATTCTGCTTATTCCATTCAGTTCCCAGCATCAAAACTTTCCTCCAAACAGTTCAGCTCCCTACACTAACTGCAGAGGCTGTCTCTCTCAAGTCAGCTGCTCTAACCTACTTTTGGCATTTCATCTCTGTTGACTGCTGTGTCCTGTCTTCTGATGTCTCATGTTAAGAGATTATTTCATTGACTTCTCTCAGCAGCTTACCTGTAACTTATCAAGATGGCTTCTTATCTGGTTTCTGATGCCTCAAATCAGGGCTTCCCTTTGTGCAGTGACCTGGCTATATCTTGGGTTGAGAAGCCTCAAATCCACATTTCTGTTAGAAATGGTACAAATAGTTAATATAAAGAGAGTCCCATGTTTTCTAAGCAGTTATTTGATTCAGAGTTTTTCAGCAATAAATGCAAAAGCCCTAAAACCAAGAATATCTAAATTAGCTTCTAGGAAGCAATGCTTTGCAGCCATTTAACAATCTCTCAGGATTTTTGCCCCTGAGGAATGTGCTTCCACTCTAGAACTTTCAAACTTTTTTTCTTTCTTTCATTTCTCCTCAGTCACATATCTGAGAGGCTATTTTTCTCTCATTTTCCACAGAATTATTTGGATTTTGCCCCAAACTGGTTTTCCCCACTGTGTTTAACATATAATGTTATTTTTGTGCTCCTTTTAGGTAAGGAATATGTCTACATAAGAAATGGCAGGTGTGCAATGGGATAAAGTAGACAAGATATTCTAATGATGGAGGTATGCCACATCTACCAGCAAAAGCAGATGTTTGTTTTCTTTTGAAAATGATTCTACATTCTGGAAAATATTGAAGAAATAATGGTATCAGGGAGGCTATGTTAGAAAAATAGGGTTTCTGTTTTATTTTCACTTAAATGTTTTATTCATCTTTTTTTAAATTACCTTTATTTTCAAGTACACTTTTTCTACCCTCCCTCCCCAGTGAGCCATTTCTTTTAAGAATAAAGAAAAAGAGGGCAGCTAGGTAGCACTGCAGTGGATAAAGCAGTGGCTGTGGATTCAGGAGGACCTGAGTTCACATATGGCCTCAGACACTGGCCACTTACTAGCTGTGTGACCCTGGGCAAGTCACTTAACACTCATTGCCCTGTGGGGGAAAAAAAGAATAAAAAAAGAGAGGAAAATAGCGGCTCAACAAAATAGACTGAAGCATTGACTAAATCTGACAGTTTATGCAAAACCCATCATACCCCACCTTTTCAAAGAAAAATGAGGAGATATAGTTTCTTACCTCTTCTATGAGTCAGTTACTGAAGCTTTCTTTCAGTCTTGATCAGTATAATTGAATCAATTTTCTTTTAAAAATTATCATTGAGACTGAGAGATCTATTATTGAACCAGATGCTAAGGTCTCTTTGAGGAATGTACAGTTAGATCTTAGACTTGATTCATAGCATGTCTAGAACTTGTAGGGGCTTTAGATATTATCTCTTTTGCTCCAAAATTATTTGGAGAATTGGCTAAGACTTCTCCTTGCTAAGACTAATTCTATCTACTTATGCCATAGAGCTCACTCCTTTCCATGTTCTGTGGGAGAATGCCTCTTTCAGTATCTCCAATCTCTTGCCACCTTCAATTTTTCCTAATCTGGTAGGTCCTTTCCTGAAGCCAACAAAGATTATAGAATTCCCTACCCATAACATATGGCAGCAGCAACAAGTCTTATTCAACATTTCCAGTTTCCCCATCCAAATAGTAGAGGAATAAAATTGTTTTAGCTCAACAAAGAGAAACTCCTCCCAACTGGGATGTTTCAAGAGATAAGGAAGGACTTCATCACTAAAGGTCTTGAAGTAGAATCTGGGAAGTTATTTGTCAGAGATTCTCTCAGTAGATGTTGCTAAAGTCCCATATAAATCTGAGAGTCTGTGACGTGAACATGCTGGAATCTCATGTACCTTGAATCACCCTTCCACAACACCACCAACATCTAAGCCTTTATCCTCTATTCCTTCCTTTTAATTCTTAAAGCAGTTAAAATTTGGAAGCCAGATGTAGTGGATGCCTAGGCACTGAGGGCCCAGATGTGTGGCCTCTGGCATCTACCCAGAAGGAGCAAACATTGGGACCAAGCTCTCCTCAATGGTTTTACTACCATCCAATCAATATAATTTTATTATTGCCAATTATTGCTTGCTGGGCATTGTGCTAAGCAGTAGGCATACAAAAAGAGGCAGAAGACAATCCTTGCCCTCTAGGAGTTCACAGTCTAATGAGGGAGGCAGCTATATACCAAAATGCCACATAACAAACAAGCAGGAAATAATAATAGAGGAAAGGCACTGGCATTTAGAGGTATAAGAAAAGGTTTCTCATAGAATATGGGATTTTAGTTGGGACTTAAAGGAGGTCAGGAAGTCCAATAGGCTGGGATGAGGAGGAATAGTGTTCCATCTGAGGGGGACAATCAGAGCAGATGCTCAGAGCTCAGATCTGGAGTGTCTTGTTTGGGGAATATGCAGGAGGCCAGGATCACTGGGGTAGGCAGTGAGGTCTAACAAGACTGGAAATGTAGCAAGGGGCTAGGTTATAAAGGGCTTTGAAGGCAAGCAGAGAATTTTGTACTTGATCCTAGAGGCAATAGGGAACCATTGGGGTTTATTGACTGGGGGGTGGGGGTCAGGTTCAGATCTGCACTTTAGGAAAGTCACTTTGGTGGCTGAATGAAAGACAGATTTGAGTGAGGAGAAAATTGAAGCAGGAGACCCACCAGCAGTTATTGTAATAGTTCAGGTATGAGGTGATGAGTGCCTGCACGAAGGTGGGGGCAGTGTCAGAGGAGAGAAAGTGGTGAATTCAAGATATATTTCAGAGGTGAAATGCAATATGGTGACTGATTGGATGGGGTGGGTCAGTGAGAGAGAATGAGAAGTCCAAGATGACTCACAGATTATGAACCTGAAGGGTTAGTAGAACTGTGATGCCCTCTACAGCAATGAAGAAGTTGGGAGTCAGTGGGGAGGATTTAGAAGGAACAATAAATGAATTCTGTTTTAGATGTGTTTAGTTTAAATGTCTCCAAGAATCCATTGCAATATGTTTGAAAGGCAGTTGGAAATGTGAGATTGCAGGTCCAAAGAGAGCTTAGGGCAACTTAGGTTGATCTGAGAATAGTCAGCATAAAAATGGCAATTACATCCATGGAAATTGATGGGATCAAGTGAAGTAACAGAGAGAAAGAAGAGAGGGCCCAGGATAGGACCCTGTGTTCCCCCTACAGTGTGATCTGGATAAAGATCCAGCAAAGGAAACTGTGAAAGAGTTGTTAGGTAAGAGGAGAACCAGGAGAGAGGGAGTTCCTGAAAACCTCGAGAGAAGAGAGTATGCAGGGGGGAGAGAGTGATCAAGTGTCCAAGGCCACAGAGAGGTCAAGGGGAATGAGGCTTGAGAAAAGGCCATTGGATCTGGTGACTAAGAGATCATCAGTAACTTTGGAAAGAGCTGTTTGGGTGGATTGAGAAGGTCAGAAGCCAGATTATAAGGGGATAAGAAAAGGGTTAAAGGAGAGAAATTGGAGGCATCTATTGTAGATGTTTAGCTAAAAAGGGCAGTAGAGAGAAAAGATGATGATCAGCTGAGATGGAAGGATTGAGTGAGAAAGGGACTGAAAATATGTGCGTAAATGTGGAGATGACAAATGGGATGACATCTTGGAGGAGACTGGGAAATGACAAGGGAGCTAGGGATCCAAGAGTGGGGTACAATGTACAATAGAATTGGTTCACCAAGGCTTCGAGATGGAGAAGAGGAGAGTGAGTGACAAGTGCAGATCATCTGAGAGGCAACTGAGGGGTCAAAGCACTGAAGGTCAGTTCAGATGAAGAGTAGGGTGTCATGAGGCAAGGCAGAGGGAGTGGCAGAAAGCCAATAAATTATGATTGGATAGGGGGATTTCTGAACTCTTGATCCTGGATGTGGTGTATTTGTGGGTGATAGCAAAATCAAGGGTATGACCATCTTTTCGTGTGGCTGAGGATGGGGGGAGGTCAGGGAAAGCTGAGAAATTGAATTTTTAGGATGATTGAAGGAGAATCAATATATAGGTTTAAGTCCCCTAGTATGAGGACAGGAAGTGAGGGAAGAGAAAAATCCCTGCTTTTCTCAGGTAACAGTTATACTGAATCCACTTCCTGTACCACATCCAGCTACAAAAATGCCTCTGTGTGCTCTGTTCCACACCCAAGCATCAGACAATATCAAAAGAGAGAAGGCTGAGAACTCTTGCTCCAGAAACTGATTTCCCATCTCTCTGATCCTCCCCCTACCTCACCACTATGGTAGGCCCCCTGGACCTAGATATTTGGGGCTTAATTCAATATAGCAAATACTTATTAACTGCTGTACTCTTCCCTGGGGACTAAAAGTTTAGTTTCAGTGCCTAGTACTGTGTCCGATATGTAGGAAGTCATTAATAGATGTTTTTATTATTTTATCAATTACTATTTTTTATTGGGAACTGTAAACCAAGAGTAAAGGAAGTTAGGCAGTGTGACATAATGAGGACAGTGGGAAAATTTGAGTCAGCAAGTCATGAGTCCAAATACCCCCTCAGAATAGTTAAGAGCTTGTGACCCTTATTAACCTCTCTTTAATCCCTGGGCCTCAGTTTCTTCAATTTATTAAATAGGTATAATAAAACTTACCATATCAGGTTGTTTTGAAGATAAAATGAGATAAGACATGTAAAGGGTTTTCAGGCTTCAAGGTGTTCTATAGATGTAGCATCTGCTAGTTCTCTGAGATCTGAGAAGAAAGGAATCCACCAGCCAATAAGGTAATCTTTTCTGGAGAAAAATGTCAGGTTAGTTGGACCTTAAAGGGTAGGCAGAAGGTGAATAGGTGAAGTGTGTGAGAAAACACATTTCAGGTGCAGAAAACAGCCTAAGCAAAAGTATAGAGGTAGGAGGGCACAGTTTGATTTCCAAAGATTGGCTTCTTTTCTGCCTGACCTGCACCCCCACCCCATCTGCCTATGCCTTTGCAATAAACTTGAGGCATGAGTGAGCCAAGGCATCCAGAAGAACACTTCACTGAGACAGATTTCTTGTGCTGGTCCTACATGGTGCAGGACCAGGTCCTCTGAAATTAGAATCAGAAGGCAATTGATGGGCAAGACATAGGGGCCAGGAAACAGAAATTTATGCAACATTTGACCCTGGTGGAGACGTGAGAAAAATCCCTTTCATCTTTATTTGCAAAGATAGAGGAATGTGTCCATGGAATATTACCTAGGTGACAGATTCTGTATATATGTTAATAGTTTTGCAGAACAGGTTCTTATATTTCCTTTTTGTTCTTTATTAAAAGAGATCACTTACTGGGGTATATTCTGAAATGTCAAACAAAAAAGCAATATTTTTAAAGACAATTATATGGACTCAACACTGCTTCATTGAAAGCACTCAGAGATCAATGAGTTAGTCACTGATGGTTCTGTGTCCATTTGGAAGGTATGGAGTATCCATAGCACATATGACATGTTTATCCATAACTTGGATACAGTCCCAAGTGGTTTCCACATCATAGTTCCAGATGAAACAAAGCATAGGAGACGGAACACAATGCATAACAGGATGCCAAAAGATCTGGGAAAGATAGAATATTCAACAAAATCTATTGAGATGAAATTCAGTAGAGAAAAATGCAAAGTCTGATGCTTGAGTCCAAACAATTATTTCACAAAAGTGCAATGAGGAAAACATGGAGTGACAACGAATTGTCTGAAATGAACACAACACAATGTTGGCTATAGAGAACCAAATGGTGAATAGGAGTCAAAATGATATTCTACTAAAGAATCTAACTCACATATATAATGGATATTGCATTTCCTGCCTTCTCAATGATGTTGTTTGTCCTTCATTCTTGAAAAGGACCATAACATCAGGATGATGTCATGACTTGCATTGAATTGATTTGAGGGAGGGCTATGCAAGGTTACCCACCTCACTCTCTTCTCCAGAGCCATCTGGGTCCAGATCAGGATGACTGAAGATGGCCCTGGATGTTTAAGGCAATTGAGGTTGTGACTTGCCCAGGGTCACACAGCTAGTACATGTCTGTAGTGAGACTTGAACTCAGATTCTCCTGATTCCAGGTCCAGTGCTTTATCCACCACACCACCTAGATGCCCCCCCTTCTCAATGAGTGGGGGAGGGAAAGAATATGGAATGGAAAATAAAAATAAATGTTAGGCTACAGAAAGAGAGGGATGGATGATTATCTCACTGTGATGAAACCACATTTGGAGCATGACAGGCAGTTTGGGACACCCATTTTAGGAAGGACATTGATAAGCTCTGATGTATCATGAGAAGAGAGACAAGGATTGTGAAAGTCTTTGAGATCTTGCCATAGGATGGTAAGTTAAAGGCAAGATGGCTCTTCAGCTTGGAGAAGAGAAGAATGGGAGAGACAGTCTTTTCAAGAATTTGGAAGATGGCTGAAACTTATTCTCTTTGGCCCCAGAGGAAAGATCTAGAAGCGGTGTGGAGATTGCAAAGAAACAAATTTAGACTTGACGCCAGAAAGAAAATAACTACAAACAGTGAGTCGTCTTGAAGTGGCAGAAACTTTGTTGACAGGTGGTGGGTTGCCCCTCCTTGAAGGTCTTCAGTCAGAGAATGAATGATCATTTGTTCCTTTTATTCTAGTGGGGATGATTTCTTCCTTCCTTCCTTCCCTCCCTCCTTCCTTCCCTCCCTCCTTCCTTCCTTCCTTCCTTCCTTCCTTCCTTCCTTCCTTCCTTCCTTCCTTCCTTCCTTCCTTCCTTTCCTTCTTTCTTTCTTTCCTTCTTTCCTTATTTCTTTTCTTTCTTTCCTTCTTTCTTTTCTCTTTCTTTCTTTTCTTGCTTCTTTTTCTTTCTCTTTCTTTCCTTTTTCTTTTTTTCTTTCCTTCTTTCTTTTATTATTTCTCTTCTCCAAACACCATACACATCCTTTCACAAGTAACAGGTAACCTACAGGAGAAAGGAAGCTTAATATTAAAGGCCCATAAACCAAAAATCATGAATCAAGCAGTTGGGCGAGGAAGTGGGGACCTCCCAAAGAAGAAGAGACCTCCTTTAACTCTCTACTTTTTTTTTTTAATTTAAGGGACTTTTTATGATCTGAGAGAAACAAAAAGATGCCTAAGTTTCAGCTTACGCCCTCAAGAAGCTCTCAGTATATTCTGGCAGTGTGTCTGAAGAGCTCTAAATCTGGATGCCCTTGGAGAAGGGCACCAGAGAAGTACATTGAGAGTGAACTCTCCCCAGT
This sequence comes from Dromiciops gliroides, assembly GCF_019393635.1. Taxonomy (NCBI): domain Eukaryota; kingdom Metazoa; phylum Chordata; class Mammalia; order Microbiotheria; family Microbiotheriidae; genus Dromiciops; species Dromiciops gliroides. The sequence goes on along the minus strand of NC_057865.1, from coordinate 298,326,715 downwards.
TCCTTTAACTGATCCTCTCTTGGCAAGGCCTTAAGGTCCTTTCTCCTAGGAACCGCGATGTGGCAGAAGACAGAATGCTGGGCCCAGATTCAGGAAGATTTGAAGTCAAATCTGGGTCTTAGATACTTACTAGAAGTTAGATCCTGAACAAGTCACTTAACCTCTGTCTGCCTCAGTTTCTTCAACTGTAAACTGGGGAGAATGATAATACCTATCGCATATGGTTGTTGTAGATTTAAATGACATAATATTTATATCTTTTTTTTTAATGTATGAGGTATTTTATTTTTTCCGTTACATGTAAAGATAGTTCTCAACTTTTGTTTATACATGCTTTCCAATTTCAGATTTTTCTCCCTCCCTCCCCTCCCTCCCCCATCCCCTAGACAGCAGGTAATCTGATATAGGTTATATCTATATATCTCTATACATATACATATAGATATATATATATACACACACATATATATACACATAATAACATTAATCCTATTTCTGCATTAATCCTGTTACAAGAGAAAGAATCAGAGCAGTGATGCAAAACCTCAAAATAGAAAAAAAAAAAAACAACAGCACCCAAAACAAAAGAAATAATATGGTTCAATCAGCATCTATACTCCATAGTTCTTTCTTTCTTTTTTTTTTTTTTCTTGGATTTGGAGATCCTCTTCTATCATGAGTTCCCTGGAAGTCTTCTGTACCATTGCATTGGTGAGAAGAATATAGTCCATCACAGTAGGTCAACACTCAATGTTGATGATACTGTGTACAATGTTCTTCTGGTTCTGCTCATCTCACTCATCATCCGCTCACTTAAGACCCTCCAGGTTTCTCCGAACTCTTCCTGCTCATCATTTCTTACAGCACAATAGTATTCCATTGTATTCATATACCACAACTTGTCCAGCCATTCCCCAATGGATGGGCACCCCCTCAACTTCCAATTCCTTGCTACCACGTAAAGAGCAGCTATAAATATTTTTGTACATGTGGGTCCCTTTCCCCCTTCCATGATTTCTTTGGGCAAAAGACCTAAAAGTGGGATTGCTGGGTCAAAGGGTATGCACAGCTTTATCGCCCTTTGGGCATAATTCCAAATTGCTCTCCAGAATGGTTGGATCAGCTCACAGCTCCACCAACAATGCATTAGTGTTCCAACTTTCCCACGGCCTCTCCAACATTTATTATCTTCCTTTTTTGTCATTTTAGCCAACCTGATAGGTGTCAGGTGGTACCTCAGAGTTGTCTTAATTTGCATCTCTCTAATCATTAGAGATTTAGAGCATTTTTTCATATGGGAATAGATAGCTTTGGTTTCTTCATCAGAAAACTGCCTGTTCAAATCTTTTGACCATTTCTCAATTGGGGAATGACTTGGATTTTTATAAATTTGATTTAATTCCCTATATATTTTAGAGATGAGGCCTTTATCAGAAGCACTGGCCTCAAAAATTGTTTCCCAGCTTTCTGCCTCCCTTCCAATTTTGGATGCATTGCTTCTGTTTGTACAAAATTTTTTTAATTTAATATAATCAAAATCATCCATTTTGCATTTTATAATATACTCTATCTCTTGTTTGGTCATAAACTGTTTTCCTTTCCAAAGATCTGATAGGTAGACTATTCTTTTCTCTCCTAATTTACCTATGGTATCACCTCTTATGTCTAAATCATGTATCCATTTTGACCTTATTTTAGTATAAGGTGTAAGATGTTGGTCTATGCCTAATTTCTGCCATACTATCTTCCAGTTTTCCCAGCAGTTTTTGTCAAATACTGAGTTCCTATCCCAGAAGCTGGAGTCTTTGGGTTTATCAAACACTACATTACTAGTGTCATTTACTACTGCATTTCCTGAGCCTAGCCTGTTCCATTGATCTACCACTCTATTTTTTAGCCAGTACCAGATAGTTTTGATGACTGCCGCTTTATAATAAAGCTCCAGGTTTGGTACCGCTAACCCACCTTCCTGTGAATTTTTTTTCATTATTTCTCTGGATATTCTTGATTTTTTGTTTAATATTTATATCTTTTTGAGACAACATTTATAAAACACAGTACCTAGCACATACTAAACACTTAGCAAATGGCTGTTTCTTTCCTTCCTTTCCCATACTGCTCACATTCCTCTGGACATTCTCCAAATTAACACTCTCCTTTCCAAGCTGCCCAGAACTCACCCCAGGTCTCTAGGTTGGGGGTCTGAGCTGTAGATATCAACACGATCTCCTCCCTCATCCCTCACACTCTGGTCAAAGAGCTGAGCTAATGTCACTGAAGGCAAATCACAGCTTCCTCATTGTCATCATCATCAGAGGGTTGAAGCCTTGAGTGCCTTGTGCAATAATGTAAGGCACCAAAATGTAGTTCTGTAATGATTCTGTCTAATCCCCAAGCTGATTAGTTTATGAAGTGATTGCACATTTAAATTACTTTTATGAATTTTTCAACTTGCTATGGATTGGCTTGTTAGAATAGCATTAATGTGTCTGAGCCTGTATGGCAAGAGTAAAGACATTTTGACTGTTTTGTGATTAAATATATATTTGGCATCTGGGGAGAGGCTAAGAGGAGGTCAGCCTGCACACTGATGTGTGGCCTTTCATGTGGAACCTTAGGAAGAAAGGTTCACTTCAGCATCCACTTCCTTTCACTCTTCAGGATGGGAGCAAACACTGACTTAAATGAGAGCAGAGGCACAATGAAGCAGATGCAGTGGTGTTCTTTATTAACATTCACGAGTATGTGCAGAATAACTATGGAGTCTGAAATGTGGTGAGTCAAATTACCACTTACAGCCAGGTCTCTTAATTTCTGGCTTCTGTGCATCTTGTTTCTACATTATATTCCACAGGAAAACTTGAATGGGACACACTTCTCAGATGAAGAATCCTGAGCAAGTAGGGATCTCAGAGGTACATGACTCACCCCCAAAAAGAATCCCCTCACAGATTTCCCAAGGAGTGGTCGCCCAGCCACATCTGTAATACTTCCAGTGGCTAGAAAGTTGTTGCCTCCTGGGGAATGTTCCACTTTTTGTAACACTCTACAGAAATCTTCAGGAAAGATTTTAGAGCAGTGAAATCATTGCCACTGTAGTCTGCTATCTCATTGTGCAATGGCATTGCCAGCTTCAGAGGCAGGGAGAGCTGGGTTCAGATCCTATATGGCCATGTTAGCATAGCCAAGACATTTAACTTCTAAATGCCCCAGGATACTATATGTGTTTGTGTGTATGTATATATGTGTGTATAAAGGTATATATAGATATATAGATATATACCTCTATATACACAGATATACGTGTACACACACACATATACACATGTGTGTGTGGTTCAATTACCAAGTATTCATTAGTTTCTCCCATTTTCAGCAACCACTGGAAAGAGACAAAGGAGGGGGGAGGGCTGAAAGGAAGAGAAGGGAAGGGCAAGGGAATGGAGGAAGGAACCCCAGTATCCAGAAGCACAGCCAAGCCACACACATTGAAACACTGATCACATCCAGAACTGCATTCATTTTTCCACATGTTCAGCCCATCATCTCTCTGACATGGAATACCCAAAATTCTTCATTCTTCTGCAGGATTCATGGTTGATCATTGATCAGAGTTGTTAAGTCTTTCAAACTTGTTTTTAAAATAGTGATTTTATAGCATAGCCTGTTCTCTATTTCTTCTCAGCTCATACAAGGTTTTTTTTTTCCTGTATCTCTTTGAAGCCCTCTCCTCTTATTTCTTACAGGAATAGTATTCCATTACATTCACATACCACAATTTGTCCAGCCCCTCCCCTATGGTGGGCACCCCTTTAGTTTCTATTTCTTTGCCTCCATAAAGTGATAATATAAATATTTCTTCCAACATATGGGTCTTTTTTCTTTTTTCTTTGGTCTTTTTGGGGTACAGGGCTAGTGGTATTACTCGACCAGATGCTATGCAGTTTGGTGATTTTTTGTGCATAAAAGCAAATTACTTAATTACTTTTTGGAATGTGTGGACCCATTCACTGTTCCACCAACAGTGGATACATGTGCCTGCATTCCCACTGCACCTCCACAATTAGTCATGTTATTTTTTTTGTCATCTGTCAGTCTGAGGGGTGTGAAGAAGAACTTCAGAACTGCTTTAATATCTCTAAGGTATTAGCGACTTGGAGTATTTCCTCACATTCCTCAGATAACCTCAGATAACCTGGGGCTCTTCAGTTGAAAACTGCCTTAGATTAGGCAGATACATACTTAAAATCAGTGACTTTATAAGATTCTATATTGCAAAATAGTTGCTCATCTACATTGGTCGAAGTGATTTCCACACCAGGAGTTCCATGCTCCAGTAAAATCAGAAGTTCAGTGGAGGAAGAGATAGTGCATTACCCCCTCCCCCATCCCCAATCATTCCAAAATAGTTCACTGAACATCAGTGATATGCATGATCCCATAGGAGGTTCCAGGAGATGGAGAAATGAGAGGAAGTAGAAAGATCGTTGCCCTTGGAGTGAGAAGAGCTGAGGTTAGATCTTTGATCTGCCACTTACTTGGTGACATTAGGTAGATCTTTCTCTGAACATGAGTTTCCTCCTATATAAGCTGAGAGGTTTGCTCTGTGATTCAATGTGGAAGGCACTGTCCCTTTCCTCAAGGGGCTTCCATTCCGGTGGGGGAAGCTGAAATGTGGCCTCCAGTCCATAGGATTAAGGGGACAGAAAGGAGTATACAAGAGTATTGGGGAAAGATGGAGCAAGGTTTTATAAAGAGGATGAGCTGTCGAGGACATCATGGGGTAGGTGTTGGCTAAACTGGTCTTTGAAAGAAAACAATTATTTCAGGGGATAGAAATGAGGAAGGAAAGGGGAAGCAGGTCTGGGGTCAGGACAAATCCCAAGCTAAATTAAAAAGCAGAGGAAGAGAATGGAATGTTCTCTATATTATATAAGGGGAAATAGTGAAAGAGAAGGCTGGATTATTGAAGACCTGGAATGCAGACCATCTGTCCAAATGACCCTAGCACCAAAAGGGTCTTTCCTAAAATCATATGCAATGATTTAGAGGAAGGAAGTACAGGTGGCACAGTGAACAGAATGTCAGGCCTGGAGTAAAAAAAATGCATCTTCCTGAGTTCAAATCTGTCCTCAGTCACTTAGTAGCTCTGTGACCTTGGGCAAGTCACTTTGATCTGTATGCTTCAGTTTTCTCATTTGTAAAATGATCTGGAGAAAGAAATGGAAGAGCACTCTAGGATCTTGGCTAAGAAAACCCCAAATGAGGTCACAAAGAGTCAGTCATAACTGAAAAAAAAAATGACTGAAAAACAAGAATTAGAATCCAAGAGGGTGCAATAAAAATTTTCCTCTGGGATTAGAGGGTCACACAATTACAAAACCCCTGGGTGAGAATGGACCTGAGAAGTCACATTATCCTTGTTGTTTACTTTTCATTATGGAAGAAGACCATGATATCAGGGTGATATCATGACTTACATTGAATTTAAGTGAAGGAGGGTGGTACAAGGTCACCAACCTTACTCTCTACTCCAGAGCCATCTGGGTCCAGTGGTAAAATATACATCATGATGACTGGGGTTATGTGACTTCACCAAGGTCACACAGCTAATAAGCATCTGAGGTGAGATTTGAATTCAGGTCTTCCTAACTCCAGGGCCAATGCTTTATCTATTGCACAATCTAGCTGCCCACTCATATTGTCCACAAAGGACCTGAGTGGAAATTCCCTCTGCACCGTCCTTGGTTATCAAGCCTCTTCACTGGAACCTCCAGTGATTGGCAACTCACTATGTCCTAAGGAAGTCCATTCAGTTATAAAGCTTCATCCATTTCTCTCCTTCTATGATTTGGTGGTTCCCCTTCTTTTCTGTTTTTTTTTTGTTTGTTTATTTTTGAAGCTTGCCTTTTCCCATTCCCCATTCATCAGGAAATATGCAGATTTATTTTTCTGTCATCACACCATTCTTCTACCTTCCTGAGCAGGGTGTTTCTGCACTTTTCCAAACTTTTTGAGTGAAAATGAGTTTATCATTAGCAAAAGACACACTGAACCATATACCTGACAGACCAACCTATGAGTGATTAAGAACTAGGAGACTGAAATACCTTGACAACAAATGAAGCCTCTCATGCTCAGTCAGAAAATAAAGAGTTTATAAAGAAACTTGCTTTTAGAAATCTACAAAAGATGGATTTTAATGCAAATGAAAACCTGGTCAGTGCAAGGACAGTGGTTGTCCAAGGGCCACTCTAGAAAATGGTGGGATGGAAATATGAACAGGTCCTGGCCATCATGCAGAATGTGGAGTTATTGACATTTTGGTAAATGACATTCTTTATCAGCCATGCCAGGCACTGAATACATAAATCTAATTATTTGCTGTATTAAACGTAAAAATAAATTCACACACACCATTTACATAAAAATGGTGGCAATGGGTGGGTGTCCTTTTGCAAAAGTCAGAAACAAAGTGAATGATAAGACATAGCTTTTCAGTTTCTGGAGAGTCCCTTGAACATGAAGCTTGTGTTGAGTCTTTGCCATGCTCTCTTCTACTGCCACATTTTCCCCTGGACCTTAGGTAGCAGCTGTCATGGTGCAAGCATTGGATTGCAATGGCTCCAAGGTCATAAGCTCAGAATCTCACAACTGGAAGATACCTCAGAGATCATCTAACTCACCCTGCACTGGAATAAGAATATCACCTAAAATATGCAAAACAAAGGACAGGAGAGGCTAGGTGATGACCCCCAGTGATGGTAAACTCACTACCTTCTGAAGCAGCCCATCCAGACAGGGCCTGGATCATCACCTGCAGGAGTCATCATAGAAAATATCAGTATTGAAATGAAAGGTTAGACTAGTTTCTAAATGCTCTCTAATCATGTTCATTTTCTGTTTGTTTTGTTTTGAGATACTGTAGGGTGATGTTCTCAGTCTGTGATTAGGAGGAGAGGCTTCTCTCTCTGTGGGTGATCTCCAGCATCTCAGCCCAACTCCTCCCAGGAGACGGTAGGTGAAGCACTTAAGATGAACAATGCTCCTCCACTTTCTAAGGAAGAAGATAGAAGAATCAAACTCAGTATAAGCTCCAGGGAATCTTACCTAGTCCTAGGAATTGGGCTTTGATTTCTTATAATGTGCGTTCAAAGAGTGTTCCATTTCAGAGAAGGGTCATGGCATTTAAGAATGTCTTTTCAAGTTGCTTGTGTATGTGTGATGGAATTCCCATAAGTTAGTGGGAAATGTAAATAGTATAGCCATGTGTGGTATTATGTGTTAGTGTCTCTGGCTTCAGAGACTGGAAGACCCTGGAAGACTGGGGTTGAAATCCTGCCTGTTACATTTACTAGTTGTGTGCCCTAGGCAACTCTGGAAGACTGTAATTTGCAGGCTATGTGACTATCTGCATGAGTAGAGAGAATTCCACCATCAAGAGCTTCCTGTGCTAATTTGATCACTTCGGGACTTAGAATAAGACAAGACAAAACAAAACCAACAAACCAGACAAATCTCAAACTAACAATTCCATTGAAGTCTCCAAATAACTGTCTTCGCAACATCTTTATAAAGTAGATAGTGTAAGGAACATTTTTCCCATTTTGCAGAGAAGGAAACTGGGTTTCAAGGAGGTAGAGTAAGTTATTCCTGCTACCCCAGCTAGTTGTATCATGGCTAGCCCTAGAACTTAGGTTGACTGAACTCAGGTCTGATGCTCCCTATAAAAGTAAGTTAGTCCCCTGGGCCAGGCCCTGGCTCAGGAGCTTTTGGGGAAGTCTGAGAAAACCTGTGCAAATTGTCTCCCATTCCTTGAACCTTGAACCTCAAAAGTTAAGGGGTGAAGGAAGTCCCCCTCACTTCTGATGGCTCATTAGAGAGTTCCATAAACTTGTCCCATTCATTCCCAAATTCATCATCTTTTTAGTCTGATGACCAACCCCATATATATTGGAAAGTGAAGGACACAAAGCTTTGTCTATGTTCAGTATAGCCCCAATGGAATCATAGGTTTCAGGGGAGGGGCAACATGACTGGATCTTGTTGCCATATTAGCTATTTTTTTATCACAATGTACAAATCCACATGAGACCATGGACATGTGTTGGGACAAGGATTATGTTGCACAGCCCTCCCTCACTTAAATCTAATTCAATGCAAGTCATGACATCACCCTGATGTCACAGTCCTCTTCGAGAATGAAGGACAAACAACAGACAAGGATGCTTCCTTCTAGCCAGGAAGTAAGTTGTTCTACAGGAGAGACTTTTCCAGATATCTTTTTTTTTTCTCCTGTAAGTGCTGACCCTTTAAAATTCTGACATTTTTGATGGAAACCTTTGCAAAATACACTCCAAGCTTCCTTGCCTTGTTAACAAACATATGCAGAAAAGAATCTAACTTTTTTCTTAGTGACAGTGAGTGAGTTGCCACAGAGGTAGCACCAAGCCCAGAATGACCAGGGCAGGATGACCAGCTGACTGCATTTCTGCTCACGGGCCCTCAGTGTTTATCTGCTTATCTTCTTTGCATGCCACCCTTCCTAGCTGCCTCATTGTTTGCTTCTAATTAGTGAGTAATGAGATGAATCAAGAATCAAAAACTCTCAGAAGTAGATTTTTCAAAGACATCTTGTCTGACTCCAATTTGTGAAAGAGTCCATTATTTTCTCTTCCCCCACTCTGTTCTCTCTATCTCTTTGTGTCTCTCTCTGTCTAGTTGACTGTCTCCTCTCTCTCCCCCCTCCCTCCCTTCCTTCCTCCCTCCCTCCCCCCCCTCTCTCTCTCCCTCTCCCTCTCCCTCTCCCTCTCCCTCTCCCTCTCCCTCTTCCTCTCTTTCTCTCTCTCTCTGTCCTTATCTCTCTCTCTTCTTCCCTCCCTTAAGCCAGATGTGTACATAAACTCTGTCTTCATTCCTCTCCAACCTTTATTACTGATGTTCAACTTCATGTCCTATGCCCCTATTCCAGCTTTCAGTCCTTCTCCCAACTTTTCAGTTTTCTTTTACCTTTTATATGTTGTCTTCTCCTAGTTGAATACAAGTTACTTGAGGACAGGGACTGTCTTTGTTTCAGCTTATGTTTGTAGTCTCAGTGCTTATCCCAACACCAGGAAAATAGAAAGAGCTTAATAAATCCTTGTTGAATTAATTAGAGTTGGAAAACCCAGATTCAGATCACAACTCAGTCATTCATCAACTGTGTGACTTTGGGCAATTCATTTCTCTCCACTAGGCCTTAATTTCCCCTTCTGTTTATATAAAGGGATTGGAGTAGATGATCTCAAAGGACTTCTTTAACTCTAAACTACAGGGCCCTGATGCCCTCCCTCGTACAATGAATCATCCAAGAGGTATTTTAACAGGGGCTAAAATTGACCAGACTATAAATATTTCCAAAATTGATTCTTCTTGGTTATTTGGAGCAAAGCCACAGTGGGGAATTCCCTGAGAACAGGCCAGATGTCAGGGGTGTGTGTGTGTGTGTGTGTGTGTGTGTGTGTGTGTGTGTGTGTGTGTGTGTGTTGTAATAAGCCCTTTGAAAGCTAAATGGACTAGTCAAAGAAAATTTGCCCATATTCAACATTACTTGTAACACAATGCTTGGGATGTTTCACAGCCCCCAGGTTCCCAGAAGAGGACTTTGGGATCATCATCTTGAAATGAATGGCAGATATGTTATATTCTTTATAATCCAAGGGCCAGATCACTAAAACAAGGAAAACAATCAATTCATTAGGATAACTGGCTGCTAGGCAGGCAGCTGCTATCCTTCTCCTCCTGTGCTCATCTTTCTCTGTGCAAGCCAAACCAAGCCAAGCCAAGCCAAGCACTGACCCTCTTACAATCTGAGATCTCTGTTTCAGGAAGTTGGGGGTGGGGGCATTTTTGCCACTTTGTGGTTTTGTAAAGAGTCTTGGGCATCCTTTTCCAAGTTCCCTGAGATCAGGAGTCTGGTGTCCTGGAGTACTAAGAAGTACCTTAATTCAGCTGTTCAGATCACAGGACCTGACAGATATTCAGTGACATAATGTTGGGGCCCTTATAGGAGCAGCAAATGAATGGAGAGCTAGATCCCACCTTTAACAGAAGAGTCTCCCAGCTCTCATTCAGCTTCTGATAGGGGTCTATGAGCCAAGGTTTGGGCCAAACCAATTTCTGGTAGAGTCTGCTGCCAAAATGGGACTAGCTCTTAAGGGACCACAAGGCCTGACGGCCCTTGAAATAAAAAAAAAAAAAACATGGGTGTAAATGCTCCCTGATAGAATGGAAAGAGCTGAAGATTTGGGAATATGAACACATGGGTTCAGTTTCCAGCTTGGCTACCCACCACTTTCTTTGTGATTTGGGGTAAGTCATTCACTCTCTCCAACAACAGTGTCCTCATCTACAAAAGGAGTACCAGTGACTGACTCTCTTTAAGGTCTCTTCTAACTCTAGACTTTGTCCCCTTGATTCCTGCCTCACTCCTTCTGCAGCCCGGGGAATTCGTTTTGTTTTTGTCTTTTCCCCTCCCATCTTGTCTTTTTCTTTCTCTATCCAATGCCCCCCTGCCCACCTCCACCTTGCTCCCCCTCTTTTCTGTCCTGCCCGTTCTTTATCATGTCTTATATGTAGACTCTTCTATTCCACACTAGAAGCTTCCAGGTTCCCAGGTCAGAGATGGGGGGGTGGGGGTGGTTCTTTCATCCTTCCCCATAAAAGCACACAATTAGCTGGTTTCCAAGGCTTCCTTAAATGCTTCCAGTGTGCCAAGCAAGAGAGACTCAAAGGCAAACAACAAAATAAGGAAAGCCTTGCCCTCAAGGACCTTTCATTATATTGGCAAGTACTGAATGTAAATAAATAACTTTCTACAATAATTTATACAGAATTTACAGTTTTGGAGGGGAGGAGGAACTAGCATTAGGGACCTGGTTGGGGGCAGAGGGCAGGGAATATTTCATATACAGGCTGAGCTCTTCTGATCCTGGAGCTGCCATGACCTCAGAGCTGAATGAACTTCTGGGAATCAGGAATCCCAGAATTCTAGACCATGGTAGAATCCCTCCTCCTGCCATAACCCAAAGACAGCCATGAGGTAGCTCTATTGTCTCTGTCCCTGGATCTGCCCCATCTCTACCCTTGCACAGTTCTACTTCAAGGTTATTAATCCCAACCTGTGATGGTGGAAAGGATTAATACTCTGCTCTAGGCCCCTTTCCTTGTCTCTGATATCTGCTTCTTTAATGCTTTGCAGTTTAGCCATGTGGCATGCTGGCCAGGGGGTGGGGGTAGTGTGTGATGGAAATGTATCTATGATTCCATTGGCTTAAGGAACTCTTGATGAGGAAACTCCTTGCCTCTATTCTGTAATTTATAATCTTGTAGTGGTTCCTGGAGGCAGTGAAAGTTGTAGTGATATAAGCTAGAATACAGACTTGAAACTGTGTCTTCTTTACTCCTTTATCTGGATAACTTTGAGAAAGTAATTGCCCTTTCTCAGACTCATCTTTATCATCAACTGAATTGTAGGTTGGAATTCCTTAGATACTTTTCAGGACCAATAGTGGGTGATTCTGACCCTATCCTCTCTGTAAGCACCCTATCACAATTTCACTTTGGCCTCACTCCCCTTCCCTTCAGCTGCAGTCTTTTTTCCTCATCCCCTCATCTCAAGTTATTTCCTGGGTTCCATCTTGAATACTACCAGAAGCTACTGCTCTGTGAGAGGACTCATAAGAAGATCATAACATCACTCAGGCAAAGGAATTGATCCACTTGAGAGAAATGAACAGGTCCCCTACAGCCAGGATAATAGCTCTTCAGCATTACAAGCTGGGCACACAACCTCACCACAAGCATGGCCCATTTCCCCTGCCAAGACACAGCAAACTCCAGGAGCTAAATGTGTGTATTGGGCAGGGAATAGGGGAAGTTTATTCAGCAATATGTAGAAGTCATGGATTAGTTCTGGCTGGACATGGGCACAGAGCACCAATGGTTAAAGTAGCTATCAGGACCAGCACAACAAGAAAATGGCATTGACACTCAGAGCCCTTTCCTTCCTTTTTTCATGCAAATACATTATTAGATGACCAAATTTCTCTGGAGATGAAACAAGGATAGAGGCAGGAGCCATGTAAATCAGTGAATGGCACAAAAGTAAGCTAAGAATGTTGCTATCTCATCCAGCCAAGATTTATAATATACAGAATTGAAAATGATAGTAGATAGACACAGAAATCCCATCATGTTCTGGTCTCTAAGGAATTTATCCAACCTCCCATTGGTGACAAAAAACAGCAGCAAAAAGGGACCTTTTTTTTTTTTTCAAAGCAAGGTAAGTAAACATGACTTTTGGGGACCAGTTATATGGAAACCAAGAACTTCCAACTAGAACTTCCCACAATCATTCTTCCCCACAGAAGTACACAAGGGCAGACAGGGGGGCATTGCTGTGGTTAGACTGTAGGGCCTGAAGCCAGGAAAACCTGAGTTCAAATCCAGCTTCAGCTACATCCTAGCTGTGTGACCCTGGGTAAGTCACTTCACCCTGTTGGCCTTAGTTTGCTTATCTATAAAATGAGCTGGAGAAGAAAATGACAAACAACTGCAGTATCTTTTTAAACAAAACCCCAAATGGCTTCAAAGAGAGTCAAGACATACAACACCAGGCCAAGCCAGTGTGTTATGGGCATTTTCTATGCCACTGTAACGATTGGAATAACGCCACCTGCTGGATACTTACTGTAGAAGAGTTCTGCCCATGAAGGGAAGGTCTTTGAGGGCAAGACCAGGAGTCAGGAAGTGACGCGAGCTAGTGGGAGGAGGAAGGAAGAGACTGGCGCTCACTCTCGCGCTCTTTCCTCTGGACTTGGGTGGAGAGCGGAGCTAGAAATGTGCTCTCCCTTTAATAGATAGGAATCTAGGCCTTTCTCTCTCTTTACCAAAGTCTTATTCTCCTTAATAAATGCTTAAAAGTCTAACTCTTGCTAAAGCTTATAATTTATTGGCGACCACTCATTAGATATTTTAGACAGTTTAGCTAGAATTTTAACCCTTAACAGATGGCTGACCACGAAGAGGAAAGCTAAACCTCAGTCTTCTTCTGATCTTCTGGTTGGGTAAGAAATTTCCCCTCCCTCTCCCTTTAACTGCTAAGTACTGGTGTACTGGCTGTGTTTTCCTTTAAATTTTTTCGAATGGACCTTTTAAACTCCCTAATTATCCTATTTTTGATTTTAGTCTGTTTAACCGGACAAATGGGAGATAAGATCATGTTAATGCTTTGTTTTTGTGGATTTTCTATTTTTCTTTTTATTTTTGTTAAAAGAGCCAGCAACTTACTCACACAAGGAAATATCTCTCCCTCTCCCAACCATGCTTTTTCAGAGAAACCTGAAGAGATTCCCGCAGCTTTTCCCAGTTCTAACAGTAATTGTTGCTTTAATTTTGCATGCCTGGAGGCAATGACCCACCCTCTAGAAGCTTTTAATCCCCTAGCACCTGGAGGCAAAGTGGGGGAAGAGGAATCCAGTCCTGAGTTCAAAATCAAGTCTGATTCAAATTGTGCTGGTCCCTCCCCTCCTCCCCAGACCCCACCCTCTACTCCTCCTATGGCCAAGCCCATAGCTTCCCCTGCCTGGGAAGTCCAGAGATCTGATGCCCATGCTCAACTTTTTCTACCTGCATTTGCAGCTTCAGGCTCAGCCCTTCCCCAGCCTGACTGTGCTTCTGAGACAACCTTAGAAAACCCTTTAAATTCCAGATATGCTCGTTTTGTTCATAATTTTGCTAACCTGCTTTTGTCTTTAATTAGTAATCTTATAAAGCATTTGTATGGTGAAAAGACTGACAGACAATATAGAGGGGTTAAAGAAGAAAAACTTAAGCCGAATAAGAATGACAATCATCAACATAGTTCAAGACTCCGCTTCTTTTGCCATGGAAGGGTATATATTTTACAGAAATGTAGAAGTAAGCAGCAAGGTATTGATATGAGTATTGGGGATTTTAGATATCGGAATACAACACCAGGCCAAGCCAGTGTGTTATGGGCATTTTCTATGCCACAGAAATCATCATGATGGGAAACCTGAAGATGGAGAAGAGGCAGGGAGCTGCCTAGGGTCAAGTAGTATAACCCAATACATTTATGGATGGAAAACTGAGACCCAAGAAGAAAAGGAAAGTCCTTTGAATTCAAGACTTTTTCAGTGTGCCAAACTGCTTTCTTTAAGAGAAAGTCAAAGGATCTATGATTTTAAAATAACTACCACATCCAGTACCTTTGCCTTGTTCCAACCTTGGAAAAAAATTGCAAACCAGCTTGAGTGGGCCAGAGATTTTCTCTCCTCTCAATGGCACTGAATTGTAAGTAGTCTGGAAAAAATAGTTCCTTCAGAAAGGAGGGTTGGTGGAATAGGTCAGGGATGAGCATTGTCTTCAAATAGATGAAGGGTTATTGTTTGGCTTGCTGAGAGGAAGGTCTGTAGCCTCTGAGTAATGGACAAGCTCCTTGTCCAGCTGGGTTGATGTTCAATAGCAAGATGCTTTTCTCCTTGGGATGGAAATAGCATCCCTCATGCACACATACCAACAATGACCACGCACTTGTGGGAACTGGGATCCACTTTAATTAAGTGATGTCCACCAGGAGACACAATCCTCTACTGGCCAGTACATGCCAAAGTGGGCCACGGCTGCCATTGGGTCCCCAATACCTGCCCTGTGAGCTAGCACCAACCTCTCCTGGGCCTGGGTAGTTTCAAATGAACTTGTGGCTCTGCATCTATGAAGAGAAGCAGCACTGGGGCAGGTGGGGGGGCATTGGCTATGCATGTTTCTTTATATTCCCTTTGGTATGTTCTCTCTAAGCCTCAATTTTCAATCTCTACTTTGGAATCGAGTGTTTAACAGATGAGGAGATGAGGTATACCACCCCTTTGTCCCTGATTGTAAGCTTTAACTTTGGGGTCTTTGGGATGTGAAAATGGCCACAGCCTTGTTTGGGGCATGATCTGTTGATGTATAATGAGACCTGGATGACCTCAGACAAATATCTGATCTTATCCAGGAAGTGATCCTTAGAGGAATATTCCAAGAACAATGTCAAGCCAGTCAAAGCTTGGTGGATATCTTCACCTACACATGTTCCTTTTACTGGGCATATGTGGAGTTAAACTTGTAATGCCTCCTGCATGTCCTTTCTTACACATGACACTGCCCTATCGCATCCCCAGGCCTGGTATGCTTTCCCTCCTTACCTCAGCCTCCCAGTTTCCATGGCCTCTTTCTAGACTGTACTCCAACATCACCTTATGTATGAGGTCTTCCCTAGCCCTCACAACTGCTTGTGCCTCTACCTCTAGGCTTCTTGTAGCTGTCTTGTATGTATTCTCTATGTAACTATGAATGTGAATGTTGGGCTACCTTGGGATCCCTCTAGGTTATTTTGTAGTTACCTTGTGTATATCCTGCATGTAACTATGAATGTATATGTTGAACTACATCGGAATCCTTTTCAGATATTTTGTAGTTACCTTGTATGTATCCTGTATGTAACTATGAATAGGTGTGTTGGGCTACATTGGAATCTCTCTTGGTTACTTTGTAGTTACTTTGTGTGTATCTTGTAAGTAACTATGAATGTGTATGTCGGACTACCTTGGGATCCCTCTAGACTCCTTGTAGCTGCCTTGTGTATGTTCTGTGCACAACCAGGGATGCACAGGTTTTCTCTTCAATTAGAATGAAAGCTCCCTGAGGCAAGCAACTAGATTCACTTTGTATCCCCAGGACATTGTAGCTTCTGACACTTAAGAAGCCTCCATAATTGGTTGTTGACAGACTGATTGAGGTGACAGCCAAGTTTTCTCAAATAATGGGCATGTGGCCTTTATACAAATCAGAGTCTCTGGGAATGCCCACAGGTGTTTCTTACCAGAAGATGCATACCTGTAGTTACAGATGAGCTCTTCAAACCTTCCAATGCCTGACACCCACCTAGCAGTATACTTCTAGAGGCAGCATAGTCTATTAGAATCAGGTGACTACTCTGGGTTTGAATCCTGCTTCTGCCACTTACTTTGTGGTTTGGGACAAGTCACTTTGTCTTTCTCTGGGCCTCATTTTGCTGAATTTATCAATTGGAGTTGGCAAAGAGCAAAGATGTCAAACTCAAATAGCAATGGATGCTTGCAGGCTGTGTATTGACTTTAAAAAAACATAATTAACATTATCTGTTGAATTGCATTGTTGTTTATTTTAGTAACTGTCCCAATTATGCAAGAATTTCATATGTGGCATGCTGTGGGTTTTGATCTTCCTGGTCTAGTTGGCTTCTAAGGTTCCTTCCAACTTTAAGTCTATACACTGGCAATGATCAGCCCTATCTGGTAATCCTCAACTAAGTGGAGCAGTGAACAGAACATGGGACCCATCTTCCTGAGTTCAATTCCAGCCTCAAACACTTACTAGCTGTGTGACCCTGGGCAACTCACTTCATCCTGTTTGTCTCAGCTTCCTCATCTTCAGAAGGAAATGGCAAACAGCGCCAGGATCCTTTCCAAGAAAACCCCAAATGGGGTCATGGAGAGTTGGACATGACTGAAAGATGACTCAACAACCACAAAGACCCATTTCAAGAGAGTGCTAAGAACAAGCAAAGATTCCACTGCTTTAGCTTGGCTCCAAAGGGCAGAACTGTGAGGAGCAGGAGGGATTACCAAGGTTAGTGACAAGTAATTTCATGTTTACTCGAACCAGTTCCTGATTCTAGGTGGCTTCAGCATTTATTTCCTTATAAAAAAAGAGCCTCATTTCCTGATATTACATTAATCTTTGTTTGTATCTTATTTCCTTCCTAGATTGTGAGGTGCTTGAGGACAGGGAATTATCAGAGCTATTCACTGGTCCCATTATTCAGATCACAGCTTATACTTTAAGAAATGTTTGCTGAATGAATAAATGAATGGATGAATGAAGCATTTGGGAAGCTACTAATTTCATTGTGAAGCCCACCAATCCCATGGCTATTCTCCAGAATGACCATTGTATTATAGGACTCTTGCCCACTATTATCTCCAATCCTTCAAATAAAGCATGCCACATTCTGATCAAAGTTATTTTTCTGCCCAAGCTATCAGGCCTGGCATGTAATTCCCATTTGCCGGGATGGTTACGAGAACAAACACTTCTTCTATAAATCATGGAAACAAGGCAGAGGATTTGAGAGCTGTGAATTCCTTGAACCATACTAAGTGTTTGGCCTTTCATTAAAGGCTGCCCCTGCAGAACGTCTCGGCCGAGCCTCCTCGGCACCAGAGTCTGATACTTTCTCACTATTAAAGGAATTATTTTCAGGCCTTTTGATGAATAACCTGCTTTGATAGCCATGCCCTGGCATTATGAATGGCTAATGCAAAATGCCACAGGGTACCAGGAACTCAATTATGGCCTGGCTTGGCTGTGGCTAGACACTGGAAGGAGGCTGTGTGACTGGACTTGTAATTCTCTTACTGGCACCAGATCCACCGGGTGGGTGGAGGGGGAGGAGCTGGAGTGTTGAGAGCTGGGAGCAGCAAAGGATCAACTCATGCTCTTCCCCCAAACCTGCCCCTCCCAGCTTCTCCATCTCTCTGGGTGAAACCACCATCCTCCCATCAACCATGTTCAGACATTGGGAATACCATTGCCTCTCCCTCACCAATGCATCCTGTCATTGGCCCAGGGCTGTCACAATGTCTCATATCCATTCAATTAATCAGGATGGCTTTTTAAGTGCCTACTAAGTGCCAGGCATTGTGTTAGGCTCTAGCCATACCTACAAGAATAAATCAGGCCCAATTTGCAAGGATCTTATATTATGATCAGGGGGACAACAAATGCATTTAAAAATATAGCACAAATATAAAGTTAATAGATATTTATGAATACCAAGTAGTTAAATCCATCACTCTCTTTATTCACACTGCCAACACTCCATTTCCATGTCTTACTTCATTTAGCCTGAATTGTTGTCATAATTACTCACTGGTTTCACTCTTTCCTGACTTTCTCTGTATCAATCTATCTTTCCTCCAGCCATTTGAGCAATCTTCTCAATGTGCTGCTCTGACCAAGGTATTCTTCTAGTCAAAAACCTCCCATTTCCCTAGAATAAAGCATAAACCCTTGTCCCTTGTGTTCAAGGCTTTCCACAATCTATCTCTAACCTACCTCTCCAACCTTGTTTCATACTGCTAATTTGCTCCTTGTCTCTGCTGCAGCCAGATGGCAGCTCCTATGTTTCTAGTCTCATCATCCCATTGCTCCTTTCTGTGCCTTTGACCATAATGCCTCAGATGCCGGCACTTCATTCAAGTCCCTTCTCAGACACTTGAAATCCCTCTTTTTTCATCAGGGCTTAGCTCCACTGCCCTTTCCTCCCTGAATCCTTCCCTATCTACCACACCCTTATAAATGAAGGTGCTCTCTCTCCTTTCTCATATTTTTTTCTGAATAATGTCTACTTTGGTCCTTCTTTCATGCCTATTTATTTTTGTCACCACCACCACCACCCCTGCTGACAGATTGTAAACTTCCATATTGTAGAACTCTCTCACTAAGCAAGATGCATCATACTTTTTTTTTGGGGGGGAGGAGGAATCAGGGGTTTGTTTAGACCTGTTGTTATGGTATGGAACTCCAGGTTTGGAGACACCCTCCACTGAGCAGATCTGCAATGTGTTTATGACTTAAAGTTTTTTGATAATCAGTAATTGATACGACACCACATGTTTAGATGATTGGCTCAGGTTCACACAACCAACATGTTTGAAAAGCAGGGCTTCAACTCAGGTCTTTCTGACATGCATTTATTAAATGCTGTTTGTATGTCAGACACTGTGCTCCCCATTGAAGATGCAAAGAAAAGCAAAACAGTCCTGCCCTCAAGGAGCTTACATTCTAATAAAAGAGATAACCTGGAACTAACTAAATATATAGACTGTAAATGGAAGGTGATTTTAGAGGGAAGAGGTTAACAGTGGGAGATACTAGGAAAAGCTGCAGTGGAAGATGGGATTTGAGCTGAATCCTAAAGGAATCCAGGAAAATGAAGAGGCATATCTTTTTTTTTATTCTTATTCTTGTTAGTGGGTGTTAAATAAATGGACAAGGATAGACATGAGATGTTTATGCCATAAAGTTTGAAATGATGACTAACACACTGGATGAAAGAATCTTCATGCTAACAAGTGTCAGGAGGATTACATTTTAGTTCAGGGAACCAGCTCCAAGAGTGCTGGATTAGGGAAGTGTGGATAAATAATGGTCCCAATGAAAGATGCTCTGAGGGTTTAGTGGACTACAAACCCTACAGGAATCAATAGTGTGACATTTCAGCCAAAAGTGCCAATGAGCTCAGGTTACATGAACAGAAGTAATGACTAGAATCAAGGAGAGGATGGGTCAGACGATTGTGTCCTGAATAAAACTAAATCCAGGTGCCTCTTCTTTTCTAGGGGTGGGGTCATATTTTAGAAAGGTATAGACAGACTAGAATATATCCAGAACATAATGTCCAATATCATGACGGCTTTGCAGAACATTTCATATGAACAATGAAGGAAATGGAGATACTTGGGAAACCTAAAGAGAGAAGAGCCAAGGCAGCAAAGTGTGGTAGTTGTTTTCATAGAATAGAATGAAACATGCAGAATTTAGAGACCAATGAGTGAGGTTCATGGTCTACATGGACAGCCTACTCTCAACATGACTTTGAGTAAATTCTTTAACTTCAATAACCCCCAGTTCCCTCACTTGTAAAATCAGGGATTTGGAACCCATGACTTCAATGATTCCCCTCCTGTTCTAAATCAATCATCCCAGGATCTCATTCAAATGTCAGAAAGGTGGTCTGGAAACCAAAAGTGAGCTTCTGCCTATTCTGAGACCAGAACTAGGAATATAAGTCAGTCGTGTGAAGAAGTCAATTTTTTTTCCTTATGAAAATGCAGAAACAAATGGGGGGGAATACATTAATAAATAGTGATTTCCTTCTTATTTGAAGTTATCAAATAGTGGAATTAGTGAGGTTTAGGTTGAACTATATGGGTTCTGAGGTCCCTTCTATCTCTAAGTTTTGTGATGTGTGTTGAATTTGGCAGAGATAGGTGGTGGTAGTTGTGACAACAGTAATAAAAACACAATAAAGAAGATTCCTGTTGGCTTGAAGGTTTCCAAAGCATCTTGTGTGAGAGACCATGCCAGGATGACTATTTGCATTTGACAGATTGGAAAATTGAGGCTTGTGGAGGTGAAGTGACTTGCCCAAAATCACACAAGTAAGAAACATTAAGTCCCATCATTTCTCTCTCTTGGACTATTGGGAAAGTGACCCCCTTGTTTCAAGGATCGCTTTGTTCTGCTCCATACTTTACATAGCACCAAGGTGATTTCCCTAAAGTATACATTGGATCATGTGACTCCCCTACTCAGTCAACTCCAGTCACTGTTTGATGCAGTCAGGATCAAATGAGAAGCTCATCCTTTTAGTTTTCAAAGGCTTTCTTTAACAAGCTTCCTTCAACCCTTTCTTCCATCCTCCTAGTATAGTACCCTTCTTCCCCTTATATTTAAATAAAGCCAAACTAGTCACATCTTTGTCTCATGCATGACATGCCATTTCCCATCTCTGGACTTTTTTCCTGGCCATTCCCTATGACTGCAATAATCTCCCCCTTGCCTTTGCCTCATATAATTCCTCTCTTCTCTCAAATAACAGGTCAAAGCACTAATTTCTATATAAAGTCTTTTCCTAAGACCCCTACCAGAATCTGCTAGTGCCCTCCTTCCAAAATAACTTTATATTCAACTGCATCATATTTATTTTCCTTATATTTATTCTGCATATGTATTTATACATATGTACACATATATTCATATATACTCATACATGCACATGGTACATATGTATATAAGTTCATATATATATGTATTTTGCCATCCTCTCTGACCTTCTGACAGATGACAGGACTTTCGGCAGTGAGGAGAGAATTTATACACACATGCACACAGGTATGAACATACATACATATATACAGTTATTTCATGTATTATAATGTAAGTTTTTTGAGTAATTTCTTTCTTTCTCATTCTTTGTTTTTGCATCACCAAAATCTCACCTAGTCTTGGCCTCTTAAGGCTGCCCCATCTAATTCCTGTTGGAACATTGGCTTTCCAACAAGGTGAAACATGTGTCTCTGCAATGTATGATTGTGACTCCTGGTTGTGTTCTCTGGGGAAATTTCTCCATCCTAACCCTTCCTGTACTTGCCAATCTAAATCTTCCCCATTCAGAACATTGTAGCATTTAATTAATGGTTCTTGACAGACTGATGGATCTCATCCATGTTGGTAATACCTACAATAATAGAGTCAACTAACATTTATTAAGTGTTTACCATATGCCAGGCACTGTGCCAAATTCTAAGGATACAAAGTAAGAAAAAAAAAACAGTTCCTACTTTCAAGGAGTTCACAGTTGAATAGAAGAGAGGACATGTAAAAAACCCATGTAAAATAAGCTATATATAAGTTAAATTTGAAATAATTAACAGAGGGAAGGCACTGGAAGGGGAACTGAGAAAAGCTCTCAATGGTAAGTAGGATTTTAGATGGGACCTGAAGGAAGCAAGGGGAAGCAGAGGGCAATTATTCCAGGCATGGATAACAGCCCCTAAAAATTCTTGGTGTTGGGAGATGGAATGTCTTGTTCAAGGAATAGCAAGGAGGAAAATGTCATTGTATTGTAGCCTTGTGGTGAGGTGTGGTACTAAGGTCTAAGATTAGAGGAGATTTGAAGGGCTGTGACTGCCCAAAAGAAGATTTTATATTTTATCCTGGAAGTGATACAGAGTCACTGGATTTTATTGAGTAGGGAGATGACTTAGACTGGCCTGGATGTTGGAACAAACTGTTCTCATCTGCCCATTTCACTGGAGGAAGTCTTCACATGTTCAACTAAGCAATAGGTTTGACCTCAAACTGGTTTAACCAATCTGCTCAATTGGTTTACTAGTATGTGGCCACTGAGCATCCTACAACTTTTCAAGCCACAGGTGAGTGTTGTTTGAATCAAGTGGATGCCAAACATTGAAAGCAGCCCTGAAAAGGGCTCAGCAACCCTCTAACGGGAGGTACTAATCTTCCCTGAATCCATTCAAGGAGTAGCGATCAATGTTTTATTGAATGAATGACTTATGGAAAGCAAAGATGGAGATAGGATATGTCTGTGGATAGAATAGGTAAAATAGAATCTGAAACGTTTTAGAATCCTCCCCAACCTTTCCCAGCTCTCTCAGGGTATGTTGATCAAGTTTTATGCCTGAGACTATTGGACTCACAATTAGAGATGAAGAAAGTGAGGCAAAGAGTTTGGAAAAAATCAATTTTTTTTCCTGTTTCTATTCCATGCTCCCATCTCTTCTGCTCCTGTACTCTTGGTACCACATTAGAGATTAGAAAATTAGAGATTATAGAGAGAGAGGAGTAGGGGGGGAAACTACTAAATATTTCATCCACAAGGGCAAATGATTTCATTGGCTGGGGAATTCTGTGGAGGAAATGTTACAGACACAGGGCTCTCAACAAAAAACAAAACTCTATTGCCATGAATTCAATTGCTCAAAACACTATTCTTTCTTTCTTTTTTCCCCTAAGCCCCTGGTAAGGGCATGTACACTTATAATTTACATCTCGAGAGGTGGACATTATATCTATATCTACATATGTATATGTATATATATATATATATATATATATATATTTATCTGGTGTAGGAATAAAAGAATAAATATGATTTTAAAATAAATGTATTAAAATACTGCATGGTTTTCATTGTAAAAATTAAATTTGGCTTCCTCTGCCTCTCCTTCAGCAGATGTTAGCATCTTTAGGTATATCTTTATAGCTGCAATTATCAGGATGATGGGGGCTGGGGTGGGAGGGAATGCTGGTGACTGCCTCTGGCCAGGTCTACATGGCGAAAAGGAAGTAAGAAATGAGAACAATGAGTATTTAATAATGATGTCTCACATTTCTGTATTGCTGGTGGTTAAATACATTCCTCACAGCAATTTAGGGGGGGGGTAGTGCAAGTATCTTTAATCACATTATAAAAAATTAAGAAACTTTGGCTCAAAGAGATGACCAAACAGCTCAGTATGTCATAGCTAACAATTGTTGTAGCCAGGACACAAATCCCCAGGCTTGGAAATGTTCAGGCACAACACACTGCCTGAATTATGTGTTGTTTAATGGATGGGTTTTGTTTTTGGCAGACGTTTTGACCAGGAGGTGAGTTCGGAGGGTGTGATGGCCTATATTACCTGGCAAATTTAGTCCAGTACACAAGGTGGTCACTCCCTAGAACATATAGACCATTGGAGTGAAAGGGATGTCTTTGGTGAGAACAATCTGGAAATTGCTGCAATTTACCAATCAGCCTTACTGGAGCAGGTCGACCTTCAATTACCTGGTCAATATGGACAGGAGGAATAGACCTTCAGTTCTTGGAAAGCAGAGATGGAGCTTAGAAAACCAGCTAAGGATACTTAGCCCTTTGCCCAAGACTTCTGTTTAAGAAGGATTTAATAAATGATGGTTGAATAGGTTTACAGAGGTAATCTGCTGTGGGAAGAGTATGGCAGATTCACCTGTGTAGAATTTCACATATATTATTAGATTTTGTCAATGTATTGATATGTTTTTCTGATTTCCCCCTCTTCTTCTTTTGCTTTAAAAGAAATTTGTGTGATATGGGATGGTGGTGGGGAGGGGGGTGGGATTATAGAAGGAAATTTAGGAGATATAAAAACAAAAGATACTGATATTTTGTTGGTTTTTTTTAAAGGAAATAAGCTTTTTTTTTCTTTTTTTTTTTTTTGGTGAGGCAATTGGGGTTAAGTGACTTGCCCAGGGTCACACAGATAGTGAGTCAAGTGTCTGAGGCTAGATTTGAACTCAGGTCCTCTTGACTCCAGGGCTGATACTCTATCCACTTTGCCAGCTAGCTTCCCCCAAAGAATGTGTATGCTTATTGTTTTTTATTTTCTTTCTTTTTTTGTGGGGCAATGAGGGTTAAGTGACTTTCCCAAGGTCACACAGCTAATAAGTGTCAAGTGTTTGAGGTCGGATTTGAACTCAAGTTCTGCTGAATTCAGGGCCCATGCTTTATCCACTGTGCCACCTAACTGCCCCCTTAATATTTTTTTTAAAGAAAGAACACTTGATGTGGAGTGAGAAAAACTGAGTTCAAATATAGACTCTGCAACTTCCTACCTGTGTGACTTTGAACAAGTTGCCTAGGATCGAGGGGTCTCCATTTTGTCATATGTAAAAGAAGGGAGTTGGATTAAATGACTTCTTTGCTCCACATCTTCCAGTGCCCACCCGGAGAGGCCAAAGGGAATGATGAACTTTCCCATTGCTTTGTGAAGACCATACCGATTCTCCCAGGAGCCTCACTCAACCCCTGCAACATTTCCCAGTGTTCTACTGACTCACACATTCCTGGACCAGAGGGAAGACAGGCAGTGTAGGTCTTGGTCAACTGCCCCATGTTTCCCAATTCCATAAGGGGATGCTGAATGCTATTTATTCTAGAATGGGGGAAGAAAAGTATTCAAATAGGAGTAACCTAAGAGCCCCATGCCTCATTTGGCCTGGGCAACTGACAACTGTATTTATGCCTAGGCTTATAATGGGCACAGCCTCACTCCCTCAAATTAATCCATTTTTTACCCAGATGGGAATGGTCACAGAGGTTCTCAATGGGAAGTAAGCCTACTCTATTTTATTCTCTCTCTGCTCCGGTCCTAAAATAGCTGCCTATTGCCCATAGCTTTGGCATTAAGTTTTCCATCTTCATTCAAACTCATTGTCCCAGAGTTTTATTCTGCTGCTTTGGCAATGGAAGAATATAATTTAGATGTGATTAGCGTCTCACACTCTATATCGGGAAAAGAAATGTTAAGTGGCAAAAGTAATGAATGCCACCCATTTATCTCCAACCACTTTCAAAGCACCTGTCTCTTTAAAAACTCTATAAAAAGACATTGCTCAAAGACCTCTGATCCTTCCCACGCTGTGACCATTAATAGGCTGGCTCTGGAATTATTCAGCTAAACAACCCTTAAGATCAGCATTCGGCTTGTTAGATGCAGTCGGGGGTTATTTCTGCTCTGAACTGGGATAATATCTCCATAGTTTATGCCTATTTACTATGTGGGGTGTATTTAAAGCAGTATGCTATCCATAGACAAGTACATAAGAGTTATCAATGACAGCAGACAGATGAGATTTAGAATAACCACCATCTCCTTCTCCTGACCCGTTTATTTGTCTTTGTACTTCTGGGGTCAAGAGGCTGAGCTTTGAAAATGAACAGAAGCCTGCAATGGACAGTGGTAGAATTCAGAACCAAATCCCTGTGCCACTTCTCATTGTAATGCACTTCTGAATCATTGAATCTTAGAGCTGGCAGGACCAGAGAGGACATCCAGTGTGGCTTGCACCCAAAAAACAAATCCCTTTGGTTAAATCCAACACAACTGGCCTCTAGCTCCTGATCAAAGGCTCTCAGCGATGGAGGGCCTCCCACGTTCCAAAGCTGCCCTTTCAAACTCTGCATCACCTTGGTAAGGTCATCTTTCCTTATGCCAAGGTAAAAGCTAGGTCTCTTCAATTTTTATTCATTGCTTCTTGCTGCTGTTCTTTAGGAGTAAGAGTAGAAGCCCTCTTCCCCATCATCACCTTTTGAATACTTGTCCAATCTCAGTCTCACAGAATCAAAGCCAGTTGGGATCTTGGTGGCCTCCCTCTGACCTTTCCAAAAAGTAGTTATCAAGGCTCTGCATGAAGATCAACAAAGAAGGCCCACTTCCCCAGGCAGCTCATTTCTCTTTTTAGACAACTCCAATTGTAAAGTATTTCCTTACATCAGTAGCAAGTGTGCAGCTTTATCATTTCTATGCCATTGATCCTCAGTCTCCCCTCTGAGAACTAAGAGAACACGTCCAATACCAGTTGGCATCCAATATATTTTTAAAAATACATACATGCATACACACACATACACACACAGATCTTCCCTTCTTCACAGGGGCCATGCCCAGTTGCTGCAGCCAATTCCACATGGCAAACATTCACTTCTCTTCACCCTCCTGGTTGCCTGCCTCTGGATGTTTTCCAGCTTCTCAGTGCTCTAAAATGTGACACAGTGAACAAGTTACAAGACTCCAGATGTGGCCTGACCAGGGAAGAGTAGAGCAGGATGATCACTTTGTTAACCTGGAAACAGATCTCCATACATCTTCTTTGGCTACCTTAGCACATTTTTGGCTTACACTGAGTTTGTGGTCCTTTCAGACCACAAGATTTGTTGTGTGTTGTGTTGTGTTGTGTTGTGTGTGGTGGGGGGGGGGTAATGAGGTTTAAGTGACTTGCCTAGGGTCACACAGTCAATAAATGTCAAGCGTCTGATGTCGGATTTGAACTCAGGTCCTCCTGAATCCAGGGCTAGTACTTTATCCACTGCGCCACCTAGCTGCCCACAAGATCTTCTTTAGACAAATACCTATCTTAGCAACCCCTGTTCTCTATTAGACTTATGAAGATGATTTTTATTTTGTCGTTCAGTCATTTTCAGTTGTATCCAACTTTTTGTGACACCATTTGGAGTTTTCTTGGCAAAGATACTGGAGTGGTTTGTCATTTCCTTCTTTGGTTCATTTTACAGATGAGGAAACTGAGGCAACCAGGGTTGAGTGAATTACCCAGGGTCTCACAGTTAGTAAGTGTTTGAGACCAGATTTGAACTCACAAAGATGAGTCTTCCTAATTCCAAGCCTGGCACTCTATCCATTGTATGACCTAGCTGCCCCATGTGAAGCTGAATGAAAAGTGAGTTCTTACTTTTACTCTGAATTAAAGTTCATTGTATTTGCTTTAGCCTAATGTTTTATTCTGTCTAGTTTTTTTTCAATCTTTTGTCTCCAAACCTCTAGAAACCCAAGTATGTTCAGCTGGGCACACCCCTATTGGTCAATGTCCATCTTGCCATAGGTCACCAGGAAGTCAGACCCTGACTTCCAAAACATGTAAATTCGGGTAATTTCAGCATAAAGATGTTGTCTCCTGGGGCAGGTAGGTGGTGCAGTGGATAGAGCACTGGCCCTGGAGTCAGGAGTACCTGAGTTCAAATTTGGCCTCAGACACTTAAGACTTACTAGCTGTGTGACCCTGGGCAAGTCACTTAACCCCAATTGCCTCACTAAAAAAAAAAAAAAAAAAGATGTTGTCTCCTTTGCCCTACACTGTAAATCAAAAATATTATCTGGTCTGCTAGTTAAGAGCCACCCACCCCCTCTCTTAGACACTAGCTCTCAAGCACAGAGTAGCTACTTTAAGAGCAAAAATATAGAGTCTAATAAAAATAGCTGCAGATGTTCCAGTTCATGATGTGAAGTACAGGAAATCTACAAACACCATTCTTCCATAAACTTTCTCCTTTCTTCACAGATGCCCAGCTGTTATCAAAACCCAGCTAGTCATTCATTTCATAATAGTTCATATATCTATATACATTGTATGTATATATATCTATATCTATATCTATATCTATCTATCTATCTATATATATATATATATATATAGAGAGAGAGAGAGAGAGAGAGAGAGAGAGAGGGAGAGAGGGAGGGAGGGAAGGAGGGAAGCAGAGAGACAAATAGAAAGAAAAGGATGGAAAGAGGGGAGTGAGAAGAAAAGAAGGAAGCAAGACAGGAAAGAAAGAAAAGTATGTTGGCCACATGGACTTTCACTGGGGTAAGAGATAATGGAACAAGTAGATAGTTGAAAAAAAGAAAAGAAAAGAAAAGGAGGCATGATTCCCCGGAAGAGGATATGGGCAGGGAGACTGTCAAGCCTGTCTCCATTTTGGAAGTCAGAGGCTGACCATTGCTTTGAGAACCCTTTATGATTGCCCCAATCAAAGAACATAGGTGACATAACTACCTGGCTTTAAGGTAGAAGGAACAGATAAAAGACAGACTCTGTAGGCCCTGAACAGCTCTTGCCTCAGAGCAAGGAAAACCAGAGGGGGCAAAAATGACAGGATCAGCAGCCCTTGGGGAAGAGGAAAAGAAAGTCCATTAGACTTGGTCACTTTACTTCTCCAGATTCTCCTGAAACAGTTATGTGGTGGAGGGAGGGAGAGCACCTCTAGTAGTCAAAGCTCTATGGGAGCTTTGGCCCAGGGCACTGTTACCTGGAACAACTGGAATGTTAAGAGATACCCAGGAACATTGCAGTAGTTTGAAGATTCTGAAGGACAGAACATATGTGTGTATAGTATATGTGTGTATATGCATATATGGGGGAGAAAGGGAGAGACAGAGAGAGAAACAGAGTGAGAGAGAGAGAGAGCACTATGTTTTGTTGGTTTTTTGTTTCTTAATGTTTTTTTTTTGTTTGTTTTGTGGGGCAATGATGGTTAAGTGACTTGCCCAGGGTCACACAGCTATTAAGTGTCAAGTGTATGAGGCCCAATTTGAACTCAGGTCCTCCTGAATCCAGGGCTGGTGCTTTATCCACTGTGCCACCTAACTGCCCCCTGAGTGCTATGTTTTGTTTGATATCACTTTCATTTCTAAATATAACCCCTTCCTTTCCTCAGCTCTTGGAACATTTTTGTAAAATAATTGAACAAATCTAAGCAACATATTGACTGAGGCTGACAATGTATGCCATGCTGAAGGTCCATAGTTCCTACCTTTCCAGTGATGGAAAGAAGATAATTCACTGGCAGTTTTAAAATAGATGGTGTGCCTATACATGAATAACATATATTAAATTGTTTGCCATCTCAACGAGGGGGTGGTGAAGGGGAGAGGGAATTTGGAGCTCAATTTTTTTTAAATGTTAAAAATCATTTTTACATGTAATTGGAGCAAATGAAATACTTAATAAAAATAGATACTGGGTGATCACTTGTGTGTGTGTGTGTGTGTGCTGGGGTGGTAGAGGTAGTGGATGTGTTCTTGGTTACATACTTATTAGAGTATTTGCCCTCTGAAGGTCTTTTCAATTCTGAGATCCTGTAATTCTCACAGGAAGGGCTCAAGAGTGAGAAGCAGGGGCAGCTAGGTGGCACAGTGGATAGAGCACTGGCCCTGGAGTCAGGAGAACCTGAGTTCAAATCCACCCTCAGACACTTAACACTTACTAGCTGTGCGACCCTGGGCAAGTCACTTGGCCCCAATTGCCTCACTAAAAAACAAACAAACAAACAAGAAACACAACAAAACAAAATGAAAAAAAGAGTGAGAAGCAGATCTGAAGATGGATACTCTATAGGTTAACTTCCAAATCCAAGTGGGAACCAAGAGCACAGAATCTAGATGACACAAGTAAAGGAAGGAACACATCATGGGAAATTAACTTCCTAGCCAATAGCGCTATTAGCTTTTTGTTGTTGGGTCTTCATTCTTGAAGACAAATTCAATACCCCATCTCTCTCTTCCAGACATTTGCACCAGCTACTCCTTGTGTCTGGAATGCATTCATTCCTCTGTCTCTGACAATCCTTACCTTTCTTCATCGCTCAGTTGAGTTTCTCCCACTTCCATGAAGTCTTCCACCATCCTGCCCCACCCTGCTCTTTAGAGATCCATCCCATGGCTATTACCTTGATACTGTACTTATTCCATGCAATCTTTCTGAATCTGAGTTAGAAGGAAATGTGTGCCCCATTCCTGAACAAGAGCCCTTCTACCAAATATCCCAAGTGCATGATAAGCCTCTGCTTGGAAACCAGCTGGGTTGCTTCCCCTCTTAGCTCTGGATGGAGCCTTGCTTTCTGGCTCATAGACACCTCTGACAATTAAGGAGTTATGTGTCTACTAGCCTCTCTGCAATGCCAACCTATCATAATTTCTTTGAGAAACTTTTCACAGCATTATTGACCCTGCCACCTCCCAAGGTGGCCTATTACAGTTTGTTTGTTTATTTCACCTAAATCAACCTCTCTGCTGGCATTGCTGTTGGTTCTGCTCTGGGGCTAAATTGAACAAGTGTAGTAACTCGTCTGCCCAAGTGCAGAGCATCTAGTGTGGATTCAACACTGGGACCCTAATGAAGAAGACCTGAGTTCAAATCTTGACTTAGACACTTACAGGGTGTGTTACCCTAGGCAAATCACTTCACCACTGTCTGCCTCAGTTTCCTCAAATGTAAAATTGGAGAAATAACAGTTCCTACATTATAGGGTTGTTGCTGCTTAACACAGTGACTTGCATATGTAACATACTGCATCAATGCTTATTCCCTTCCCCTTCCTTCGCAGGATACCTGAAGACAGTTACCATTTCTTCCTCTATTTTTTCTTCTCTAGGCTACAAGTCTCCATTTCTTTTAACTTATATCATATGGTATAAAGTCAAGAAATAATTATTGATAAATAATTGACTAATTATTTTAATAGTTTAATAGAGTTGACAAAGAGCCTCCATTGACAACACTTTGATTCAGGCCACGTACAAACTCCAAATTAATCTAATTGTACTAACACTATGTCCGTATCTTTCTATCTTGTCCACAAGATGGGGAGGATATCACACAATATAGAAACAAATGGCTACCCTCCAGTCTCCTGGCTAAATGTGTTGCAGTTTCCCAAGATCCTCTTTAAATGTGGCACCCAGAGCTGGACACAGTTTTCCAGAAATAGTGTGGCCAGGGCAGAGGGCAGAGGGCAGAAGATGACCAATGGCCAAGTGCTAGATGCTATTTTTCTCTTACTGCAGCATATTATTATATTGGGTTTTCTGATTGCCTTTATAACATCATTAGTTCATATTGAGCCTCAAGTCTACTGAAACCACCAGAAAAAAAAGTTTTTAGACAAATGACAATATGGTCTTACCTCCCTCATCTTGAAAGTGTCCGTCTGATTTGGTGAACATAATTATAAATCATTGTTTTCACGGTGAAGAACTGAAATATTATTGAGGGAAATGCTCACTTAGCACAGTCCCTGGCACATTTAGGCATTTAATAAATGTTTGTTAATTGATTGAAATGGAGTCGGGGCACATGGTTATAACTTACAACCAAGGAAGAACAAAAAAGAGTAAGGGATGTCACCAAGGAATTAGATGATAAGAAGAAATATGGGCTTGTCACATGACCACTATGAGGGATGACAGGTGAATAGCTTGAGTTATACATGTACACCCTCATACTCTCAAAAGAATCTGAGGAAGGTCTCCAGCAACTTGGATAGGTACCTCTGATAAAATCAGAAAACAGTAATAGTCCCTAGGGGAGGAGATAACATTTGGATCATTTAAGGGAACACCCACATCCATGGTGTCACAGGATAGTTTGAATGAAACTCTTTGAGTATTAACATTCAATTCAGTGTTCAAGCTATTTTTCTTTATAAATCCTGGTTCTGTCTTCCAGTTATCTTTTCTGGATTTGTGACATTAAACAATTTAATCAACATACCATTTATGACTTTATCCAAGTCATTGATTTTAAAACAATGTCAAGCAGTGAAGGGCCAAGCACAGCCTCAGGGCAGACACCTAAAGTAATTCCAGATCGACAATGAACTACTATTGTCACCACTTTGATTCAGGCCATTTACCAGCTCCAAATGGACCTAAAGGTATTAGCATCTTGCCAACATCTATCTTTTCCATAAAAGGGGTAGGATATTATGCAACATAGAAATGTGCTTCCTTATCTCAAGTAGCCTTTACAGTCAGAAATGACTCTTTCATTGTGGGCATACATATAACTTAGCTTCTAACTGAATGGAAGTTCCCTGAGGGAGGGCACGGACTTTCACTTTTGTCTTTATAGTCTGAGAACTTGGTACAGAGCTTGGCACTTAGTAAATGCCTCATAAATGCTTGGTTTATTAATTAATTGAAAAATTGACCTTGTTTAATGCTTGTCTAAAATCTGGGTTAACTACAGTTAACTAGATTATAGTCTAGTTTCAGTCACAAAGGGGATGTGATCATTTTAGCATGACCCATGCCATCTCAGCCAGGCTGGCTCTTTGTGATCTACCTAATCTTTCCTCCAAGTTCACCAACCATCTCTTGAATTTCTTTCAGAATCTTGCCAGGAATCATTGCCAAGGTCACCAATCCATAGTTTGGAGAATCAATTTTCTTCCTATTTTGAAAACTGAGGTAGCATTTGTGCTTCTTCAAACCTGTTGCATTTCTCTTATTCTCCATTTATTTGATTAACACTGCTCTTCTTCCCAGTGTAACTGTTGTCCTTTCCTTTCTTCACCAGCTTCATTTCTTTTGGAACTTCAGCAACTCAATACTGTTCTTCCAGAACTGAGCCATTTCCTTTTCATCATTTGCTTATGTTTCCCATTTTTGTACACATACACACAAACACACACACACACTCACACACATTCACTCACTCCTCATCAGTATTTATCCTTTCAGAGTTTCATTCTTGAGAGCTTTCTGGTCTTTATGGGCTAACTTGACTTGGATAATTTAAGCCTATCGTTCCCTACATATCCTTTCTCTGAACTCTTGAAATCAATTTCTCTAAAAGTCAGGGTTAATGTCAGACTATGCCAAGACTTTTCTCTCCTTCTCTGTGAAAAATTCTAAGATGGAGGGACATTTTCTTTTCATGTCTCCCATCATGTCCATCCCAGCCATCAGTCAGAATAAGATCCCAAAGAAAGATCTCCCTTGGATCCTTCACTTTTTGAAGGATAAAATTCACATTAAGATCAGAGTATTCGTGGCTCCATTTTGAGTAAAGAGAACTGGAGCATGTCTATAGATAACAGAAGTTCTCACTGCCTCTCTATCTAGTCAATGCCAGGCCTGGGATGCTTCTTAAACTTCTCCTTTGGCTTCATTGCTTGCTATTTTGAAGTGTCCTCCACTGGCATTATCTTTTCTCTCTCAGCCACTATTTTTATTTTTGGTCTTCACAAATGCTCTCCATTATACTTTCTTCTTTAATTCCTAGGCCTCATAACTTGAGCCAACATTTTGAATATCTATTGTTCCACTCCCTGCCACCTCGCCCACCCCCTTTTCTTAGTGATCTTGTTTCTTTTGCTTGTTAACTCTGCTTTGAACATTTTTGTGCATATATATGTATATAAATATATAAATATGCCTATATCTATATACTCATATATTGACTATCTATACAAACCCACACAGAGATAAATGGCTGTAAAGAGATAAACAAACATTTATTAAATACCTACTACTATGTGCCAGACACAATGTTAGGTACTAGAGATGAAAAGATATTTATATTATGTATATAGGCACAAATACATGCCTACATATATATCACAGATGTCTTGGAACATGTGGTTTATCATTAGCTCCTTTCTCGTAATTTGTCTCCCATAAAATTTTTGATAATAGAATTTCTGGCTCAACTTTATTATCACAGGGGGAAGATTGTGTTCTTTAGGTATTCTTCAGCACAGAATTATACTCTAGCACACAGTCCACTTAAAATTTAAATGGTCTTTTATTTGGAGCTAGAGAAAGTGACCAAGTGGGAAATCAAAGACTTTACCGCCCCCCCCCACACAGGGGGAAGGTGGCTTAGAAACATCCTTCTTCCAGAACAGAAGGCAGGCAAAAACTTTTAAGGAGGATGGATGGGGTGTCCACCTGAGAGTGGAAAGTTCTTTTGGGGGGTAGGGTGGGGAAAGCCTGG
This sequence comes from Dromiciops gliroides, assembly GCF_019393635.1. Classification (NCBI taxonomy): domain Eukaryota; kingdom Metazoa; phylum Chordata; class Mammalia; order Microbiotheria; family Microbiotheriidae; genus Dromiciops; species Dromiciops gliroides. Next base: position 298,292,953 of record NC_057865.1, on the reverse strand, counting down.
ATACTTGTCATATTCCTGAAAGTTGAACAAGATTTTTTTGAAATGATGGTCCTGACCTTTGGGGTTATCTTTGTCTCCCAACTCTTGTCAGGTAGTAGCCATGACTGACTTTCCTGCTATAGAATTTCATCTCCCCTTACTTCTTAAGTGTTACTGTCCTGATGTATAGTTGGTCAATCTAAAGTTTAATAGTCCCTTGATTCCTTGATATCTCGGTCCTGTTATCTGGTCATCTTTGGTTTTTCTTCTCACAGGAGAAACTTCTGATTTATTCTAAGCCCCATGTCACCACCATTTACTTGAGATGAGATGGTCACATAAGTACCTTAGCCTGCAAAATTCAAGCTGAGATATCAAACCTAGCCTGATGTTAACTGGGATGTATCTTCTCTGCTTGCAAATCAACAGCTTGAGAGATCAGCTAGAGCTCTGGTGTTTACTAGCAAGTTTCCTGTTTTACCTGATAAAAATCTTCCTCTTCTGCCATCTGTTCTTTGGTCTGTAGATCATCTTCTTGCTTTATTTACTCTGAAATGCCTGAAATTCCTTTGTACCCATCCTACTTAAGGGATCAAAACCTCTAATAGGGCACTGAACTGCTGCTTGGGGATCACTGATGTCCTGAGCATAATAGATTGGTAGTTATATCTCCATATAATTGATTATGTCATTAGAAGCAATGTCTATTAGTTTTTCATCAATTTCCTTTAACTTTTAGCTACCATTTCTGCTTCATCACTTTGTTCATATACAAAGGCACTCTTCTCCCTTTGTGTCCGATTCCATTTAAAGCCCTCTCGATTAGATTCCCAAGTCTCCAGGAAAATGCATTCATTTATCTGCTACACCCCCCTAATTCCCCCTCCCACCCAAGCAGAATGGAAGCTTCTTGAAGGCAGAACTTGCTTCACTTTAAGCACAGTATAGGCAATCAATACTAGTTTGGTGAATTGAATAGAACTCTAGGATGCATCTAGGTTAATGATATATACAAAAGATAAAGAATTCAAGTAATATGAACAATAATAAAATACCAATTCAGATTCCCATAGTATTTTTGCTTTGTTTTGTTTGGTGAGGCAATGGGGGTTAAGTGACTTGCCCAGGGTCACACAGCTAGTAAGTGTCAAGTGTCTGAGGCCGGATTTGAACTCAGGTACCCCTGACTCCAGGGCAGGTGCTCTATCTACTGCGCCACCTAGCTGCCCCTCTCATAGTATGTTAAGGTATATTGAATATATTCTTCAAAACAACCCTATGGTTTTGGTTGTTGTTTAGTCATTTCAGTCATGTATAGCTGTTTTTGCCCCATTTGTTTTTGTTTTTGTGGGGTGTGTGCGAGTGTGTGTATGTGTGTGTGTGTGTGTGTGTGTGTGTGTTTTGGCAAAGTTACTAGAATAGTTTTCCATTTCCTTCTCCAACTCATTTTACAGATGTGTAAACTGAGGCAAAGATGGTTAAATGACTTGCCCAGGGTCTCACAACTCTGAGGCTAGATTTGAAATCACAAAGATGAGTTTGCCTGACTTCAGGCCCAGCACTCTATCAACTCTACCACCTAGCTGCCCATAGATGGTTTAGGTATCAAAGGATTATTCTTTTTTATTTCACAAAAGTAGAAATAGAGGTTCAGAAAGGTTAAGAATATTAGGAGCACTTTGCATTAAATAGTGGTATAAGGTTTGCAAAACTCTTTTTATATATTATGCCATTTGATCCTCACAGAGCCCGGTGAAATAAGTTTAATGATTATCTTCTTTTTTTTACAGATGAGGCAACTGAGGGCCAAAGAGGTTCAGTGACTTTCCCACGGTAACACGTAAAGTATCAGATGCAAGAATTGAACCCAGGACTTCCTGAATCTAAGTCCAGGACTAGACTGCCTCTCTGTTAAGTAAGAAAGATGACTTTTGTACTATAAAGTTCCTTAGCTGGTCAATTTAAAAGCCCAGGATTTTGACAGTGACATCCATGTTCTTTTTCTGAATAATTCAGTCCACAACACATTCATTGACAAAAACTTGCCAATCATTGAAATGGAAGTCATCTCTGGTCTGTGAATTATCAGAATGAATACTCCATTCGGGAAACCCACTTTGGTAGAGTAACTCTTCCTGGAATTTCCAACAAAGGAGAAGAGACAAGCTGTGTTTTTTGGATGTCCTGTCTTTTCTAAGCACAGGCCACTGTGTATAAAGCAGGGTGTTTTCCTGCCAATGGAAGCCATTTGACAAGCTTCCTCACTGTGTGGGGATGTGCCTCAAGAAGCAGGCAGCACCTCAGGGCCTCTGCCATTCATTGCCTATTTATGTCTCATGGATATTCATGATTTTTTATTTCTCTCTGGGTCCTGCAGCTATGTAAATAAATGCAGTGCGATGTGGCTTCTCCAGCAAAATGAATTATGGAATGGTCTTTCATCGGGAAAGCTTGATGCCAACCAGTGATTTGGCCAGTGGTTCAGAAGCTGTTCGGTACAACAACCAGGGAAGCAGCCAGCCACCCTGTGCAAAGGGTGTGGGCATGCCATGGTGATTCTCTGAACAACCAGGACTCATAAACATAGTATACAAGGCCCTCTTGTTCTCAGAACCTCCTGGTCCCAGGCAGCATGGTATAGTTGATGAAGCATTGAACTTGGAATCGGGAAGACCAGAGTTCAAATCAAGTCTTCAGCTTAGACACTTACTAGCTAGGGAAGCCAGTTACCTTCATTTATAAAACAAGAGGATCAGACTCAGCTGCTGCTTAGTCCCTTCCATCTCCACATCTAGGATCCTGTCACATGTCACTTCTCCTTACTTCAATTCAACATTTAGTTATGCTAAATTAACCAATTCATCTACCGACAGCTTGAGGTGGTCTTCACAGCAGAGGGAAGCTTTGCATTGGTGGAGAGGAATCTAAGACCCTAGCAATGTGGAACATATTAGATATAGGACTATAGGATCATAGCAATGAATGGCCAACAACATGAAAAGCATGTCTGTGAGTCCCAGAGAAACAAGGATGAAAAAAAAGGCAGAGCCGTCTTCCCGGGACTTGTAATGTAGTGAGGGTGTAGTGAAGACACACAATGTTCACAAGTGTCCAAAACGATTAATTCCCCATTCCATTTCAAACCTAAAACATTCTTGTCCTTCTGATATGGCCTGAGATCTCTGTGATAGAGTGGGGCAGTCTGTATGTGCCAGCAGGTCCACATCACCTGCTTTATCATCTCTATGTATTCATGAAGGTGGTGACAAATAATGGGCCCACTGGACAGTAACCTCCTCAGGGGAGCCACCAAACAACTAGTGAATAAATCCTCAAGGGGATTGCAATCCATTGCGGGAAATGGCATAGCTAGAGAACACCAGAAATTCCAAGCTAGGGGGCAGTTAAAGAGTACAGAGTGTTCATGCTATAGACATTTTGAGGTGAGAAAATATATTATGGTTGGCACTAATCAGGAAAAGCATTACATAGGAGGAGAGTTTGAGCTGGTCTTTGCAGGAGGGGGAGGATAAGAATCAGTGGAGGGAAACATAGGATCCTAACAATATTGAATATAACACATTGAATATAAAAATATAGGATAATAGTAATTAAAAATGGAAGTGGCCATAGCAATCATCTGAATCCAAAGCCCTCAATAAATCGTGCAAGTAATCTACCAAAGAGCAAAGACTTATTAAGCCTCTACTATGTACTGGGTGATGGGGATACAGTGACAAACCTTAAAAAGTCTCTACCCTCAGAGAGCTTGCATTCTCTAAGGAGAATTGAGATTAACTCTCCTCCAGGCTGACCTCTACATTTTATAAAAAAGAAAATTGAGAGGGGAGGAGCCCCACAGGAGTTCAGGGAGGAGAAGAACCTGTTTTGAAGCAGGGATACTTTCTAATGACCTTGTTTTCCCTGATGAATCACAATTGATTTTCAGCATTTATCAACATCACTGCCTAACTACCCTTTAAAAAGAAGACTCTAGTTTATTACAGGTCTTCCTGCCATACCACCACCATTGAGTCAGGGGACTTGACAAAGTATTTCTGGAGTGTCACTTAGCAGCCCCACAATGCCCAGGGTTTGCTAGAATTTTATGGGTAATAGATCACATCAAACATGAGGAGAATTAATAATATGGATATGAAGAAAAACAATTTATTAATGTTAATAACTCCTCCAATAAAACTTCCAGGAGGACCTATAGTGATAAATTGAATAATTATGAGTATAATTATGACTAACTAGAACCATAATTTCATGCTAATGCAATCATAATGACACAAAGTGTAGATCATGAATTTTAACTGCTTGGTTATTTCACATTTCCACCAGTGTGGACCCAAAAAAAAGCCCTTCTGAAATCTGATCAAATTATGGTTGACTGAAAAAGAGAAAGTATTCTTGCCTTAAATAGACATCATTTTGATTATCTTTACTGAACTGAGAAAAAAAGCTTTTGTTAATTAGGAGCTTGGAGATATTATTGAATTCAGGAAATAGACTCTCAAATGAGTGGCATTTTTCTGAAACATAAATGTTGGGTTAAAATAAGAGTTATACTGAAGAAGAATGTAATTCCCAGGAAGAGAATGGCATAGAGATGAGGCTTTGTCATGTACATGTTCAATTTCTTGAAATGTTGCTCTCTCTTTTTCTAGGATTTTAGACCTCTCTAAAGCACTTATCTCTGATTGGGTATTCTAGTTATCTATTAACACCTTATCCTCTTCCTAGACTACCCTATGGCAGGGGGAATGGTAGAGAGGGAGCACAAATAGGCACTTGATTTTGTTGTTGTTGAACAAATATATGCATGCATGCATTAACAAATACATGCATGAACAAATGGAGGAATGAAAGAATTGCTCTAGGAAGGCAAAAATATGTTTACAAAATAAATTGGATCATCAAGTTGTGGAGGCAATCAATCCACAAACATTTATTAAACACTGCCAGTGTTCCAGGTACTGGCCATTGAGACAAAAGGTGAGAAGTCCTTGACCTCAGGGAGTTCACATTCTCTCAGGCAAAAAGACAAGATCATATCTATATCTATATCTATATCTATATCTATATCTATATCTATATCTATATCTATATCTATATCTATATCTATATCCATATCCATATCCATATCCATATCCATATCCATATCCATATCCATATCCATATCCATATCCATATCCATATCCATATCCATATCCATATCCATATCCATATGCATATCCATAGCATTCATAAAACAAATAGAAGAGAACCTCTTAGGCAAAGGCACCAGGAGCTCAGAAGAGCTGGGAAGATTGCAGGGAAAAGGTGGCATTTGAGCTGTAATTTGAAAGGAACCAGGACTTTTGTGTAGCACAAATGAAGATGGAAATTATTCCAGGCATAGGGTACAGCCAAGGCAAAATCAAATAAGTCAACTGCACATCTGTCCTTGGTAGAAGAGAGTGGATTATACCAGGCTGAGATTGGTATAATTCAATACTATGCCTCCCATAATCTAAGAGGACCCTAGTTTTTTTGGATACCAAAACACACTAAACAGCAATAGCAACAGCACCACCATCACCATCACTATCAACATCACCACCATTACCATCACCACCACCACTGCCAACATCTTTGCTAAGTGTGTGACAAATATGATCTCATTTCATCCTTACAATAAACCCAAGATGTAAGTGCTATTATCCCGATTTTATAGTTGAGGAAACTGAGGCAGAGTTTGAAGCTGTATTTGAACTCAGGTCTCTGACTATAGGACCAGCACTCTATCCACTAAACCACCTTGCTACCTATTAATTAGACAATCTTAATTATGTTATTCTATTACACTATTATTTTCCTTCTATCACATTAACAATTAATTCATAATGAACATGAAGTCCACTAAAAATATTATTTTATGATGTATCCTTTTTGCTTTTGATGAAGCAGTAACTTCCTGGTACCCTCACCACCATCCCCATCTCTCCCACCACTTAGAACTCTCTCTCTTATAACCCAGAAAAATTGTTAAAGCAAAGCAAATACATTTGACAGTTTAGGAAGTGTCCTGGATCCAAAGTACCCCTCCCCCCAACCATGAGGAGAGAAGTGTTCTTCATCATCTGCCCTCCCAAACCAAGAAAGAACAGTGATTGAATGTAATCAGAACACAGGTGGCATAGACCTTGTTTTCATTTACATTATTATAGTCATTTTGTGTATTGTTTTCCTGGTTCTCTTTTCTTCACTCTGCATCAATTCAAATAAATTTTCTCAAGTTATTTGTTAACTACATAATGAAACCAAATTAGGTGTTTATTTCAAAGTTACAAAATTTGTAAGGTAATTCAAATTATATTTCTCACATTACGTGAGGAATTCCATATAAATTCCATTTTCTCTGAGTTTCTCATATTAATAATTTTTATAATAAAATGATATTCTTTCCAATCAATGTACATACCACAATTTGATCATTCATTTCTCACTTGATGGACATCCACTGTTTCCAGTTTTCTTTCTGAGAGAACCAGTGGCATTAGGGTTCTCCTAACCAATGTGATCTGCAGCTGCATAGCCACCTGTAGTCTTAAAGAGTTGCCATGGCAAGGAGAGGTTAAGTGTCTTGCCCAGGATCAGGCTAGCACTGTGGGTGAGAACTGGATCTTGAACTTAGTTCTTTCTGATTCTAAGGTCATTTCTCTTTTCACTACATAATGATGGGCTCTTTTTATTTTTCTACCATAAATAATAATGCCATTAATGTTTTGATATCTATGGAATCATATTCTCTTTGTCATTGACTTCTTCCTGTCTGTTCTTTCTCAGACAAACTTGTATTACCATCTTGTGATATTGATTTGTTCAAATCTAAGTGTGAGACTTTAAATTGATATCCATTAAGCTTCATCTTATTCTAATCATCCCAATGTTTTAGCCTGGCAAGACCTTTTTAAATCCTGACTGTCATACAGTATATGAGCAACTCCCCACAGCTTTGTGCCATCTAAAGTTCTGACAGGTATTCCAGTTATACTTTTATCCAAGAATTGAGACAAATGCTAACTAGTACGGGACCAGAGCCTCAGTGACACTCCATCAGGCATGTCCTTCCAAACCAATAATGAGAATTCTTTGGGTCCAGTCATTCAAACAGTTCCATGGCCATCTAACTGCATTGTATCTAGCCCACATCTCTCCACCTTTTTTACAGGAATAGCATGAGAGACATTACCAAATATTTTACTAATATATAGTTAAATAGCCAATATATAATCCTCTGGTCTGCCAGCAATCATGCCAGTGCCAGATTTTCCAGGGAAGAGAAGGGAATGGATTTCAGAAATAAATGATATGGAAATGGTGATATATTGTCTAAATGAGCAGTGCAAGAGTGGACGGAGTCAAGGATGACTAAGAATGTCCACAAAGGTGTTGTTGCCATCAATAACAATGATAAAAAGGAGGCATTCTTGGGGGGAGGATTTTGGGGGAAATGAGTTCTGTTTGAGGAATGTTGTTTCTACTCTATAAATTTTGTCTGGACCTCATTGTTTTAACATTTGTATACTCCTATGGAATGTGGACCCCTTAAGAGAAGAGACTGTGTTGTACTTTCTTGGTATTCTCAGAGCTTGGCAGTGCCTGACAAATAGTAAGCACTTAATAAGTGCTTCTTGACTGATTGACTAATACAGGACATCCAGGTGGAGATACTGGGGAATGTGGGACTGGACTCCAGAAGGAAAATTCAACCTGCTTATATTGATCTGAAATTTATCCACAAAAAGGTGATAATTGAATTCATGGAAGCTACATAATCTTCCTGAGTTCATAGAATCATACTGTCTTCGGGATTTGACTTGGAAGGAGCCTTAGAATGAATTTAGTTTGAAGAATTTCCTTTCATTGTTGAAGAATAATTTGAAGGGGGGGCATCTTGGGAGGGGTTGGTTTTGGTTCGGTTTGGTTCGGTTTTTTACAGAAGACAAAAACGAGGCCCAATGTCTTTATTTAGGTCAAATAGGTAATGTTATCAAGAACTCTAGAAACATCCTTCTCTTTATTGCTTTATTTGTGTCTAACTCTTCATGACCTCATTAAGGGTTTTCCTGACAGCTACTGGAGTAACTTACCACTTCCTTCTCCAGTTCATTTTACAGATGAGGAACTGAGAAAAACAGGGTTAATCAACTTGCCCAAAATCACAGAACTAGTAAGTAGCTGAGGTCATATTTAAACTCAGGAAGATGTCCCTGATTCCCAGCTCTGTGGTCTATTCACTGCACCACCTAGATTCCCACTTCTCTCTAGTAAATATTTTTAAGTGGAATGATTCCCAAGCCCATCCCCATCCTCTGGACACTTTCCTTCTTAACCAAAACTCATTCAGCTCTCCCCTTCTATCTCTCAACCCAAACTTGAGTCATGTTAACATTTGTTTGGCTCCTCTGTAGTACTCTTGATGTGACAGTTTCAATCAACTAAAACCTCAGATCCTTTGAGATTATTTTTTAGACCAGATTCATCCTATTCTGAGAGAAAAGACTCCTGAACAGCTCACTACCTCCATCAAACATTGGCCTTGCCTCCAGTAGCCCTTGATCTTCTCATTTACTTATTGCAGATGTGCCCTAATTATCAGCATCAATCAATAATTAATGTTTGGCTGTGAAACCTTGGTCTGTGACACACAGCTGACTGATATACCCAGTGCCCAGAATCTTGTTTCTGAAATGTAATTCCAATTACCTCACACCTATCAAGCTGTCACAAATAGGAAAACTCATTGTTGGAGGGGTTGTGAGAAGATAGGTAGATAGGCACACTAATTTACCCCTAATAAAGTTGTGAAGTGGCCAAACTCTTCTGGAGGAAAAAGAATGGATCTATTACAAAAGCAAAACAAAAACAAAAACAAAAAAACCCAAACAAACATAAAAAGGCTTATACAGTTTGAGCAAAGAGATCTGTATTCCAAGGAGAATTTTGTTGGTAAGAAGGGATACAGAAAATCACATGCAATGTGTACATATATGTGTATGTGTGTTGGTATACACATAATATATATACATATATATATATAATTTTCTTAACAAGAAGCAAATATATGCATTTCTATAAATTCCATATTTATATAAATGTGTGACCCATAAATCTACATGTACAGGTGCATGTATAAATATATGTATATATGTAGATTGCATAATATTAATGTTCTTTGTGAAAACTAGCAGCTGTAATAATTTTTTTTCTAATAATTTGTGAAAAATAAACCCTGCAAATGAATTTAATGGAATATTCCAGACCAAAAAGAGTGAACATGAAAAATTCACAGAAATGTAGGAAGAACTTTATGAATTGATGTGGAGCAAGGAAGACAAAATCAAGAGATTAGCATGCCCAATGACTCAGATAAGCATCCCAAAGGGAACACAGAGCAGCCACAGAGGTCACTCACAAAGGGCAGGGCTGGTACTGCACTGTCCCAGATGAAGGACACTCCAATACTCTCTGCTAATAATTGATTGTTGTTAATCTCTCTGTCTTTCTTTTTTGGGGTTGAGGGGAAGTGCATTTTGTAAAAAGAAATTTGGGGGGCAGCTAGGTGGCTTATGGGATAAAGCACCAGCCCTAGATTCAGGAGGACCTGAGTTCAAAATCCAGCCTCAGACACTTGACACTTACCAGCTATGTGACCCTGGGCAAGTCACTTAACCCCCATTACCCCACCAAAATATATATATATATATATATATATATATATATATATATATATATATATATATATATAACTACCTCCAGTCTATAGATCAAGAAACTGGAGATCATGGAGGTAGGGAGAGCCTCTTGTCCATAGTTTCATGACTGGTAAGGATTTGAGTCCTGATTCAAATGCAGGTCAGGAGGACCCCAAGGTCCACTTTTAATCCCATTGTGTCTCATTGCTCTCCCATAGTATACATGTATGGCATAGCATACATATATATACACATACATATACATACATATATATACACAGCATACATATATATATACACACACACATATATCATAATGCATATGTATGACACATATAGCATACATATATACTGTATATACATACAGCATATCATATATGTATTTATGCAACATACCTATATAGCATAGTATACATAACATGAGTGTATATATACAGCATACATGTATATATCTAGCCCATATCTCTCTACCTGGTTTAATCCTGAGAACTAGACTTGAGAGGGATTGGGGATAATTTGTCAAGAAAATTAAAGAAACACCATGGTTTATGACACAGGACAAGGAAACCAAAGGTCTGTCATTAAATTAAATTTTATTTTAATATTTTTATTCAACAAATAGTCATTCAATTAGGCTTAATTCAGTGGACATTTGTTTAACTCCTACAAGGTGCCAAGCATTACCAAAAAAAAAAAATTGTCTTTGCTGTCAAGCAGTTGGTTTTGCATTGGAATTCTATTAAAAAGCAACATGGATGGGGCTGAAAGCTGAGCCCTTGACCCCAGGAAGAGCTAGACTCAAGCTGCCTTGGCCAGTCCTGACTGTGTGACCTTGGTCAAATCACTTACCCTTTTATAATTTGCTGCAGCTCTTGAAAACTATGAATTGCCAGGTGATGCCCTATGCTGGAAGAGGGAGCTTCTTCACATCAACAAGTCAATGAGCTTTATCGAGCAGCAGCTGTGTTGTAGGCTCTGTACTCCCCAGGAAGTCCCTAGACCAAAGAAATCTCACATCTAGTCCTTCCCCCTCTTAGGCACGTGCAAGACTCCCCCACCAACAAATCAAAATAAATACAAGAAAGAGAAGGATGGGACTAAAAAGGACTCATTTCTTGCCTTTGAACACCAAGTTTTAGTCTTGGCTTTGTCACTTGGTATCTGTGTGACTTTAGGAAAATAAATTTACCTCTCTGAGTGCCAGTTTGAATACACTAAAACTGATGACACTAACCTCAGTCTGTGTGATCCTTAATGAGAAGCATCTGGGCACTTGTAACCCACTTTATAATGGTTAGATATTTAAGGCAGGGGAGGCAGAGAGGAAAGAAAAAAAGGGGAAAAAAGAAATCACCATGATAATGTTATTATATATTTAAAATGAGTAGCAGGATGCACATAATAGATTTGAAGTCCATGGGCAATCATCTTTTTATTGTACTGTTATGGATTTGTTTTATCCCATCAATTAAAAATAAAATAAATAAATATGAAAAAAGGAAAAAATTCAAAATATGTGAAGAAAGCAGTTCTTAACTATTTTTTATGTCATGATGCCCTTTGTCAGTCTGGTGACAGCTATGGACCCCATCTCAAAATAATATTTTTAATACATAATATGAAATGTAAAGGATTACAAAGTAAACTAATTATATTGAAATTCAGAAATCCAAACTTAAAACAAAAAGATTCCCAGACCCCAGATTAAGATTTCCTTCTTTATAAGAACTCTTTCCCTCCCCTCCATGATCAAAGTACCTCCATGCCTCAGTATGCAGCCTGGATAAAGTTTCAGAGGAAGTCAGTGTAGAGTAGGAAACAGTATCAGGTCTGGTGCCAGGGACTTAGCCTTGGATGCTTATTAGCTACACTTATTACTAGCTCTTAAGAGAATCATTCCTGTTCTGAGTCTTAGTTTCTTGCTCTGTGTCCATCAAAGGGGACAGAACCCTGGGTGTAGGGTCAAAAGACCAAATCCTATCTCTGTCACTCTTTTGCTGTATGATCCCAGGTGAGTGACTGCTTTTCTATGGGGCTCACTGTCCTCTTCTGTATAATGAGGAGGTTGAGCTAGTTGACCTTGGGGTCTCTCTCAGCTCTAGATGGGTCCCATGACTACAGTGAGTTAATACTTCCTCCCTCACAGAGTTCTGTTCATAACTACCCTGTACTGGGGATGCAAATGACCCCAAGCACCCATCTCAGCATCAAGGGCTACCCCTCTGGTGATGAAGCTCCTAACACTTATCTGGGCTGGCCTAGAAAATGACATTGTGCCTAGGATGGAGAGGGTCTCAGGCTGATCATTCTCTAAGCTCCCAGGGCTACTAGCTGCTTAGGGAACCCCACAGTTAAGGTGGGCATCACTGTCATACTTAAGTGTTCCTCCTCCCCACAGTCCCACCTCTATTCCTATAATAACAAAGAGATTCCTCTGCTAGCTGGCTGACTGGTTAACATTCCTCAACATCTCCTTCATCACAAGGTCCTGAACATATGGAACCATTCCAGAGTCCCAGAACCACTCTGTCTTGGCACAGGGACTGCCAAGACCAGTGATCCAGGACCTCTGAAGAGCCACGGTTTCATCAGCCTGGGTCCACCGTCTGCCTGACAGAGAGCACACAGCCCCTCCTTGCCTTAGGAGGCAGCAACACGATTGACTTATGGATGTGTGGAGCTCCTCTGCAAGCTAACTCCCTCCACATGGGACATAGCACTAGGAAGTGCTTTGTGAGCCACCAAGAGCAATGTCAATGATAATTATTAGGACTAGGATGAGAGTCGTTCAGAGCGCAACTTGGGAACAAGGTGTTCCATAACCAGTGCTCAGAGAGTCACCCATGACCCAAACCACTTCCTAATAGTGCTCTTCCCACAAGGGGAGTCCCTGCCCACTGAGGCTAAGGAGGCTTGTGGAGAGTAAACAGAGAATGCAGCATATAAAGAGGCAGAATGGAACATCCTTGAGGAGCTTCATTTCCCAGCACTTTGCATATGTGAACAGGCCTTAGCAAGTGTTGATTGACTGACTGATTGACTGACTGACTGATTGATTGATTGATTCACAGTCTGAGAAGCCCATGAGCTTCTGAAAAGGAAAAATTGTGGTGGTGATGATGATATGATGAAGATGATGCAGATTATGGTTGCATTTTCTTTGCCTCCCATAGAATTTGATACACAGCAGCCTCTTAATAAAGGCTTTGGAATGGATCAGCTTCAGCTGGCTCACAGAATCTCTGATTTGGAAGGGTCCTCAGAGACTATCTCTTCCTTCTGAATGTGAAAAGAATCTCCACTGTCACAGCACAATTGGGTCCTCACTGAGTCTTCTCTTCTCCACATTAAATTCCCCCAGTTCCTTCCACTGTGCAGATGTTATGAACTTGAAGCCATTTATATTGGTATGGTATGATCAGTATGGTAAGGGACATATCCATGCCCCGCTGCCACAGCTTCAGAGTGTACTTTGGACATTTCAGCTGTGACCTGCATCATAATATGAATATTTGATAGACTGATAAGCAAGAAGGCAGAAAGCCAATTGTAACAATTGGAATGATGCCACCTACTGGAGACTTACTCTAGGAAAGCTCCACCATGAGGAGAAGGCCTCTGAGGGCAAGGCCACGTGACTTTTCTTTGGCATCAGGAAGTGATGTTTACTTGTGGGAGGAAGAGGGAGCGAGGCAGACACTCTGTCCCTTTTGTCAGGACTCTGGTAGAGAGTAGAGTGAGAAATGTGCTCTCCCTTTAATAGAGATAAATCTGGGCCTTTCTCTCTCTCTCTTCACCAAATTCTTATTCTCCTTAATAAATGCTTAAAAGTCTAACTCTTGCTAAAGTTTATAACTTATTGGTGACCACTCATTAGATATTTTAGACAGACTATCTAGAATTTTAGCCCCTCACACAATCAATGGAGGTTTTCAAGAAATGATCAGAGAACCTTTAGTTAGACTTCTTGTTGCTGAAAACCTGTGTGGGCCACAGAGAACAGTTTGGTGCCTCAGCCAGTAAGCCCCACCAGCTATACTGTTTCTTATTTATATTTTAGAAATGTCAGCAACAGAGACCTCAGGATATATCCCAATTCATCTGTGTAGCCACTCAGGAGAGGATTGGTGGGCTCACTTTCTCATCAATAATGCTGGAGCAGATTTCTAAATTGCATCCATTTGTTAACTATTCACCACTGAGAAGAGAAAATGTGATTAATCATTTTCTAGGGAGTGATTGTCATGAATGCTTTGGTTGCCAGAGAACCCTGAGCCATCAGGAACACCTGAGGGTACTCCCCAGTGAAACTAGCACTATCAAGCCAGGAGACACTAGTGCAAGTCTCTGCTCTGACATTTAGGACATTTTCAGCAGGATGAGTCAGGGCATTTCTCTGAAATTCGCTTCTCACATGCATAGGATGGGGATGCTAATAATCCTTGTGCTCTCACCTGATTGGCTTATGTCAGAAGCATTTTGCAAAGCTTAATGTGCTACAGACATAGCTAAAATGTAAACTTCTTGGGGATGGAGACTTATTGCTTTCCTATCTGCAGTGACTAGCAGAGCACTGTCACATTGAAAGAGCTTCATAAACACTAGCTTGCTTGATTACATAAATGAGAATAATCTTTATTATTAAAAATTAATCATTGCTCCTCCTGTGAGATATTGAAAATTAGACAAGAGACCATAAAATCATACAACAAAAATCAAAACAATGTCTTAAATATACTGAACCAATTTTTTAAACTCAGCATGCATTTATTAAATGCCTTCTATTTGCAAACCAGGCCCTATGCTGGGCATCAGAGATATGAAGACAAGTGAGGCAGTCCCTGCCTTCAAGGGTCTTACCTTCTACTGAAATATCACAACAGAGAGGGCCATAGCTAGGACAGTGCCTTAAGGTCATCTCAGCCAACTCCACCTTTTTACAAAGGAGGAAATGAAGAGAAAGGGATGTGTCCAGGTTCCCAGAGTGAATTAGTGACTAAGGCAGGTCTGAGGCAGGCTTCCTCACCTCTAGTCCAGTCTTCTTCATTGTTTCCATTATCAGGAGCATAAGTGGATTGGAGAATGTTTAATGATTCCTCAGTTTCACATGTTTCTCCTCTGATATCCACAAGGGCACCAGTTAAACCGAGCCCATCCATCACTGTTTACAAGGCGGGGATGAGGGGGCTCTCGTGCAGGTTTCTAGGAATATTTTCAATTACCGTTGGTGTGCAGGGTACATATATTATGCAGATTGGGCTGCCTCCTAGCAATACTTGTGTCTTCTTTGGGGGAGTGAATGCAAATATAATGGCTGGATCTTAATTGCTGCCGTCAAGCTCTGATATCAGATTTATTGTTGGTGAATTTTGAAGCCTTCATTAGCAGTTGGAAAAATGGTCCCATTTTCCCATCCCCTCCCAGAATAGATGGCAAGGGGAGCAAATGTTTTATAATCATGATTATAAGACTTTCTTTTGGGGTTCAGAAATGGGCACATGAATTTAGTGAGTAATGTCCCAAATGAAGCCCATGATCATCTTCTGATGGCAGTGTACAGGACTGAGCTGGTTCAGCATGGGGAAGAGAAGACTTATGGGATATTTAATAAAAAAAAAAAAAACCTTTCAAGGGAGTCGGATTATTTTGTCAATACTTTGTGTGTATTTATATAGGTCTCTACCAGTGAAATGCAAATTCATTAAGGACAGGAACTCTCTCAATTTTGTCTTTGTAAACCCAGTGCCTAGTAAAGTGCTTTGAACGTAGGTGCTTAATAAATTCCAGTTCATTATTAAAAAGACATCTGCTTACATGCTGAAAATTGTCACAGTCTCAGATATCACCAACTATCAACATGGCTGGAGAACACCACCAGCCACAAGGCAGACAACCCATCAGGTTTGACTGCAAAGTTCATTTCTGAGAAGTTATTTCTCTCTCTCTCTCTCTCTCTCTCTCTCTCTCTCTCTCTCTCTCTCTCTCTCCAACCCCTCCCTTGGTGAGTTTGTCTGCTGTAACTATTATGTTGAATATCACCTTCATGGGAATATCACTGTTCTATTCAAGAAACATCAATGGATCCCACTTGCCTCTAGGGTAAAATGAAACTTCTGTTTGGCACTTAATCCCCTATATAATCTGGCTCCCACTCCAAGCTTCTTATAAATTACACCCTTTCGGGGCAGCTAGATGGCTCAGTGGATAGAGCACCGGCCCTGGAGTCAGGAGTACCTGAGTTCAAATCCGGCCTCAGACACTTAATACTTACTAGCTGTGTGACCCTGGGCAAGTCACTTAACCCCAATTGCCTCACTAAAAAAATAAATAAATAAAAAATAAATTACACCCTTTTGTTCACTCCATGTTGCATTCAAATTGGTATGATTGTATTCCTGAAACCAAGCGCTACATCTCTGTGCCTCTATGTAGGATGTCCCAATTGACTGGAATTCACATTCTCTGCATCACCATCTCTTAAACTCCTGAACTCCTTTCCAGGTCCAGGGCAGGAGCCACCATCTATGACAAACCTTTACTACTAGGATGGCCAGTGCTCTCTTTCTCCCCTTTATCTCATAAACGTGTATGTGTGTATGTGTGTGTGTATGTGTGTGTAGGTATAGGTATAGGTATAGCTATAGCTATAGCTATAGGTATATATAAATATACCTGTTTATGTTTTCTTTCTCTATGGAGGGCAGCTAGGTGGTACAGTAGATAGAATATTGGCTCTGGAGTTAGGAAGATCTGATTTCAAACCCAACCTCATACACTTACTAGCCATGTGACTCTGGGTAGATCACTTAGCCTCTGTTTGTCTCCATTTCTTCATCTGTATAATGAGGCTAATAATATCAGCACCTACCTCCCAGGGTTGTTGTGAGGTCAAATAAGATACTAAGTGTAAAAGGCTTAGCCCATTACCTGGCACCTAGTAGGCACCAGAGAAATGTTAGCCATTATTATTGTCTGTTCACTTAGACTGTGAACAACATTTTTGCCTGTTTTTGCCTTTCCTTTTAATCCTCAAGCTTTAACACAGTGTCTACCTAAAGTAAATGTTTTATATATTTATTTATTTAGAATTTTTCTCTACCTTACATGTAAAAACAAATTGTAACATCAGTTTTCATAACTTCGTGTTCCAAATTTTCTTCCTCCCTCTCTATCCCCCCTTAAGAACTCAAGCAATTCATGTACAGCCATTCAAAACATTAACTAACAACAACAAAATATACTTCCATCTGCATTCAGATACCATCAGTTCTTTCTCTCTAGATGAATTTCATTTTTTATAAGTCATTCAGAGTTCTCTTGGATCACTGAACAGCTGAAAATAACTAAGTCATTCCCAGCAGATAATCATATAATATTGCTGTTATTTTGTACACAGCACATTTCACTTTGCTTCAGCTCAAGTAAGTCTTTCTAGGTTTTTCTGATAGCATCCTGCTCATCTTTTTTAAATAGTAAACTGCATTAATATAGTACTTTAAAGGGAGATTTCCTTACAAAACACCAATGAGGTTGATTATTGCAACAGCAATAATAGCCAAGATCTATATAGTACCTTATACCTGACAAAGAATTTTCTTCACAATAGCCCGGCAAAGTAAGTACCGCCACTACCACAATAATCACCATCATAACCACCGCCACCACCACTATCACGACCATCCTCCTCATCTTACATTGTTCTTGCCTCTGCTTCAAATTTTTTCTAGTTCTATTGTTGTGTTTCCTTCCATCCTATTCACTCCCCCATGACATTCACTCCATTTTCTATTTTCTTTTACCCTATTCCTCCACAAAGGTTAGGTAAGGGTTTATAAATGCTTATTGACTGACTCCATGATATGCTTCTGGCTTCACTTTTGCTTTATGTTCCTTTACACACTCTTATGTTCTAGATATCTTCTGTGTTCTATCTTCTCATCAAATTGAACCCATTACCCACCTTCACAGATCTATCCAAGTCATCCCCTCTAGAAATGTCTCCCTTCTTGATATCTGCTTGTCCCACACCTTTCTCTTCCTCCAAGAAAGAGCCCAGGTGTCCCCTTCCCCAGGAATCTTTTCTTGTCACCCTCTAGCGGATTATGATCTGTAAAGCCAATTCAATTGAGCAAACACTCAGGAAGTACCTTTTTGGGTGAGAACCTAGGTGCTAGGAGCTGGGAAATACAAAGACAAAACAGGAGGGAGAAAAGACCTAGTCCCTCAAGGGGCCTCCTTTCTACTTGGAGACAGAGGTAAACTCTAATACCTTAATAGAGCTGTGACCTTCTGGATGTAAAACTCATGCCAACAACATGGATCTCACCCTATCCATACCTGCCCCTTCCTTTTGACTCTTCTCTGTTCTGTCTTATAAATCCACTGCAGAGTCGAATAAAATGCACTAGGGCATATAAGGTTATATCTTCTACATATTCTTTTTTTGCCCCTGGTCTCTCTACCATCTCACCCACCCCTCTTTCTTCTATCACATTCCCTCCCATTACCATTTCTAAGAAGAATATATTAAGATTCTAATTTCTTTAAAAAAAATCTAATTCCATCTCCTTTGTATGAATGTGCACATTTCCAGATATTTAGGGGCTATTATTAAAATTATATTTTAATTCATAGAAACTATTTTCTGATTGATTTGCCCATTTATATTAATTTCCTCAAAATAGTTCAGGAACTTTTTAATTCTGTGACTCTAGAAATAGTGTCTGGTCAAGACGTTTTTTGCATTTGATTTATTGGGGTTCAGCCTATTGCTAATTCAAAGATTCCAGAAGTTTGGGGGGACTGGATCCTAAGGGGAGATGGAGGACTCCCTATACCTCACCAGTAATCTTGGCAACATAGACCTGCATTGTGCATCTCTTAAGGGCAGACCCGGGAGGAGAGAGAGGAAGTTATTCATGAGGAGGGGAGGCAAATTTGGGCTCAAAATGAAGAATATCCATAGTAACCAAAGATGGACACAAGGGGAATGGGCCCTGCTGCCTTCAGGACTAATCCTGGAGCTTCTCCAGGAAAGGTTGGATGAGTGTTTGCCAGCAATGCTGAAGAGGAGCTTTGTTTTCATGTTCCAGGTGAACTAGTTTGCTTCTGGAGCTCCTTCTGATTCTGAGTCTAAGATTTCAAAACCATGGTAAGTCAGATGGATGGCCACCTCCCTCTAGAGTTAGCATTATGCATTTAGACACACACACACACACACACACACACATATCTGTAAGATTTGCACGAATCTAGCTGCAGGTGGATCCCTCATGGTTTCATATTCAAAAACTCATTCTTCACTCATCACACAGAGGAATTCTTACCGTGGATTCTCTCTAATATAATCATTTCTCCAGATGATGGCTGCAATTTACCAAAGATGCTGAAATAATCTGTTCAAAAGATGTTTTAATTTCCAGATGCACAGTGGAGGATATGGTTTAAAAGTTAAAATGTAGAAGACTTAGAAGGATTAATGAATGTCAGGCTCACACACATCTCCTGGTCTGGAAAATAGAAAATGAGCACGGCATGAGGAATAAAGTATCTGTATGTAGCACTGAGGCGTATAGCATGAGAGACCCAGGGATTTGGCCAGATGGTTCTGTAACGATTGGAATGACGCCACCTGCTGGATACTTACTGTAGAAGAGTTCTGCCCATGAAGCAAAGGTCTTTGAGGGCAAGACCAGGCTTCAGGAAGTGATGCGGACTAGTGGGAGGAGGAAGGAAGAGACTGGCGCTCGGTCTCGCTCTCTTGCCTCTGGACTCTGGCGGAGAAGGGAGCTAGAAATGTGCTCTCCCTTTAATAGATAGGAATCTAGGCCTTTTTCTCTCTCTTTACCAAATTCTTATTCTCCTTAATAAATGCTTAAAAGTCTAACTCTTGCTAAAGCTTATAATTTATTGGCGACCACTCATTAGATATTTTAGACAGTTTAGCTAGAATTTTAACCCTTAACAGATGGCTGACCACGAAGAGGAAAGCTAACCCTCAGTCTTCTTCTGATCTTCTGGTTGGGTAAGAAATTTCCCCTCCCCCTCCCTTTAACTGCTAAGTACTGGCGCACTGGCTGTGTTTTCCCTTTAAATTTTTTCAAATGGACCTTTTAAACTCCCTAATTATCCTATTTTTGATTTTAGTCTGTTTCACCAGACAAATGGGAGATAAGATCATGTTAATGCTTTGTTTTTGTGGATTTTCTATTTTTCTTTTTATTTTTGTTAAAAGAGCCAGCAACTTACTCACACAAGGAAATATCTCTCCCTCTCCCAACCATGCTTTTTCAGAGAAACCTGAAGAGATTCCCGCAGCTTTTCCCAGTTCTAACAGTAATTGTTGCTTTAATTTTGCATGCCTGGAGGCAATGACCCACCCTCTAGAAGCTTTTAATCCCCTAGCACCTGGAGGCAAAGTGGGGGAAGAGGAATCCAGGCCTGAGTTCAAAATCAAGTCTGATTCAAATTGCTCTGGTCCCTCCCCTCCTCTCCAGACCCCACCCTCTACTCCTCCTATGGCCAAGCCCATAGCTTCCCCTGCCTGGGAAGTCCAGAGATCTGATGCGCATGCTCAACTTTCTCTAACTACATTTGCAGCTTCAGGCTCAGCCCTTCCCCAGCCTGGCTGTGCTTCTGAGACAACCTTAGAAAACCCTTTAAATTCCAGATATGCTCGTTTTGTTGATAATTTTGCTAACCTGCTTTTGTCTTTCATTAGTAATCTTATAAAGCATTTGTATGGTGAAAAGACTGACAGACAATATAGAGGGGTTAAAGAAGAAAAATTTAAGCTGTATAAGAATGACAATCATCAACATAGTTCAAGACTCTGCTTCTTTTGCCATGGAAGGGTATATATTGTACAGAAATGTAACAGTAAGGGGCAAGGTATTGATATGAGTGTTGGGGATTTTAGATATCAGAATCAAAAGTGTTCTGAATTCACTCAGAGTAATAGTATCAGTTCAGAGGTTACATAGGATTTCTATGCTATTATATATACATTTTGAAATTAATGGTATGGGTTTATTTTCATAGAGATTTTCATGCTTTTGAGATTGTGAATTATACTTAGTTTCTAAAACAAGGAGAATATTTGTAAAGCTTTTTATAGTCATATGATCAAGTTTATATTTTATAATACTCTTATTAATATTAAGTTCATATTCATTTAGATTTCCCTAGTTTGAATTTCATTGTCTTTTATTGTTCCGTGTGTATTTTTTCTATTTATTCATCTCTCTAATTTTGAAACATTGCAAGATGGTTTTGATTTCATAATACAATGTTAATTCTAGGAGTATTGTGCTCCCATATTCTGAGTTGTTTGTTTTTGTTATTTTTTCTCAACTGATTATTTGATCAAACTCTTTAAAGCATTTCCCTAGCAAATTGTTTGCCATGGCAAGTGTAAATTGATTCTAGAAGTATTATTTTTGATAAGCATATTCCAAAAAAAAAAAAAAAAGAGGGGAACATTTGTAAAAGTTGTCTTTGAGATTGTGTTGTGCTTTAACTTTTATTTAAATATGTTCAGATTTTTCAAAAAAGTAATTGTATACTAAGTAAAAAAAAAAAAGGGTATTATTTGAAATTGTTGCATAATTATATATTATATTTTGAGTCAAGATGTATTCACATTTTTTGCAATCATTTATTATCCTCAATTTTAAATCCATATGAGACTTGGATTATGGGAACTTATCATTTAAGACATTAATTGCCTTTATTCTGAGTTATCAGATGCCAGTTGGCCAAGATGCCATCCAATCACAAGAGGAATACATGCAAGAGCAGACACTGAACTGTCACATGAGGGGAGACATGCATGAAGTCAAGGTATGGCCAAGGGAACGGCTTTTGACAAATGTTGAGGTTGGATTCTCTTGGTTTAATATTTTATTTTATTTTTCCCCACAATATCGTACAGATGGCTGGAAGTATTGATCCCACCCATCTCACTTCTACACCTGGCTTCTATGCTCCCTCCTATATGCCTGATGCCATGGACCATCTCAATCCCATGCATCTGATTAAGTCTGACTCAGTTTCCTCCAATATGTTCGGTGGCATGGACGTATATTCCATCCACCTATTTTAAGCCTGGCATACTGTATGGGCAGTACATATTGCTCAAGTGTGGGAATGCTCATATCCCATCATTTCTCTGTTCTTTTATGGTAACCCCCATAATTATCTCAGGTGTCATGATAAATAACAGTGTTGAATTTGGCCTTGACATCTGTTACTAATTATATTAGATTTTAAAATTTCTCATAATGGCATGAGGATAATTAGGCAGATGATGCAAAAAGTGATGAAACAGATAAAAATTATTTTTAATAATTAATATTGCAGCAATTGTCTTCTCAATTACCCTCCATAAGGGGGGGACTATAGTAATATTATAATTTTAAAGAATGTTTCAATTTTTGTTTTATTATATGTTTCATGTGTAACAACTAAGATTCTGTATTCCCTTAGACATGTTTTTGAGAACTTTCATTGTTTGATTTTATTATTGACAAAGCTATTTTAAAGTTGTGTTAAGCTCAATTTTGTAGGAAATTTCCTGGCTGATTACCAGCATCCACACATCAACCCCTGAAAAGACTTCCATTCTATGACTACACCTAGAGGACATCTGAGAAAAGACTTTCAGAGACTTTAAATGAACAGTTTTGTTTTGTTGTTGTTTTTTTTTTCTCTTTTCTCTTTCTGTTATAATATACACCATCTGTAACGTGTATTCTCTGCAGAGGCCCTCCCTTTGCAAGACTAATGTCAAAGCGTCGGTTCATGAGGACAAAAAAAAAAAATCGCCCCTCTGGACAAAACTTTCCTCTCTTCCTTTTCTATATTGTTGTTCACATATTATTAGTTAGCAATAGTTATTATATTGTTTTTACTGTTCCGTCAAGGAAACATTTTGTTTCTTGAGGAACAACAGGGGGGACTGTAACGATTGGAATGACGCCACCTGCTGGATACTTACTGTAGAAGAGTTCTGCCCATGAAGCAAAGGTCTTTGAGGGCAAGACCAGGCTTCAGGAAGTGATGCGGACTAGTGGGAGGAGGAAGGAAGAGACTGGCGCTCGGTCTCGCTCTCTTGCCTCTGGACTCTGGCGGAGAAGGGAGCTAGAAATGTGCTCTCCCTTTAATAGATAGGAATCTAGGCCTTTTTCTCTCTCTTTACCAAATTCTTATTCTCCTTAATAAATGCTTAAAAGTCTAACTCTTGCTAAAGCTTATAATTTATTGGCGACCACTCATTAGATATTTTAGACAGTTTAGCTAGAATTTTAACCCTTAACAGTTCTTCAAAACTTTCAACTCCCCAACAAGCCATCTCCTGGCTATCTTTCAGAGTCCAGCCCAAATCCTAAGTCCTCTCATGCTGGAGGAGAAAGGCTCAAAAGATTTAGCTTCAAATCCTGGTTCTGATACCTACCTCCTAGCTACTCCAAATACATAGACAGACAGACATGTATGTATGTAGATATTACATGTATATCATTATTTATATTTTTCTCCCCTTCTCCTGGAATATGAACTCTTTGAGAACAGAGACTTTTTTCACTTCTTTTATACTCAGTGTTTATCACAGGTCACTGTGTCTGACTCATATAATTTGATAAGTGTTTTTTTTTTATCATTTTAATTAATTGTATTTTTATCAATTAACTAACTTATTTCCCCCCTTCTAACTTCTCTCTTACACTGGAAAATAAAAATAAAAATAAAAAACAACCTTTGTAATAACATGCATAGTCAAGCAAAACAAATTTCCATGTTGGCCATGTTCAAAAATGTGTGTCTGATTCTGGTTATTTAGTCTATCCCTCCTTAGTCAGGAGTTGGGCAGCCTCCTCTATCAGCAGGCCTCTGAAATAATGGCTTATCATTACATTCAGCAGAGTTCTTTTGTTTTTCAAAGCTCTTTTTACTGATAGCTTGATTGATTGATAGTACCGAGATCTTCAGTCAATTACTTGCCCTTTCTTCATGTCCTCATTCATAGAAGTATTGGGACAGCTAGGCAGTGCAGTCAAGCCCTGAAGTCAGGAGTATACACACACACACACACACACACACACACACACACACACACACACACACACACATACACACACACATTGCCACTGGACACAGATGGCTCTGGAGAAGAGAGTGAGTTTGGTGACCTTACATAGTCCTCCCTCACTGAAATCCAATTCAGCACAAATCATGACATCACCTTGATTGTCCTTTTCCAGAAAGAAGGACAAGCAACAACAACATAGAGGTATAACCATAAAGGGATCCTTCTGGGATATCAGGAACTCTTGCAGGGTTACTTTTGTGGTCCCTTCAATCTCCTCTTCCTCCCAACCCCCATCCCCAGGTAGAGCCCAAGTCAGAAGGAGGAAGCAGTTAGGAGACAAATCTTAAGGGCTCACAGAGCTGACCTCAGGGCCTTTCCTGAAAGATGGTTGGGGAAGGTGTTAGGAAGAGAGTCCAAGGACACCAGAGCCCTTGTGTATAAGAGTATTAATATATGCAATGCAACTGAGGCCAGAACCTTAAAAGAGTTCTTAAAGGGAGAAACACAATACCCAAGACAAATATGTCATGACACATCCCAGTGGGAGCAATGGCTGGCCATTAACCAAATCCATCCCCAGGAATCCCTGTGCCTGGAGTAAATTTAGTTGCCTTGTGGGAAAGTGGGCAGAGGTGGTTGTTGTTTTTTTAATTTTAGAATTTTATTTTCCCAAATTACATGTAAATACAAATTTAGACATCAACATTTTTAAGACTTTGTGTTCCAAATTCTCTTCCTCCCTTCCTCCCTGTTCCCACCCCCCCCCCCGCCCCAACTCAAGCAATTCAATATAAGCTATACATAAGCAGTCATGCAAAACATTTCCATATTAGTCAGGTTGTGAAAGAAAACTGGCAAAAACTAAACTTCAGATAAAGTAACTAAGAAAAAAATGATGCTTCAATCTGTATTCAGACACCTTGAGTTCTCTCTCTGTAGAAGGACTGCATTTTTCCTAAGACCTTCAGAGTTGTCTTGAATCTTTGCATTGCTGAAAATAACCAAGTCATTCACAGCAGATCATTTTACAGTATTGCTGGTTTTTTGTATACAGTACATTTCATGTTGTATCAGCTCATGTAGGTCTTTCCAGGTTTTTCTGATAGCATCCTGTTCATCATTCTTTTCATAGTAAACTACATTTATACAGTACTTTAAAGGGTCAGAATTTTAAAGTATATTCTTTTGGATCTGTAACTGAGGCAAAGAAAGTGGCTGTGAAAAGAAGTAGAATTTGCCAAGAGGTCAAGGACCTATTATTTTTTTTTTGGGGGGGGGGGTTGGGCAGGGCAATGAGGATTAAGTGACATGTCCATGGTCACACAGCTAGTAAGTGTCAAGTGTCTGAGACCAGATTTGAACTCAGGTCCTCCTGAATCCAGGGCCACTGCTTTATCCACTGTGTCACCTAGCTGCCCCCAACCTATTTTTCAAACAACCAAAAATGTCCCCAAAGTAAATGGGTCCCAGTGGAGTTGATGTGTTTCCTGTCACTAGATGTTTCCTAGTAGAGGAGAGTTGCCCACTTTCCAGAAATGTTTTTTTTTTCAGTGTGTGTGTGTGTGTGTGTGTGTGTGTGTGTGTGTGTGTGTGTGTAAAATAGGCGCTCCTTCATAGGGTGCCTTGTAATGACAGTCTTGTGATCTCTATGGATACCTCAGAATAGTTTTAAAATGAATAAAAATGAATTTATATAATTACAAAGGAAGTCAATTATTTTCATATGTAGTCATCTATATCTATACATATATCCATATCAGTATCTATCTGTATTTGTAACTCTATGTCTATCTATCTATCTGCCTGTCTGTCTTTCTGTCTGTTTCTACATCTAGTTTGCTTTCTAGAAGCAATTTATGAATCCAGATTAATAACCCGTATTATTCAGTGTTTTACTGTTCAGGTATAGATTATAACAAATGCCCCTGATGGCTCTTCCAGTCCTGACATTCTATGGCTCTAATACTTTGAATTGAATTGAATCTAATTCATGATTAAAGTTATCATGAGGTAGGATTTCTCTAAGATTTCTTCAAGTGCCTTTGCAGAAACCAGCCACGATGTTAAACTTGATGAAATCTGTTTGGACTCCACTAAAGCCCTACTATACCCAGGTTTACCAGGAGATCTGGGTAGGAATGGGTGTGATGGGGTTAATTGTTTACAAAATTAGGAGTCCTGATAAAAAAGCCAAATCTTTGAAAGGTACAGATTCAGCTACTCCTGCTCATGGACATCATTAACTGAATTTACTTTAGGATTATGCATAAAGTGAAACAACAGGCTGGCGGTAAAATTGGGCATTTGACAGTAGAAGAAAGAATGCAAGGATTTCCCATGTTAACTTTTAGACTTTTGTTCATATCACGAAATAAAGTCATATATATGTAAAAAAAAGTTTTCTTCAAGTTATATTTTGTTTGAATTTTTAAAATAGATAAGAGAACTGTAGTGCTAATAGGGGTCTTAGTGACCCATCTACCTCATACTTGTGCCCCACCCCTCCCGCCCCAGTTCCCTGTATACCAATCCCCACCAGGGGCAGTAAAGTGCTACTTGAATCCATTTAGTGAAAAGTGACTCCCTCCTGGCCCCATCCCACGTTCTCTCGTGGCAGCCCTTTCCCTTTTTGGACAGTTCTCATCATCAGGAAGCTGAACAGAAATTTGATTCTCTGCTGCTTTCAGCCCTTTCTTCTCATTCTTTCTCCTAAGACCAAGCAGAAAAAGTCTATCTCTCCTACAATGAAGACAGATCCATATGATCTTTTCTTTTCCAGGATAAACTTCTTTGGTTCCTCATGTGACCCATACCATATGATTGCAGCCCCCTCACATCTGCCTAATGGTCTCCTGCTTGCCATTCTCCAGGTTTCCTGACTTTCCTGAAATGTGGTCCCTTCAGCTGTGGTCTAGCCAGTGAGGGTTCTAAAGGCTTATCACATCCCTAGTCCTGGATACTGGATTTCCCTTGATTCAGCATAGATAGATAGATAGATAGATAGATAGATAGATAGATAGATAGATAGATAGATAGATAGATAGATAGATAGATAGATAGATAGATGGATGGATAGATGGATAGATATAGACATATATACATATATGTATATAGATCTCTCTCTCTCTCTCTCTCTATATATATATATCTAAAAGCTATTCTATCAGAGAATTGACTCACATTAAGGTTGAAAACCACTATTTCAGATTTACTACAAAATAGTCATTTCCCCACCCCCACAATTTAATTATGAAGTTAGGTTTTGGAACCCAGGTGTCAAACTTTATATTCCATCTCATTCAATTTGACCATACCTCTCATTGTACTGGAAGCTAGGATCCCTTCCAGCTCAAAAATTCTCTTATTTTTTTTCTTTTACAAAACTGGAAAAAATAAAATTGCTGAGGCCAGAGTTCAGGTGGCCTGGTTTGGAGATGGCAAGGAAGGGACCATTATTCATGAAAAGTAGTAAATATGTGCTCATCCATAAATGACTGAGCATTTACAAAATTTACAAAATCAGAGAATTGAAGCAACATGGTTGTCCTCATGTAGCTTAGAAAGTAGCAGTGTCAGATTTCAAATCATGGTTTTCCAGATCTAAGACTTGAGCTGTGGCCCCTACACCATGCAAGTACCATGTATGTAGCATATACAACATGTGTATGGTAGTACATGTCCCAACCATTTCCTTTCACTGTATTTCCATTACACAGCTAAAGTAGGATGCACCCCTCTCTGCTCTGGCACCTGACCAAAACTACTTGCCATCTATTTTTTAGAAGTTGTTGCCTCCTGAGAAACCTTTGGGGTGCTCTCTCTGTCAACACCATGCCCAAGCTTTGATTTGTCTCCTCCCCTCACTTCCACACCCCTGTGGTTCCTCTCAGCATCTGGCCCAAGGCACACAGGAGCATGGTGCGCTCATTCAGCTAGCGTCGAATCCAGGATTGAGCAAGTGTTGACCCAAGAATGTTGCCTCAAGGAAGCCTCAGGGACCTCCTGTAGTGTGTGCACAGATACATCCTCAGGCTTTGCCCCTAGAAAGACATCATTGCTGAGAATGGAGGATTTGGGAGCCTCTTTATGAGGCAGAGAATAAGTTAGTGGGCTCCAAGACACCCTCCCTGCATGCCAGTAATCGCTGCCATTATTCTGCAAGGCTAGAGATGAAGGAAAGGATGGGGTGAAGGCTAGACCCTTCCAATATCCCTGGGGCTTATGGAGACAGATCCAGCTGGGCCACCCAGCCTCCCCATGGGGCACTGCCTCCTCTTCCCTACACTGCAAGGCTAAGAGCCTCCTTTTGGGTCTGATTGCCACCACCCTTCCTCTACTTTGGGATGCTCATGTCTGGCTCATCTCATGGAGTCACATCCTGATTTATTAAGTGTTCCACACACCCATGCTTTCCCCATTCCCCTCAAAGACACCTCCCTTACCCACTGCAAAGAAGTATTTTTTTTTAAAAGCTTTTACTAGACTCGAAGCCACTTAAGGTCTGAAAACCTCAGTTATCACATCTATAAAATGAGATGGTTGTACTAACAGATTTTTCAAGACCTTTTCAGCTCTGAAGCCAAGGATTCTCCTAGCTCTTCTGCTTTTTGATGTCCCTGGCTCAATGGCCCTTTACTCCTTCCAATCAGAACTTATTTGCAAGGTTGCTCTGTTAGGAATTCTCCCAAGGGGCAGATAGGTGGTGCAATGGATAAAGCAGCAGCCCTGGATTCAGGAGGACCTGAGTTCAAATCTGGCCTCAGACACTTGATACTTACTACCTGTGTGACTCTGGGCAAGTCACTTTACCCTCATTGCTCCACAAAAAAAAAAGAAAGAAATAGCCCAGATTTTGCTCTCCTGGAGCCAATGACTTTACTTTGGCCATGCTGGGCTCCTTCCCTTCCCCAGGCTTTACCTCTGAGTTTAGACCCTGGAGCTTTGAGCTAGTTCTGCTAGGACTAGGCAACTCTCTGTGTCTTCAGAGCTTCTGCCTCACTCAGGACCCTGGAACAGTGGACAATGTGGTTTTGCTTCTCGGGAGGCCCTGACTGGCTCTTGCTGTGGTCTGTGCTCTCACAGACACCTTCTCTGGCTCCCATGCTCCCATGCTCCCATGCTCCCATGGCACTGGAACCTGGGTCAGAGAGCCTGGAAAGCTCCAGACTCTCTGTCACTGCCAGTGAGGACACAGTCAAGCAACAAACCTTTATTCACCTTCAACTTTGTACCAGGGTCCAAGGACAGAAATACTGGGATGAAACTGTCCTTGTCTTCAAAAAAGTTACATCCTATTGAGGAAAGGGGAGATGAATCCCAATAACTGAGGGAATCAAGAAACTGTTCATGTGGGAGATGCTGCTTGAACTGAGCCCTGAAAGAAGCCTGCTAGAACCAAGATTGAAGAGGGAGAGCAATCCAGGCAGGGGGGCACAGCTTGTGCAAAGGTCTGGTGGTAAGAAATATTAAGTTGGTGTAAGGAACAACCAGTAGGCTTGTTTGGAGACCACAGCCAGGCAATGACCCCTCAAATGTTACAACCTCTCCCTTGGGATTTGTTTCTAGAGGAAGCTAGAGGACTCAACCAAGTGGTAGAAAGAAGTGATCTCCTGAGTGTTCTGTATGATCTCTGGCATTTCCACATAGACTCTAACCAGAACAGAAATAAGAAGCATTGGGCCAAATGTGTACTCCTATTCCTATCACACACTGGTTCATGAGGCACTTTCCTTCCTAACAACAACCATGCACCAGGGAGAGTAGCTGTCTTCTTATTATGCCCATTTTATATATGAGAAAACTGAGGTTTGGAAAAAATATGCCCTCCCCAGGTCAAATCACTAAATGGGGTGGGGGAGTCAGAGGGGGGAAGGGTTGAGACTAAGTTGTTCAACCCTAAGGCTAATATTTAGTCCACCATGGCAGAGTAGGCTGATTCTCACCTCCATGCTACAAATATTTAAATGAGAAGGAATGTAAATGGTCACATAGGGTTCTGGATATAAAGGAATACAAATCACAGAGGCAGAGGTTTTGTTGTTGTTTTTTTTTTTAATTTTTTTTAAGTGAAGTCACATTCTTTCTCTACTCCCTCCCCACAACTCCCACCTCTTTCCATTTCTTCCTCTTTGATAAATGAGAGAAAGTATATTTCACTGGAACCTTTTGGAAATAAAAAGTCAAGCGGTTCTGGGATAACTAGGGGAAAGGGATCCAACAAGTAATTGAGGCTGATGGCAGCAGTTGCTCACCTGGGGCATGAGGTAGGGCTGTGGCCAGGTCTAGCCCTCCCTGGGCAGATGGCTATGATGGGGCAGGGGAGGTGTGAGATTTGAGGAGGCAGCTGAGACGATGCTCTGGTTCAACTCCCTTACTTTAATTAAGAGAAAAAGGAGGTCCAGAAAAAGGGAAAAGATTTACCAGGTAACTGAGTCAGGATTTGAACTTGGGTCTTCTGGCTCTGAATTCATTGTTTTAACACAACCAAAGTATATCCCACTCCCAATGCCATCATGAGTTTTGTCTCGCTTGGTGCTAAAGTCACAACACATGACTAGCAGGGCTTCTTGGTTACCAAATGGAGAATATGGCTTCTTGAGATGGTTGGAAGACCACTGGCCCTTCCAGTTGTTGCAAATACTCAACATCATACTTTTAGCACCTATGTGGCCATGGGCAAGTATTTTCTTCTCTGGAGGCCTCAATGCTCTTATCTGTAAAATAAATGGGGAAGTCCAGGTGGTCTTGGGCTTCCTTTCATCCTAGATACATGATCCTAAGTCATTTAGTCATCTTAGGCATCAGTTTTTAGTTCTGTACAATGAGGAGCTAGAGAATTCAGGGAATTTTAGGTCCTGCTTGCCCTGAGTTTATGACCCTAGGACAATATGGTTCAAAGCCAGTCCTGTGTGGGAATCTGCTTCTGAGAAGACCCAACTTCCTCATATTCTAAAAATGGGCCATGTTAAAAGTAACTTCTTGATGCTTGTCACAAGCTTTGCTTGAGAAGCCCAGGGCCTTCTAAACACAGAGAGAATCCTCTGATTTTTAGAGTAGTGGAAAGAATTTGGGACCAACATCATACAGTAGCCCACTGCCATCCCTAATCTTACAGCTAGGTGTGATGTTTAAAAACTAAATTTGTGGTTGCCTTAAATTAGAAGCTTTAGCACCAGTCTTTGGGCATTAAGCATTTATTAAAGCATACCAGGTATTCATGTGGAGTTCAGAAAGTTAAAAAAAGGCCTATCTAGCCTAGAGTTCCAGCCTGGTCTGGTTCTTTCTCAAGTCCTCTACCACAAGCCTGCTTCAACCATGAACTGCCCCAGCAAACTGAGTATGGAAGCTTTTTATAGGTCCAGAGGAGAGGTGGTTCTTTCACAGTGCTTCAAACTGATTGGTTAGTGTCATCCAAAATCATTGGTTCACTGGACTTGAAGGTAGTCTCTTGTTGAGTTCAAAGTCCTTGGCTTCTGAGAACAATACCTTCTTTTTTTTTTTAATTTTTTTTTTTAATTTTTTTAGTGAGGCAATTGGGGTTAAGTGACTTGCCCAGGGTCACATAGCTAGTAAGTGTTAAATGTCTGAGGCCGAATTTGAACTCAGGTACTCCTGACTCCAGGGCTGGTGCTCTATCCACTGCACCACCTAGCTGCCCCAACAATACCTTCTTAAGGGTGGCCAGGTGTAGTTACAATCTAATTAACTTTAAGTAAGCTAATCAGCAAAGTCAATCACTCTCACTTAATTCAGTCAGTTTAGATTAATCTCCAGGTGGGGCCTTTGAGTATCTGCCAAATCCCATTATTTTCTCACATAGATAAATTGAGAAATGTACCCCCCCACCAAAATCTCCAAGTAAGTACACTTTCAATCTAGTCAACAGAGAATCCATTTCTTTCACTCATTCAGTGCAAGATAACTGCCATTACTATTGGTTTTGCCCCACCACCAGACCATCCCCTAACATGATTACTGGTTTAGGGAATTCTAAATGAGTAATCTCCCTTAACCAATGTAAATTAGCGCCAATTTATACTCATAGAGAGCTACTTGGGTGATTATGTGACTCCGTG
Source organism: Dromiciops gliroides (assembly GCF_019393635.1). Lineage (NCBI taxonomy): Eukaryota > Metazoa > Chordata > Mammalia > Microbiotheria > Microbiotheriidae > Dromiciops > Dromiciops gliroides. The sequence goes on along the minus strand of NC_057865.1, from coordinate 298,261,067 downwards.
ATGCATCCAGGGTCACTCAGCCAGTATGGGTCAGAGGATGAACTTGAACTCAGGTCTTCTTGACTAAAGCCAATACTCTATTCACTACACAGTACTGTCTTTAAAATAATCTCCATATTATAGATGGGGAAACTGAGGCCCAGTGAAGATAAGTAATTTAAGTCATCCCTGATTCTGGTGCAGGTTGTCATCCCCTCACCCCACCTACCTACCCCTACACTATTACAGTTGCCTACTTGTGGGTCCACCAGCCTCAAATCTCTCTTCATTCTAATCTACCCTCCACTTGGCTGCCAAAGTTATTTGCCTAAAAGGCAGTTCCACCATATTATCTCTGCCCTCTCTCCCAACTCAATAAATTCCAGTGACTCCCCAATATTTCCAGGATCAAATATAACATCTGCTATTTATTCACAGCTTAGTCTCTCTCCAGTTTCTAAGTTTTCTGAAACTCTAGTCACCTCCTCAATATCTATGAACCAGTAACACTAGTCTTCTTGGTATTCCTTGAATAGCTCACCCCTTCTTCAAAGACCATGTCTTTTAATTGACCATTTCCCACCCAAGGAATAATTTCCCCCCTAAGTTCTGCCTCCTGGTTTGCCTGACTTAATTTAAACTCCACCTTCTGTAAGAGGCAGAACTACTAGTTAATAGCCCACCCCCACCCCCCATGAATTGGGAATAATCAGTTATTTGTTTGTTGTATCTCTAATTAAAAGTTTTGATCTTTCAACCCAGTAATCATGCTTTTGATGATGATTGCATTCCTAATGCTTGAATTTCAACAAATGGTTGTTGACTGACTGACCTACTCAATCAAAACAAATATAGTCCTAGTACTTGAACCAGGGAATGATGAAGCAAAGCACTAGAGCTGTAAATAAATATTATTCCTGAATATTCATTCAAAAATTTAAATATAATCCTGGCCCCAAAAATATCCTACAGAAATTTATCCCTCCTCCCCCACCAAAAAATAAAATCATTCACTATGTGCGAGTTAGAATTATAACCAGCTACGCAAGAATGGCTAGACATTAGGAAAACAATTAACATAATTATATTAAAACATTCAAAACTGCATAGGAGAAAACCTATAACAAAGTACCAGACTCTTGCTAAAAATCTCATAAAGTACAGGTCTAGGGTAGCAAGGACCATTCTAAAAGTGAGATAGGGTCATTTACCAATGGTCAATACTAGCAGCTTTCTCCCCAAAAAGATGCAGAAGTAAAGCAAGGCTGTGCCCTCCCCCTGTTATTTGACATAGTTCTAGAAATGCTGGCAATAGAAACAAGATAAAGAAATTAAAGTCATAAATACAGGCAAGAGAACCCAAGATGATCCCTATTTGCTGATGATATAGTTTGCTTTGAAAATCTGAGGGAATCAGCAGAGAATCTAATTGAGACAATTAATAGCTTCAGTGAGGTAGAGGGCTGCAAAATATATTTTTTTTAAATAGAAAGGCAATGACATTTCTATATAACAATAAAAAGAAATCTAGTAGTGAATCAGAGCATTCAGAATAACTACAGAATGCATAAAACACACAGGAGTCATTCTATAAAAAGACCTACTCACTACCTCTATAGACACAATTACAAAATTGTCTATAAAGAAATAAGAACCAACTTTCATAATTAGAGGCATAGTTCATGTGTATAAACAAGCCATTCCAACAGAATAAAAAACACAAGACTGCTAAAATAAATGAGCAGTTTTAGTGCTATCAGCCTAACAGGATGGTAAAACAAGATGGTCACCAAAAAAAGAAATAACTTATTAAAATAAAATAAAAATAATTAATAAATAGGACTGAGGAAAGGAGAATCTCTGTTCCAGACGCCAACCTTTATCATAGTGCACTACTCCTTAAGTTAGTACTTTTTATAGAAAAATAGATAAAATAATAATAAATGCTCTCCTTTATAAAGCACCTTAACTCTTACAAAGAGTTCTATATATGGTATACCATTTTATTACAGCAACCCTGTAAGGTAGGTAGTATCATAACCCCCATTTTACAGATGAGGTCACTGAGGCCAGGAGGTTAAGTGACAAGGTCACATAGCTTTGAGATTTCTGAGGCAGGGTTTGAACTCAGGTTTTCCTGACTCCAAGAGCTCCTACCACTCTTACCACTGTGCCACTTAGTAGGGGCAGCTAGATGGTGCAATGGATAGAACACTAGTCCTGAAGTTGGGAGGACCTGAGTTCAATTCTGACCTTATATACTTACTAGTTGTATGTGCCTGGGCAAGTCTCACCACCGAACCCAAATGGCTGTAGAGGAGAGAATGAGGCTGGTGACTATGCAACCCTCCCTCACTCAAGTCATGATATCACCACTGTGGTCTTCTTCCCAAATAAAGGAAAAACAACAACAAGCCACCTAGTAGACAGGGAAGAATCAGAAATATTTGAATTCAATAACTCAATGTTGATAAACTCCAAAATATGTTACCTACCTAAGAACACCCAATTAGACAAGAATTGCTGGGCAAACTGGAAAGCAATTTGACAGAGATTACATTTAGACACATAAAATAAAAAATATACCACAGAAAACTCAAAATGGGTGTGACCTGAATATTTAGGTTTACTACTAAATATTCATATAATTAATTACTAAAATATTAATGGGAACATGATTAAGTACCTTACCCAGAAACAGTGAGGGGGTAAAATGTAAGTCAAAAAGGGATAGAGGAAGGAAAAATTTGTGTTAAATCTCTGTTAAGGGATTCATCATCAATATATAAGCAACTAGTAAAATGCATGTTTAAACACATAATTGGTCAAAGGATATTAATTTTTTGAAGAAGAATTAAAAACTATTAACAACCATATCAAAGGATCATCTAAATCACTAAAGAATAAGGGGAATGTAAATCAAAAATATCCTAAGGTATTATATCATAACCAGTGTTAACCTGTAAATTAAAGACACAATCAATATAGGAGAAAATAAGGCCTTTAATCAGTGCAGAGGAACTATAGCTCATGGTAGAAAAGCAAGAAGCTAGCTATACCAAAAGATGGGAACTGAGGACAGGGTTTTTATGTGGTAACAGAACAAAAGGGAACTTAATGTCAATGAACCTTTAACAAAAGAAACCACAGAACTGCTCCTGAGTTATGTGTAGATGCTACTTAACTCTAAATAGAAACTACTTAATGTAGGTGGACCCTTTAACATAATAACATAAAGTCCAAGGAGTAAGGTGGGGAATCATTGGGAGGGGGTAGTTTTCTTGGGGGGGGCGGGGAAGATCCATAAGCCAATCAAGAGTCTGTAATTAACAAAGATTGGTTAGCCCCAGGCAATTCACATGCCTGGGTGGAAGGACTGGATGAGGAATCAGTCAGTTCTCATTAAATTTGTAGTTATCACCAGTAAATTGGCAACAATAGGACTAGTTAATGTTGGAAGGCTTGTGGAAAGATAACTACACTAATACACCATTCTTGGGGCTGTGAATTTGTTGGACCTTCTATAAAGTCATTTGGAATTATGTGAAGTATATAATGAAATGCCCCTACCCCGTGAACCAGATTCCACTGCTAGACACATAACTCCAATGAGGTCGATTACAAAATGAAGGTTCTATATATACCAAAATATTCGTAGAAGCATTTTAGTAGCAAAAAACATTGCAATGGAATGGAAAAGGCATTTATTAAATGCTTATTATATGACCAGCTTGGTGCTAAGTCATGAGGATAAAACAGAAAAATCAATCTGTCTCTGCTTTCAAAAAGCTCTCACTATAATTGGGAGACAACACTACAGGGTCCATGAGAAAGTCTTGGGAGCTGTAAGGTACAACAGCAAGGAAGAAAGCTGTGGCTCTGAACATCTAGCTTCCTCCCTCAGTCAGGGGGCCCACAAAACCTAGGAAGAGGAGATCTTAGTAAAATCTAAGCAGGAAGGAGCCTTGAATATCGAAGGAAGGCTTTCCTTTCTGGTAAACTGGTCTCCACACTCTGGTGACTGACTAGCAGAGTGAATCTGAGTAGGAAGGCATGGAAGAAAGGCTCCTGAATGACAGGAAGGTGGGAATCTGTATAGGTTAGTGTTCAGACTGGGGATGCTAGAGGAAGGGGCCTTCTGTCAATGCAGTGCTCTCCAAGGGACACTTTCTCATGTCCAGTGATAGGAATGTCAATGTTTCAAGAAGATATGACTTCAGCTGTATGCATACTGGTCATCTACATAAGCAACTGCTTCCCATGAAAGCCTACTTACCATCCTATATGCAAACATCTTTGAAGTATGGATGGATGCATACTTTAGAAATATGTTTACCTTTAGAGAAAATATAACATTTACCTTCAATATGATTGGTTATGGGGGGTTTAGTTGGTATGTTTGAATCCTATGGTGTAATTTATTTAGAAAATAGTTTAAAAATTAAAGAGGTTTGCTGTCATATCAATATACATATGTATATGTATATATAGGTCTGAATAAATATATACCGAGGTTTTTATATGTGTATATGTGTCTGTGTGTATATAATGAACAATAATAGCCCAGGACATGAAGGTGAGAAGGGTGGAAGGGACTGGACCCCATGCCTGCAAGGGATTTTACAAATCAATGAAGTTTTGCAGCTCTCTAAGGAAGTAAGACTATGGATGTTATGAGAGAAGGGACCCCGGTCAGGAAGGAATATGGCTAGAGTCCTTCCCAGCAGGGCAACCTTCCTCTTCCCTTTAGTCTGTCACTGCTATTCTTTGCGTCAATTCAATATTGGGGCAATGTTTTAACAATGTGAGCTCTCTCTGCACTGACCAGGATCCCAGAGTTTTGAGAGTCTCTCAGGCCTCTGATTGGATCCCCCAGCAGCCACCTGGGTGATGGATCACTTAGAAGTTTGAAGGGCTTATCCTTAGGTGACAATCTACTGCCAAGCTCATATTGTCTGACTTTCCAACTTGTGGGAACTGCCAGATCACAGATACACCAGTTATGACATTCTGGATACTAGGGTCACTCCTACACTATAGTAAGATACCTGTGATGTTTAAAATCTATATTGTGTGATCACCTTAAATTAGAAGCTTCAGCACCAGTCTTTGGGCATTAAACATTTATTAAAGCACACAGGTATTAACATGGAGTTCAGAAAGTTAAGAAAATGTCTATCTAGCCTAGAGTTCCAGCCTGGTTGGGTTTTTCCTCAAGTTCTCTTCCACGAGCCTGCTTTAATCAGGAACTCTCTAGCAAGCTGATTGTGGAAGCTTTTTATAAGTCTGGAACAGAGGCGGTCCTTACACACTGCTTCAAGCTGATTGGTTGGCGTCATCCAAATCCATTGGCTTTGAAGGTGTTCTCAAGTTGAGTTCACAGTCTAGCTTCTGAGAACAATACCTTATTAAGGGCTAGCCAGGTGTGATTACAATCCAGTTAACTTGAAGTAGGCTTAATCAGCAGTCAATCACTCTCACGTGATTCAATCAGTATAGATTAATCTCCAGGTGGGTCTTTGAGTATCTGCTAAATCCCGTTATTTCATCACATTCCCCCCTTTCTTTCTTCTAGGAACAGGTGTTCTTTGATGAAACCGGAAAAAATATATAATTAAGTCTTTGGAAGTCTTTTCTCAGTTCTCTTGTCTTCTTGGAGCGGTAAGATGTCATCAGGAGGAAGCTGGATTCTGGTCTTGAAAGCTGGATTCTTCTTCTTTAACTGTTTGAATTGCTGGATTTTTTACTAAACCTTAGCATAGCATTGTCAATGATCAAATTTAATACATTCCATTACATTCCCTCCTTTATATAATAGAGGGTTGAGGTAGTTATGCAATCTATAACACTTCTTACCACCATGTGTCTGGATCAAAGTCAAATTTAGTAACATGTTTATGACACCTGAAAATGTTATGGAAAGGTTATCATACCACATCTCATGGTTTTGAGACATCCAGTAATTGTGCTAGGCCACAGGTGGATGGATTCTGACCATGCCATCAGAATTAGTGAAAGAAAAAGAAAACTTTTAGAAGGGAGAGAGGAAGAAACTGGACTGTGTCCAGCAATTGTGGTCTATATAGTTGCCCTCATAAGCAAACCATAGATTTACATGTACCTGTCTCTCCTCCTGTTGTACATATATTCTCTACAGGGTCTATATCAAACTCATTGCAAGAGCAGTTAGTCTCTGAGATGATAAGTTTCCATAATTCATAAATCTCATATTAATTTCACCAAAGACAGTATGATGGAAAAATGCATGTTATGCTGCATAACTGATAATATACTTGTAATATAGAGAATATTTCCAAACCATAACCAGATTATACATAGTCACAATGACATATAAATGATAAATGAATATAAATGACTGATAATATTAGACATTATTACATAATCTTCTTTTAGCAAGTAAACAATCCAGTTAACTTGAAGTAGGCTAATCAGCAGTCAATCCCTCTCACTTGATTCAATCAGTCTAGATTCATCTCCAGGTGGGCCTTTGAGTATTTGCTAAATCTATTTCATCACACACCAAAGGATAGAAAGCAGCAAGAGTGAGACTGGAATAAGCCACTTCTCAACTATCCCTCCTGGTTTCCCAGTGGATGCTAAGTGGTGTTTGATCAGGATTTCACTGGAGAGATTTGTGGTTTGTGTGTGGATGGGTTAGGGGACTTTCAAAGTACCTTCCAAATCTGCAATTTTGTTGTTTTATAGTCATTACAGGACTTCAACTGTGGGAGGTGCCTTATGACCACTTGTTTGGGTGGAGAATGGACTCTGTGTTCTCAGGTCCTGTCCATCTTTGAGGTGCTAGAGCACCCCACTTTTAAAAATCACCTGAAATTGCATTTTATATTTAGTTGATTTCTAGGTCCCAGCAATGGTCAGTCCACTGGCACTCCCTCCCTTCTCCTCCCTTCTTCCCTCATTCATCCCTCCCTGACTCTCTCCTTTCTTCCCTCCCCTAGCATCAACTTTTCTAGCAGACCACTTCCTAAATTTCACATCAGAAACACAGGAACCAAAGCCTGCCTATGCACATCACAGGATTTTGAGACAGAATAAAATGACTGGCCTTGAAAAAATGAAATAAAGAAAGAAAATCAACTCCCCTTCCCTCCCTCCATTCTGAGGAACATAGAAGCAAGCCCACAAGCACATCTACCTCCTGGTGTTTTGACACCTCTGATTTTCTCCACTCAAGTTTGCTCATCTTTCCATCAGATCAAAATCCCAATATTTTGATATTTCTCTGAAGTGAACCTTTCAAGTCCTCCCTCAAGTTTTCAAGTTAGACTGGAAATTAATTGGCATTGAAGGAGTCCACACCATGTGTCTGATAGCAGGAAGCTGCTATGTACTTAAGAAGGGTTCTTTGACCAGGAGACGCCATTGTCAGGTGGAGGTGGCTAGTCACAGATGCTCTTTAACTGGTTAGCTTCTCCTCTCATTAGAGTAGAGCCATGCAAAGGTTTTTCAGGCCCCTGATGAGATGACACAGACAACCTGCCAGTCAGAGGGGGTGGGTTTGTGGCATGCTGAGGGGAGTAGCCCAATTGGCAGCAGGGTGAGCTGTGTAAAGTTTGCATGATGTGGCGGCACACTGGGAGGAAGACTTCCACCCATGGGGCCTTGCATTATGCAAGGTATGCACAGGGGAGGAAGCTTGCTATTCTCCCTTCACCCCCCACCTGACACCTTATAAATGATGGATCAAAACACACAGGCTCCAGCAGATAGCTGTTGGTGCAACTTTCCTCTTCAGGTAATTGAACAGTAGTTTCCTCAGCCCAGGTTTTGATCAACCACATTTTAATGATGTGCTGAGAATATGTATGTATGCATGAGAAGGATTGTACTGCTGGGAACCCCAGGCCCCCCACTTTCCTAAGCCAGCAGCCCTATCCCCCTCCAGCTTTGCTCGGTGATGCTGACACTGAGATGTTGGAGCCTACAATTATCTTTCCCTTGATCTGACTCCTCCTACTCAGCTCTCCCTTTGTGGAGCAGGATTTGGGTTTTCCCTTCTCCCTAGCCCCACTCCCCAAAATCAGTACAGTGTACAGCCCTCCTGTAAGTTTACAAAATGTTCCTCTTGCTACATGCCATGAGGAAATGCACAGGTGTTCAAAAAAGCCAATAGATGAGACTAGTTACACAGTCTGAATTGTACCCATGATCTGCCATACAAATCCCAAGAGAACTGGGCTTCAGGCTCACCATCCCTCTCCCTCCCTCCTGTAGTGACCAAGGGTTTGTGCAGGGTCTTTTCCCCATAGCCAGCTAGCCTAATTGGCTAATATAGATTACTTAAGGCATTGACTTCTCCCCCTTCCTCCTCCCCTTGATATGTTTTCTAGTTGACATAAATTTATCCATCAAAGTTTGTTAACATCATTAGGGTTGGGGACCCTCTTGCAATTTCATTGGCCTGGGAAAGTGCTGGTGGGCAACCTTCTTTGATCAAAGCACATTGGACACTTCCTTCCCCATTTATAGTCTTGAAGAAATGCCTCAGATTGTAAAAAATTCAGAAGCGTGCCCAGGGTCACAGAGGCAGGCAGGATTGGAAACCTCCCAACTGTAAGCCAAGCACTACCCACTATTCCACACTGCCTCTTTTCAGCATTATGTAAGCTCAAGGAATGGACTTCAGAGGCTTTCTAAGAAAACAACACAATAACAATAAAACAACAAACCCACCCGGGACAGGATCCTGAACAACATCTACTGAATGTTCCCTAGAAAGCCTCTGATGGTGGGGAAGGCTCTAGCTCTGAAGGCACATCATACTGCCTATGAGAGCTGTTGAATGACATCGAGTCACTTACTCTCCACCATTCTTGATCCTAGTTCCATCCACTGAGTGCTAGCTAAATAAGTCCAGTTCTTCTTTCACATGAACAATGATATTTCAGATACTTGAAGATAGTTATTATGCCCCACTTATTGAGAAGCCTTTTTTTTTCCCAGTCATCTCCAGGTTTTTTTGTGGTTGTTGTTGTTGTTGTTGTTTTGACTGAACTAGCCACTCTCCATGGGGCATTCTCCATTTTATCTATGTTCTTTCTCAAACATAGCCCCCAGAACTGAACACAAAATGTAACCTAGATTAGCATTAATTTGGGGGACTGCCACATCACCCTGTTTGGTCCTATTAGCTTGAAGTTCTACTCACACCCCTAGATGTCCTTTATAGTTTGTGGTCTACATAAATCATCTTGAAGTGGTGATGTGTTTTGTGTGTCATGTGTAGGGCATTGTATTTATTACTATTAATTTGTATCTTAACATTTTTGGCCATTATGCTCATTTATAGGAAATTTTTGTGGATATTGTCTGCAATATGTTAATTATTCTCAATTTATTTTGAAAATTTACTTCTAACTCTAATCATTAATTACAATGGTGGTTTCTCTCCCCCCCCCCCTAAGAATTCACTGCCCTCCTCCCCATTAACCTGTCCTGGTATCTAGCCCCCATTTCACCCATGGGGCCATGATCACCATTATTCTTCAGCTGAGATATTCCCTACTACATTTCTTGATGATTCTGGTTTCTTTGACAGTCAAAATTTGAAGCTACTCTTGGCATACACTCTGAAAAAAATACATCTTCACCTTCCTCGAAAGTGTTTTGTTTTTTACTTCTCCCTCCACCAATCTGCCCTTCCTTCCTTCCCCTCTTCTCCTCCCCCCCCCATCCCCTTCCCCCCCTCCCACTTTCCCTCAGGACAAGTCACTTAACTTCCATTGCCCTGCAAAAAAAGAGCCCCACCCCCAGTCACAATGGAAACATTCTTTAATGCTACTTCATTTTAAAAATGTATGGTTGAACAAACCCTGATTAATCAATAGGCCGTGAGAAGGAGGGATTCTAGATAATAGAACTTCTGACTTCATGGAGGATTACTCCCATCTCAGGTGAGAGAATGGAAAGTGAAAGAATGAGGCCAGGTCTACCAAAGCCAGTGGGTGAGACAGGGAAGATGAACGGACAAAACAGCTTACTAATAAGGCAAAATATAATCAAAGACTTCATGGCCACTTGTTATGCCTGTTATAGAGGATCCTGTTGAGATATGGTTAGCCTAGATTCCTCTGAGATTTTATCTGGCTCCAATATTCTTTGACTCCATAAAATTCAGTCCATTGAGCAGATGGCATCATACCAGCTGAACATTTAGAGTAAAAAACTTAATCAGAGAGTGGGTATGGAAACAGGGATTCATCATTCAGGAGAAATCCAGCAAACTGAGTAAAGAATGATGAAATAGGGTCAGTGAGTTAAGGAATATCACAGCTACCATAACCAGTGTTTTAACTGCCCATACCTCTGCAATGGAGACATCTATTTATCCTGGAGTGAATGAGCCAACTGCGTTCCAACTCTTTGATCTCTTGAACAGTCAGCAGCATTGACAGTAGCTAACCTGGTTTATGCAGATATTCAATTCAAACTCCACATACTTAAGAAGTCCCTATTATTTGAAGAGTGTTGTCCTTGGTGCTAGGGGTTAGAAAGGGCATAGAACTATGGAGATCAATATGACCCCATTCATGCCTTCTCAGAGCTCATACATATGTTGTCAATAAGCAGGCGAGGGCACCCATACAAATGACTATAATATATTTCTCAATCCAGTTAAGCTCTTGTAGCTTTCTTAGCTTAGAGCTCAAGAACCCTGAGAGGACATATAGTCAAATGCATCCCTTGTTATTTATAGATGAGGAAACAGGCCCAGAGTCTTGAAGTGATTTGCCAAATATTGCACAGCTAGTTCCTTGCAGTGCCAGAACATGAACCCATATTGTCTGATTTGAAATTCAGTGGGTTTTGTGTACATCATGACATTTTCCCCATTGTAACATTTCCTGTTTGTTTTACTTATGAGGTCCACATAGGTGTGGACCTCATAAGTAAAACCCTAACCCTAACCCTAACCCTAACCCTAACCCTAACCCTAACCTTTATATTTGGATCTCATTCTATCCCTTAAGACCATTATTCTTACTTTCCATGTCAGAGATGAGGATAGAGCAATGGCAGGAAGATAGGCTGAGATCATCCTGTGCTAAGGATCTGCCCTGGAAGTTTGGAAGTTGCAGGATTAAGTGTATTTGTATGTATGTGTGATCTCTGTTGTCTCAGTTTAGGGACAATTGTTATTTTTCAATTTGTCCTCATATCCAAAATAACTAGCACACAGTAGGAAGTCAATAAAGGATTTTTCCTGAGTCAGATTATATCCCGGATCTGGTGATTTGCTGTCCATGTTCATTAATGGAAGGAAGAAAAAAGAATCATAAATTTTCAGGGCCTGGTGGCTTTGTCTCCTGCTGTTAAAAAGGGTGAGGGGTTTCCCTCCGGTCCTCCATAGCATGATAGAAGAAGTCATAAGAAACTTTCATCCTAACTCCTGTGAAGGAATAGAACTTGTCCTTGTCTTCAGAGCATTGAACAGGAAGTGCCCATTCCTTCTTCTTAGCTACTTGTATTTCATGATAGGACTGTCTACACATGCCAACACCATGACACAGTCTCTGGCTTCCCCCTCAGGGCCTTTATCAAAGAATACACCTATGGGAACTTTGTTCTCACAGGTCAAACTCCAGCTGCAGAGCAGCTGCCCATAGAATAGCCTCTCGGTGCTCTCCCTTTCTAGATGCCAACACCACTGCCATGCATACTGCCTGTAAATAACTCCATAACTGTTTTGGGCATTTGGGGGTCATCTCAAAATATTTGAAAGCTAGTTACCTCTCTGTATGTGCCAGGTGCCAATTTGTCCAGCCAAGGCACTAAAAACAAGAAGAAAGATGCTAGAGATGACAGTCTGCCTCTCTTCCAAATAATTGTTCATTTTGTGTAAGTCTATTTTCCTCCTTCCCAATTCTTCCAGCTGCTAGATTTTGCCTGTAGCCAGAGCTGATTAAATTTTTAGGTTCCCTAGACTACCTAGTGCTGTGTCTTTTCTATATTTAATGCCTCCAGCATATCATAACTGCATAATCTAATGTGCCCTCTGTTCCATGGCTGTCTTCTAACAATTGATCATTTCCCTTGTGTTAATTTTTTTTTTGGGGGGGGGGCAAATGAAAAGCAGACAGGACTTGGACAGGCTAGTCTCAGCAAATGAACTTTTAGTTGTCTGACACTCAACATGGAGAGAGAGAAAGGGAGAGAGAGAGAGAGAGAGAGAGAGAGAGAGAGAGAGAGAGAGAGAGAGAGAGAGAAGAAAGTTTTTGCCCCAAAAGTTCTTTCACAGAATCTGTGTCAAGTAGGGGTTAAAGGCCCAGATCCTTTACAAAGGAGTGTATTTGTTTTCAAACCAATGCCTGTTTCCAAGGTAGAAAATAGTTGCCCCATTATTTGGCCTGAATATTTGGAGCACAATAAGTAAGGGGGTACCTGGAAGAGTCCACAAAGGTCTAGGGATAAAAACATAAGTGGTCTGCTTGACATTGAACTTTTCAAAAGCAATATGTTCTTATGATGTTAAAGCTAGAGATAAAGTAGGAGGCAAGAGTGCTCTGATGGAGAGAATAGAATAAGTGAATATTTTTTTTTCTGTTCTCCAAATTCTATCCATATCTTGGCCAAATGGACCAAGACTCTACAATATATTTAAGATCTCTTTCAAAGGTCAAGTGAATATATTATCCTCAATGAATTATTGGACAGTACCTTTGTCAGCATATGTTTCTTTAAAAGACTCTGCAAGAGAAGTTGGATATAGAACTGAACAGGAGAGAGAAAATGGAATGGATTTCCTTTGGGAAATTATAAAGTTCATGTTTTTGGTATTTGTTTATTTTTGCACTGCAATGAGGGTTAAGTGACTTGCCCAGGATCACACTACTACTAAATGTCAAATGTTTGAGGCCTGTTTGAACTCAGTTTCAAACTCCAGGGCCAGTACTTTATCCACTTCATCACCTAGCTGCCCCTATAAAGTTCATTTAAGCTCTCCCTGAAACAAAGGCCCATTCTTTTAAAAACAATATTCTTTCTTTGACAACCTAGGAATTAGAATGAAGGATCACCTAAAAGTCATTGGAGAGGTGGTTAAAATCAGGCTACAGGATGTTACAAAAATAATTATGAAGGTGAAGTGATATAAATAATGTCATCAAAGACATCTGACAAATAATTTTTTCTGTGTGATCCTGGGTAAGTCACTTAAGTTTTCAGTGCTCTAGATAACTCAAATAAATGCAAGTTGCAGTGGAAGTGATGGCATGAATTGCTGGATGGAGTTTTCTCACACAGATATTCCTTATATTTATCAAATAAAGGCAAGAGCAAGGAGGTTGGTCACTGAAAAGTGTGATGTTGTGAACCAATGGGCCCACTGTTTGTTTCATTGGTTTTGTCAAGATGTAAAAAAAGCAAAGGAGGAATACCTCCAGCAAATTGGGTAGAACCTTTATGGCAAACTAATGAAAGGGGTTGGAGAAGAATTGTGAAAGATTAGCAGATAGGGATGGATTATGATTTATATCCTTGGAGAGAATTCCCAAACTGATGAAATCACTGATTCGTCGGGGTATTTTGAATATAAAATATGTTTTGACATCCAGACTGACATTGCTTCTCTTTAAAGCATGCTATCCTGTACTCTTTTTTCTCCTTCTCTTTAGTGTATCCTCCTCCCCATTTTTCCCACAGATTCCATTTAGAATTTATTCCCTCAGGCTTCAAGGGATATATTTGGGTTGAAAACTCTCAATTCTGGGATCTAGGTAGTAGCGAAGAAGAAGGGATTCTTGACTTTTTTATTCTCTATCTTGTGAAAAAAGAAATAACATGAGCAATACTTAAATTGGGAGAGCTCCCAGAAAACAGAGAACTAGGACAGTCTTACCAAGGTGGGTTTACAATGCACACAATCAATTTGAAATTTGACAGTTATCCCAAGAACATGGTCAGAGTAGACAGTGGGTAGGCTCCTAATCATAGCCTGAAATTGTAAGGCTATTCCAAAGGGAGACAGAAATGCTCTCCTCTTCTAGAACTTCTATGTCCTTCTATCTAATCACTGGTAGTAATTTTACCTTTTTTAATCACACACATGCCAACTCAAAGTTATTTATTTTCTTTAAGAAATATTTAAACTCAGCTAACTTGTGCAAATAATGAGGAAGAAAAAGACATAAAGTCCACTTACAAAACCCTTGGCCTGTGTCTCATCTGACCCGACTGTGATAATTCAGCTTTAACCCTTCACACTTCAAACTAAGCCCAGCTTTTGGATCCCATCCCCAGTGCTTAAATAACAGTAAGCACCCTCCTGGTCTCCAGTAACTTACTAGATTCTACAGTGCTCTGAATTCACCTGTTGGCTTCCTTCTTGGTAGTCAATGCAAACTTTTTTAAATTGCTTTATTCATTCATTCATCTATCTATTTATTTTTATTTGTTTGTTTATAATGATAAACTTTTTTATTTATAGGTTTTGGGTTCCAATTTTATCCCTCTTCCCCTCCCTCCCCTCAACCCTCCCTGAGGTGACAAATAATCAGATATGGGTTATACATGGATGGTTATGGAAAACATTACCATATTTGTCATTTTATATAAGCAAACTTGATTAAAAGTCTGTTCTATAAGTATCAATCAGTTCTTTCTTTGGAAGTGGATAGTATGTTTCATCAATAGTTCCTTGGGATTGTCTTGGATCATTATATTGTTGAGAATAGTCAAGTCATTCACAGTTCTTCATCAAACAATCTAATGCAAACTCTTTTTGCTGAAATCTGTCCTTTCTAATTGGCTCAGCCAGCAGCAACACTCCTTCCTCATTGGCTTTTCTCTCTGCCTTTGCAGTCTGCCTCCTTCAGCTGTTTTCAATTAACTTGTGCTGGACATCCCTGAGCCAATGACTCAGTGTGATTTGGCAACCTGCAAAGGTTGAAAGATGTCAAAATGAAAATCACACTGGATATATAGTCTGAAGACACAAGTTCAAATGCCAACATCTGTGCACCCTTGGGTGAGTGACCTGCTCCTGGGGGCTCAGTTTCCTCCTCTTTAAAATGATGAAAGAATCTATGGGATAGTAAAAAGAGTGCTAGCTCTGAAGTCAAAGGATTCAGATTCAAGTCACCCCCCCCACCCCACACTTAACATCTACTCACTTCACCTCTCTGAGGCTCATTTATTCATGTGTACCATTAGTGGGTAAGAACAAATAATCTCTAAGTGAACTTCCAGCCATCATCATCACTCTCACATCTCACTTTAAGTTTTAAAAATATCTTTCCTTCCAACATCACTGTGAAGGAGGTAGTAAAAGTATAATAACCCATATCTTACATAAAGAGAAACTGAGTCTCATAATCTCTAAAATAGCTGTTTTTAAAGGAAAAAGGCTATTTTCTTTCACAACCAAGGTAGGTTGCATGTACAGCAATGGTCATAGACTCATGGAATCATATACAAGGAGGGGACCTCTGAAATCCACAGTATTGACAGCAAGAAGGATTGTCATGACCTATGTTTTGTATTAGCAGGGGGAGGAGAGAAGAAAGGGTTAAAAATGACCATTCTTGCTCTTTAGCAGCTTATAGTCTAATAGAGGAGTCGGGCCAGACCTGTCATTTAATTGGAAGACAGAATTCTTCAGTGATGAAACTACCTCAGCCAGCAGTTCGATATCTTCTCTGCAACTTAGTACCAAGACTTGCTTAGGCCCCTGCCAGATGATAAAACAGGTTTTCCTGACTCTATCGTGACTTCTTTAGAAACTGAATCATGTTGCATCTCAAAACATACCTTGAAATTTCTGTCACCATCTTCCTATGTAGCAAACAGCAGGCAGGCAGGAAGAATCTAGGAAAGATTAAAAATTTACAAAGTTGAGGAAGACACAACTTTTAACTGGTGGGGACCAGGGCAGTTTGAAGGAGTAGGTAATTGAGCTGAGTAATGAAATAATATTCAGAGTTGTTGAAGAGTAGATGTATTCTGAGGCTGAATGAGTTTGTGGAGTCTGGAGAGGGCAGGGTAAGAAAAAGAAACTTGTAATCCAGTGTCAATGAAACACAGTAGGTTAATTGGAGTGTAGCATGTGTCCTGTATCACTTTAGGATCACATGTTACATGTTCAATATTCAATGCAGGCAAATATGAGAGCTGGACCTCCATTTAATGTCTTCCAAGCTCATATCTGCTCCAAGAAGTATTCATTAAATAGCATTAAGTATTTAATTAGAACAGCATAGCAAAATACATGAGGGGAGGGGAATCATGTTATAAGAACATGCTGTTTCCAGCCACAAATGAATGAAAGAATGAACCATATATCAAGTGCTTGCTGTTTAAAAGTGCTGTGCTAAGCATTTGGATATAGAAAAGTAGGACAGAACCTGCTCTAAAAGGAGCAGCTTCATGTCCTAGTGAGGAAAATACACATTTCTTTCTTTGTTCCTTTTTTTTGTGAGACAATTGGGGCTATGTGACTTGCCCAGGGTCACACCTATACAAAGTGTCAAGTGTTTAAGGCAGGATATGAATTCAGGTCCTTCCTGACTCCAGGACCAGTGCTCTGACCTCTGTGCCACCTAGCTGCCTCTGAAAAGGACAAATAAAAGACTAACCATGATTTAGATGAGGTTCAAAGATGTTTTGTCTCCTGCCTACTTTCTCACCACTTCCCAGGCTGATAAGTGGGCCTTGATGCCTCTCACCTCTGCCTCCCCACAGTAACTTATCACAATCTGGGAACCCTCTCTTTGATATTTTAATCTAATTTAATAAAACTTCAGTTACAATGTGTGGTAAAATTTTGAGGTGGGGGGAAAGGAAAACCATGTGATGATGGCTACTTTTAAAATTAATTCTGTGTCATAGAAATCCCATCTTCTTAATTGGAGCTACTACAACCTAGAAGAGAAGGAGGTGGCGGTCAGTTGATGCCAAAGGGGAATGTAAAATTCTGATGAAATATTAAACATTGTTATTCAAATGAATGCAGGATCTTAATGCAGTAGACAAGACATCCGTCATGTTAATAGTGTGTACATGACCATTCTGTGTTAGGACAATATATTTTAACAATGTGCTGTTTAAACAATGAATGTATATAGAAACATATTTTCTGTTACTTAGCATGGATTTTCGTTTTTCTTTTAACTTATATGGGTTAAGGTGTTCTTTAATGTTGTGGTTATACACAGAAAAAATCTGGATTTTGGAATTGTCACCATTAAATATAAGGCTGTTAGTAGATAGAGCACCAGACCTGGAGTCAGGAAGTCTGAATTCAAATCTTACATCAGATATTTATTACCTAAGTGACCCTAAACAAGTCACTTAACCAAGGTTTGCCTGTTTCCTCATCTGTAAAACAGTCCTACTTCCCAAGGCTATTGTAAGGGTCTAATGATATAATTGTTTTAAAGGGCTTTGCAATCCTTAAAGCACGATATAAATGCTGTTGTTTTACAATTAGCTGCCAGAGCCCTACCAGCTTCTTTTTGCATCTAAACTGGGATTCATCATCTCTTTGCCTTGGGGTTGCTGTTATGTAACTTATTCCCCCCCCCCCCCGCCCCCGCAGGACTACCTTCTTCCTTTCTTGCTCCCTCATATTCTTCAAGGTAGGGAGTAGCCTTTTGAACCTGTGCTCAGCTGGGCTGCCTGCCTCTAGTTTGTCATCACAGTGTCAAAATGTTTGTAATTCACCTCAGAGGTCTGCCTATCTGACAAACAAAAAGGTCACTCAGGCAGCTGGTGAGCTGTGGTTTGGGGTTTGAGTTTTCCCCTCACCCTTCTACTATCTGAGTTCTGATAGCCGAGTTGTTTTCATCTCTGCCACAAGTGGTAGGCATTGCCCTCCCAACACTCAGTCTTTTGGGAGGCTCAGAATAAACACAACCAATGCCTTTTAATTTGCCCTTTCCATTTCTGTCATGCTCTCCTGGCAACTTGTACCTAGTCATCACATTCTCTTGAAGTTTCAATAAGATTCAACAAGGCTTCAGAGCAATTGGAGGGGAGGGACATATATTGCTAACCTCTAACAGCTCATAGTCACGGTAAAGTTCTTGTCCATCATAGAAGAATAATGTGAAATAAAGGTAGGTGGAGGCCACATTGTGGGAGGTTTCAAGCACCATACAAAGGAATTGATATTTTACCCTAAAAGGCAAGAGGAAGACATTGAAGATGGTCTTTGAGTAAAGGAGTGACAAGGTAGCATCTCAGCTTTAATGGCTTCCTTTTGTAAGTACATGGATGATGCACTGGACAGATGAAGCAAGCAGAGAGCAGGTGCCATGATGTAGAGCTCAGCTGTATGAGAAAGAGGCTCAGCTAACCTGATTTCTACCAAGCTCACACATGACCTGGGGAGGGGTGGGGTGAGGGAAGGGAAGGGAAGGGTAAAGAAAATGGACCTGCCATGTGCATTGCCCAGAAAAAGAAGACCTTCCCTAAAGGAACCAACTGGTGCATCAATAGTGTTCACTTCTAGCCTTTCTCTATGAATGTGACACCCCCCTCCTCGTGAAATGACCCAGGACCAAAAGCATCCTCAAGCAAGGCATGGTGCTGAAGATGGCCCCAGGTGTCTTTGTCTTCCCTTGATAGGACTTATTGGCTCTTACTTCCTACCTCCATTTAACTAAATAAATTCCTGTTAAGTGTCTAATAAAGTTTTATATTCTACCTTAACTTAAATGCATTCCTCTTGGAGGACACTCAATGTATCTAGTTGATTGCATGTTGTCTTTCCCATTAGACTGGGAACTCCCTGAGATGAGGCACTGTTTTCTGCTTTTATGGGTATCTCCAGTGCTTAGCACAGTGTCTGACACATAGGCATTTAATGTTAGCTGACTGACTTGAATCGTTAAACTATCAGGCTTCCATAGCAGGTAGGCACACTCTCCAGGAGCCTAGCTGTATTTTAGAGGGATGCCCCTCTATAACTTGATTGGTCTGGACCTCTAATTCAATGGGTACAGGGAACTCTCAGTGATGAAACTCTCTCCCCCAAAAAAGTGGATCATTAACTCTTGTGAAATTGAGAGTCTTAGACCATTGTTCATACCACTGAGAGGACAAGTGAATTGCAGATAGCACAAGCAGTATATTTCAGAGGTGGAGAATGCACACAGGACTTCCTGGCTGTGGATCTGCTGTGCTGCATGGACTCTGTTATCCTCAGCAAATGTCCATAAAGCTTCCACAGAAATCTAGTGATGGGGAACTCACCATCTCCTGAGGCATCGCATTTTAATTCCAGAGAACTCTCATTCTTAGGAAGTTTTTCATTACTCTTTGTCTGATGTTGCTTCTGCAAATTCCATGCACTGGTCTGATTGCCCTACTCACTGATGATGCCATGAAGAAGGAGCCGTCCCGAAGAAGTGCTTTCTTACAGGGTCTCATGACCTTGTCAATGTACTGTTGTTGTTTGTTTTTAACAAGGTCTTCAGGACCAAAGCTAGTGAAACTATTATGGTGGTCTGACTGGCAGTGGCTGGGGCCACACTGCCTCAGATTAATCGAGTCCAATGGACCTCGGCAATGAAGACCTACTTCCATTTCTGATTCTGCTATTACCTGCATGACCTTGGGCAATTTGCTTCCTCTTCCCCGGTTTCAATTTCCTTTTCTATTAAATGGAGGGTTTATAGTAGATGACCTCTAGGATCCCTAAGGGCTTAAATCCCCCAAACCTCTGAACCTGCATCATTTCCTATCTTAGAGCCTCCATTTCCTCCTCTGTAAAATGAAGTAGTGTCGATGTCTTCTGAATGAAGGATTATATCTTCAGGCAAGGACGTCACTGACAGGATGAAATATGTGCCTAAATACCCATGGCAGCACTTTGCATTGTGGATGATAGCAAAGAACTAGAAACCAAGGATATTCTCATTGATAATGGAATGACTAAACAAATTGTGGCACATGAATGTATGGAAAAAATGCCAAATAAGAAGAATAAAAGGAGGTGTTGGAACACAGGTGAACTAATGGAAAGTGGAGTAAACATAGCCAAGAAAGCATCTATACAAGGACAGCAACAATAGAAACTGAATGGTACATAATAGGTGCTTAATAAATGTTTATTGATTGACTGAATGTTTTCAAATAATGACCAAGCTTGGACCCAAAGAAGAGGCATGGGAAGATACCTGTCCCTGCTCCTTTGGAAAGGTATGTGGTCCAATGGTGTGGAAATTTGAGTAATTTTTCTAGGTATGCATTGTGAGATTTAAAATTGGATATATGAGCATTAAACTCCCCCTTTTAACTTTTCCCTCATATATATATATGTATGTATGTATGTATGTATGTATGTATGTATCCCAGACCACTAGGAAAAAGAAGCCTCTGAGCTTAATCAATTTTACTGATTTTTTTTTCTTCCTCTTAAGAGAAACAAACAACAGAGGGACAGAAGACAGGGGAAAATCTAGATTATGTAAAAATAAAAGAGTTTGGGGACAGCTAGGTGGCACAGTGGAAAAGCACCAGCCCTGGATTCAGGAGGACCTGAGTTCAAATCCAGCCTCAGACACTTGACACTTACTAGCTGTGTGACCTTGGGCAAGTCACTTAACCCTCATTGCCCACCCCCCCTTTCCCCCAAAATAAAAGAGTTCAACAAAATGCATTCTCCAAAAAATGGGAAGTGGTTGGAATAGCTGATCTCTAAGGCTCCTTGTAGTTGAAGGTGTTAGAGCCTAAGGTGGTGCTCTATAAGTGGCTGCCAGCTGCACCTCTTGTTTTGAAGTGGCTTCTTTGCCAGAGCATCCATGGGCTTAGCCCAAAGGAAAAATGTTCTTAGGAGGAAAATTCACTATTTTGAGTGTTTTGCAAGCAGGTTCTAGTGGGTGAGGAATATTTACCACCCAAACACAATAACCATTTGCAATAAAAGGCCCAGCAGCCAAAATTGGACTGTCCCTACTAAAAAGGCCACTGGATGTCTCTGAGTGAGAGACCAGCCTCTTATCCTATGCCAAGAGGCAAGTGGAGCCCTGAGGTGTACTAGTGTGGCCCTCATCCATCCATAAGCCTTGTATGGCTTCTGGCTGCACTGCAGGAACAGGGCCCAGTTATCATTTTTGCCCTTCTAACTCTTGGAATGTGAATGGCCTAGGGTAGAATTGCAGGCAGGTGCAATTTGTATCTTGAATCAGGTTTTCTAACTGATCTCAGGATGTTGTTCTCTGGGTCTCACTGGTCAAATCCACAGTTTGAAAGAGTAGTTCCTAGTGCTCTGTCTTTGTCTCTGTCTGTCTCTGTCTCTGTCTCTGTTGCTCTCTCTTTGCCTCTCTCTGTCTCTGGTTCTGTCACTGTCTCTCTCTACTCTTTCTCTCAGTCTCTCTGTTTCAGTCTCTGTGTCTCTGTCTCTGTCTCTTTGTTTCTCTCTGTCTGTCTGCTTCTCTGTGCCTATCTCTCTGTGTCTCTGTCTCTCTCTCTTTTCAGTAGGGAATAGAAAGATTAGGTGTGAATCTTGACTCCAGCACTGACTGAGTGACACAAAGCCTTGAAGGATTCCCTTCCCCTCACTGGGACTCAGTTTCTGTCTCTGCAGAACAAGGATGGTGACTTGATCCTCTCTGCTGAACAGTCTGTGCTTCTGTGACTGGGTTCCCTTCCCCAGGGAAGGCACATGCCCTCACCTGACTAATCTTTGCATTGCCCCCAGGGCCTAGCAAGGTGTTCTGTGCATATTACCCATTTAATGAACAATGAGTTATTACTAAGTGGAATAGCATTTTTAAGCCCGTATTGCTTAATTAATTAATTAGAATAAGCCTTTTAGCTTACATTTATGAAGCACTTTATGGGGATAAAGGGCTTTACATCCATTATCTTTTTTACTCAAGTTTTATGGATGCATTTTATTTTTATATCACAGTGTATTCCAGATAGGCAGCCCAGACCCCACAATCCTAGAGTCTTTCCTCATGACAAAGAAACTTGGTTCATCAAAGCAAACTAGCACAGTAACTAGGCCTGTCTGTGGAAGTAGCACTTCCCATCCATAGTTCCCCACTTTTCTGAGGAAAGGAGGAAGTTATGTTTCCTACTCTCTTGCCTGGGACTAAGACCTGTCCAATGATTTTCCAGCCCTGAGTTTTGTTTTCTTATTCTTTTCCTTTGCATCATTACAATCTTTGGTTACATTTTTGTGCTTTCACCTTACTCTGCATTCATTTCATTCATTTCTTCCTGTTTCTCTGAATTGCTCTTGTTTGTCATTGCTCTCAGTGTTGCATTCTTCTATTGTAATCATGTACCCATTTCTTTTCATTGTTCCTCATTTAATGGGCACCCACTTTTATTCTACTTCTTTGAGGCCACCAAAAATACTGCTTTGAACATCCTGAAACAAATGGACCCTTTCTTTCTGTCATTGGCCTTTTTAGGTTATAAACCTGGCAGCAAGAGCTGAACAAACTAATCACAATTCTCTTATTTTTGTTGTTCAGTTGTTCAGTCAAATCTGACTCTTTGGGACCCTATGGGCCATAGCACACCAGGCCCCTCTATCATCTACTGTCTCCCAAAGACTGTTAAAGCTCGAAGTAATTGCTTCCTTCCATGAAACCATCTCTCCATCTCATCCTCTTCCATCCCCTTCTCCTTCGGCCTTCAATCTTTCCCAACATTAGCATCTTTTCTAATTAGTCCCATCTTCTCATTATATTGCCAAAGTATTTAAGCTTCAGTTGAAATTTGACCTTTCACTGAATAGCCTTTAAGTATTAACTAATTTGATTTCCTTCCACTGAATAGCCTTTAAGTATTGACTAATTTGATCTCCTTCCACTGAATAACCTTTAAGTATTGATTGACTCATTTGATCTCCTTGCCATCCAAGGAACTATCCAAAGTCTTCTCTGGCACCACAATTCAAATGTGTTGAATCCACAGCACTCAACTTTTCTTAAAATCCACCTCTCACAGCCATAAAGTTACTACTGGAAAAACCATAGCTATGACTATACAGACCTTTGTCGGCAAGGTGATGTCTCTGCTTTTTAGTATGCTACCCAGATTTACCAGAGCATTCCTTCCAAGGAGTAAGTGTCTTGTAGTTTGATGCCTGCAGTGCCCTCTGATAATGATCTTTCAGCCTAAGACTGTAAAATCTGACTCTGTTCCATTTCTTCTTCCTCTATTCACCACAAGTGATGGGAGCAGGTGCCAAGATCTTCATTTTTTGTTAGTTTGCTTTATGTTAAAGGTCAAGCCAGCTTCTACACTCTCTTCTTTCATCTCCTCTCAAGAGATTTCTTAATTCTTCTTCACTTTCAGTAATATTGTTTGTGTATCTGAGATTGTTGATATTTCAACTCCCAGGAACCTTAATTTGGACATGGATTCATTCAGCCTGGCAATTCACATGATGTACTCTGCATTTAAGTTCAATAAATAAGGGGACAATATATAGTCTTATTCTACTCCTTTTCCAATCTTGAACCAGTCAGCTATTTCATTCAATTCTAACTGTTGCTTCTTAACCAGCCTACAGGTTATTCAGAAGACAAGGAAAATTATCTGATACTTCCTTCTCTTTAAGGACTTGTCACATTGTGTTGTGATCTACACAAAGTCTTTAGCATAGTCAATGAAGCAGAAGTAGATATTTTTTCTAGAACTCCTTTGCTTTCTCCATAATACACTGAATTTTGGCAATTTGGTCTCTAGTTTCTCTGCCTCTTTGAAAAACCACATTTCTCTAGTCACTTCAAAGTGCATACCAGAATGGTTAGACCAGTAATTTGCAATTCTACTAACAATGAATGAGTGTACCTGTCTTCTTGCAGCTCTTCCAACTATTAATATTCCCATATTTTGTTATATTTGCAGGATATGAGATGAAACTCAGAGTTCTTTTAATTTCCATCTTCTAAGTATTAATGATTTGGTGCAATCATGCATATGTCCATTGAGAGTTTCTATTTAATCTTTGGAAAAGTGTTTGTCTTTGTCCCTTGGTTGATGACATTTTTATATCTGAAATGCATGTAATTTTATATTTCTTAATTATTATATTTGAATTATCTTATCTAAGCTTCATTACAGCCCCATTAAGTTGATATTATAGGAACTGATATATCCTTTCTTACCTAAGGAAGCTGACATATAGTGAAATAAAATAGTTTCACTACCAAGAAGTATCCATATTGGGATATAAATACAATTCTCTCCTTTCTTCTGAACCAGCACTCCACTTTGCCAAGATGGATGTATATATCCCTGTATCACAGTTCAGTCAATCAATAAACATTTATTGAGCACCTACTATATGTCAGTCACTGAAGAAGGAAATGGCAAACTACCCCAGTATTGTTGCCAAGAAAACTCCATGAAATGGTCCATGGGGTCAAAAAGAGTAGAATAGGACTAAACAACTGGGCAAAAACAACAAATATGATAATCAGTGTGCTAAATTCTGGGGATACAAAGAAAGGTAAAAACCAGTCTGTGCCCTTGAAAAGCTCACAATGTAATGGGAGAGATATCATGTAAATAACTATTAACAAACAAGCCATAGGCAGGATAAATTAGAAATAATCACTAGAGAACCCCACAAGGTAGGATATTAGCTGGACTTGAAGGAAAGCCAAGAAGGCAGGAAGTAGAGGTGAGAAAAAAGAATATTCTTGGGGTCTTCTAGGTGGCACAGTAAGTAAAGCACTGGCTCTGGATTCAGGAGGACCTGAGTTCAAATCCAGCCTCAGACATTTGACACTTGCTACCTGTGTGACCCTGGGCAAGTCACTTAACCCTCACTGCCCTGCAAAATTAAAAAAATATATATTCTCCAAATGGAGGACAGCCAGTAAAAATATGGAGTATCTTGTTCAAGAAACAGCAAGGAAGCCTGTGTCATGGGATTTGAGTTGTTATAGTTGATATTTGAATAGATATGCATATCTAGTAGGATGTAAGCTGTTTGAGGGCTGTGAAGATTTTCCTTTTTATTTGTATTAAAGATAAGGAAACTGGGAGTCAGAAAAGTGATATGAGTTGTGTAAATTTAGTCAATCTTGAGTACTAGGGCTGGGATTTGAAGTAAAGACTTCTGCTTGGGAAAAGTACAACCTTGGAAAAAGTAGCTCACATAAAGAAACAAGAAAAAGCTTATAGAATAGAGGGGAAGATGGGGAAGGAGTTGGGGAGTGAGTGAAACTTACTCTCATCAGAATTGGCTCAAAGAGGGAATAACATATAGCCTGAGGGAAAGTGGGAGGGGAAGGAGATAAGGTGGGCAGGGAAGAGGCAAAGGAAAGAGGGTCAAATTGGCAGAGGGGGCAGTAAGGAAGATAGGAAATAGAGTAAATATCAAGGGAAGGGAATAAGATGGAGGGTAATACAGTTAACAATAATAATTGTGAAAGAAATGAAGAGCAGGATGATATCAGAAAGACATATGAAAAATGCTAACCATCAACAGAGGAAGAACTGATGGTATCTGAATACATAGTTAAGTATAATTTTATTTGTTAGCTCTTCTTTCTAAAGTTATTTTGTTTATTTTCTCTCATAATCTGAATAATGTGAAGATGTTTTGCATAACTGCACATGTATGAAATATTGAATTGCTTGATTTCATGGAGAGTGTTGATGAGGGAGGGAAGAAGAAAGTTTAGAACACAAAGTTTTAAAAAAAACAATGTGAAAAAATTTGTTTGTTTGTTTTTTACATGTGACTTGGGGAAAATTCTAAATAAAATGAAAATAATATTTAAAAAAAGACTTCTGACTGAAAACTTGGGGTTCTTCATGCCATAACATCATACATAGCTTTCAGATAATTTGACAAAGTCAGGGTCAATTAATTTCATTCCCTAATGCTTCCTACCTTCACTATTTTTTAAGAATTCTCCAGATTTTTTTAAAAAAAGTATTATCAATGTGTTTTGTTTTATTTTGTTTTCCATTACAAACATTTACAGATGGATCTCACTTCATGGGAGATGTCTTGTAATAAAGAACACAGTAGAGTTAAACTAATACCATGAACTCATCTGAAACTGCCTACAGCATTTCACACACACACACACACACACACACACACACACATATGTATATCACAGGCATCATTCATCTATTTATTTTTTAAAAGAAATCTATTTTCTCTCCCTTCCACCCACCACTCCATTGGTGGAAAAGAAAAACAAATTTCTTGTAACTAATATGCATAGTGAAGCAAAACAAATTGCCTTGATGACTGTATACCAAAAAAAAAAGGCACGTCTCATTCCATAATCTAAATCTATCATTCCTTCCTGGAATCATGATGACCATATCATTTACAAATTGTTTTCCTGGTTCTGCTCATTTCATTCTTCATCAGTTTATAAAAATCTTTAAAAAATATTAATTTTTATAATACTTATATGATAGTGTAAATTGTTCTCTTGGTTCTATTCACTGCACTCTGAATTAGTTCATATAAGTCTGCCCACACCTCTTTCAAATAATCTATTTCCTCATTTCTTAATGCGCAATAGTACTCCATAACATTCAATAGCAAAACTTGTTTAGTCCTTCCTTAATTGATGGGCATTCCTTAGTTTTCAGGGTGGTTTTTTGCCATCACAAGAAGAGCTGCTATAGATATATGCAAACAGAAATTTTCTATATAACATAGTACCAGAAATGAAAGCTATAGCAATAAGAGAAGAAAATTGATGGAATAATTAAAGAAGGAAAAAAATGATCACTTTTGCAGATGATATGATTACGTATTTAAAGAACCCTAAAGAGTCAACTAAAAATTTTTACAAGAACAACTTTGACAAACTTGGAGGATATAAAATAAATCCATGTATCTCATCAGCATTTTTATATAATATCAGGTAGAGATAGAAAAATCCCATTTAAGTTAGTATAAAATATTTGTCATTCTACCTTTCAAGGTATGCACAAGAATTATACTTCTGCTACAAACAACTATTTAAGGCAGAGGTGTCAAACTCATTGCCTGCAAGTGGCAATCAGAATAAGAAGTAACTGGGAAATATTTAACAAAATAAATACAAATACAATACAACATATAAAATGTCAATTTGTGGTTTTCTAAGTCAACATGCAGCATGCTAACAGTAGTAAAGACAGACCTAAATATTTGGGGAAAAATTTAAGTGACCATGGTTAGGAAAAGCCAATATAGTAAAATTGACAATACTACCTAAATTAATTTACTTATTCAATGTCATACCAGTTGAACTATAAAATGGTTTACTTTATATAACTAGAAACAAATACTAACAAAATTCATATGGAAGGAGCAAAAATTCAAGAATCTCAAGAGATAATCAAAAGACATGGAAATGAAATGGGTTTAACAGGATCTGATATCAAATTTTACAACAAAACAGTAATCATTAAAACAATTTGATACTGACTAAAAAATAGAGAGACCAATGAGAAGAACACATTAGGTATAAAATATACAGAATCAAATATATCTCATTCTGTAGGATTCAATAAATAGAAAGATCCCAGCTACTATGTAAGCATTCACTTTTGACAAAAACTGCTGGGAAAAATTGAATAGCAGGATGGAAGATGTTAGATTTAAACCCAAAACTCACCTATATCAAGATAAGCTACAAATGGTTATAAAACCTAGATATAAAAGCTCATATCATAAACAAATTAGGAAATCATGGCAGGGAAATTACCCATCAGATCTATAGATAAGGGAAATGTTCATGGCCAAATAAGAACTAGAGTTGATGACAGAATAACATTGAAAATTATGATTTTATAAAATTGAAATGTGTTTTTGCCTGAATGAGTTAAAAAAAAAAAGCTAAGATTTAGGGGAAATAATTAACTAGCAAAAAATCTTTTCAACAAGTTTATGTCTCATTTGAAGATGAAGGACTGATTTAAACTTATAAGAAAAAGAGCCATTCCCTAAATGAAAAATAATGATCTAAAATATGCAAGAGGAGAACTCCATTCTATATAGATAATTTTTTAAAATTCTCCAAGTAATTACTAATTAGAGAAATACAAATAAAAAAATGCTGAGATTGCGTCTCACAAACACATCAGTTTGGCAAAGATGAGAAAAATAATGAATCTTGGAAGGACTGTAGGAAAGCCATCACATTGAGGCACTATGAGTGGACCTGGGAATAAGCATGACTATTCTCTAGAATAATTTGGAATTGGGCAGTTTAAAAAAATGAAACAGTACATGCCCATTGACCAAGGTAGGCCTATAGCCATAAGAGATCAAATAAAGAGGAAAAGGTAACTAAAGTACCTTTGTACTTCCTTCTGGGCCAACATCAGCGTTATTCTGGTAAATGATATGTTCTAGAATCAACTCAAGCTATAGAACATTCAAATGCATGTAAAGAAAGGGATTCCTGGAAATACCTCAATATGAATGGTATTGTATGCCAATTACTTCCATGTGGTATGGGGAGAGAGTTCCTTCTTTAAGGGCACGTTTCAGAAAGATACTATGGATATTAGACCTGTATTGCCATCCCCAGACTCAACTGGTCTCTGTCTACATGCATAGAGCTAAGTTCCACCACACTCTCTTCACCACCATGGATGGTCCATTCTGATCAATAAATACACCAGCTCAATCCCTATCATCAGATTCTCTTAATATTCTGCTGTTAGAATATAAATTCCTTAAGGAGAGGAGCTGCCTCATTTTTCTTTACACATCCCTAGCACCTAGAACAGTGCATGGCACTTAATGGTACTGTGAAGAAATGTTTGTTAATTGATTGATTGATCACTCCACTCCATTAAGCTGTTCAAGTCAGCCATAGTAATGAGGTTATATCCCCCTGGGAGATTTCCAAGTTTTATAGATAAAAATACCTGTACCCATTTCTGTGTCTTTGTCCTCAGTGACCTATTCGCTCCATTACACTGAAAACAAAATGCACCTTGTACCTCTTAAATGCCTCCACTATCTAGATACTCATTAAAGATGTGTTGAATATGCAAACAAACCCTGCTTCCCAGAAAACAAGAGGCACCTTGCTGTCCAGACACCGCATAAGTGGGCATTGTTATAAAGGCAGCTCAGGGCATGCCAGGGAACTGGAAAGGAGGTGAAATCTCTTAATGAGACTGCCTCTGAAATGTCCTCCCCCAGTCAGTTTTTGGCATACCTGGGACCTCAAGAACATTTGCTGTCCCTGCCCCCAGCAACCCCAATAAATCATTAGCACACACGTTTCCTTGAAAAATGAAAACATTTAAATGACCCCAAGGAGATCCAGGATGGAAAGAGAGGTCTTATATATACCAAAATTGGTAGAGCAGCACTTTTTTGATAATAGAAAATAAACTTGAAACTATGTCTTGATGGGAAATTGCTGCAGAAATTGTGGCCTTTCCTAATATTTAAGAAATTATGTGAGGATTAACTTTGTGATTTCCTTAGAGGGAATCGCTGGGAAAGAAACCTTGTTCTAATCATGCCTATTGGCTCCTGCTCTACACCTTACAGTATCAGAGAATTGCCTGGGACTCTGAGGAGTTAGTTAACTGACCTGTCCCAACCCCAGCCCAGAACTGGGTTGAGTGAGAGGGGTTGAAGCTGGCTGTCTGCCCAAAACACACAATTCAGAGAGCCATAGAAATACTTGTACAAAGCAATGCAGAGAGAAAAGAAAGAAAAAGCAGAAAAAGGAAAAGCAAAGATTGGGGTGATGTAAATTAAAGGGATACAGAGTCAGTTGCATTCAGGTTAGATGTAATAAACTATATGGGTTCAGAAAACAGGTCATGGAGTACTTTCCTTTTGGAAAAGGGTATGGGACTAGGGAAAGTAAATACTAGAGAAAGTTTTCAGCATGAGTATGTCAGTTGGATTTGTTTTTCTGTTTTTCTTTATTACAACAGAGGATTGGAGAAGAGGAAGGGCTTTTGGGGAAAATATTGTGGGTGGGGAAAAAGGCAGCAACAAAACTTTTAAAATAATTATTAGTGAATTTCTTTTTAGATCATGGAGTTTTTGCTCTCAACTCCATTGAAACCTCCCTCATAACAAATAAAAAGAGTTGTGCAAAAACAATTGTAACAGCAATTGTGTCTTACAGTGTTTAGGATACTTGGCAGCCAGAGTTGACCTGGTTATCTTCCAAGAGGAGAGGGCTATGTTTTGTCATCAGTTCAGCAGAACTGAGACTAGTCATTGAATTATTCAAATTCTTTCCCATTTTCTTCTCATTCAATGTAGAATAATGGACTTGTGTGTATTGTTATCCTTCTTCTTCCTTCACCTGGCATCTGTTTATACAAGTTTTTCCATGCTTCTCTGAATTCTTCATATTTAGTTATTTTGGGGGTTGTTTGTTGTTGTCTACAGATATGTAATACCCTGTTACATTCATATGGCACATTTTCTTTAGCCATTTCCCAACTCATGGGATCCCAATTTTTTTTCTATTTTTTAAAATCACTACTCTATATCAGTTAGTCAATAAACATTTATTAGGGACCCACTATGTACCAAACATTGTGCTAAGTGCTGGGGAGACCAAGAAAGCAGAAAGACAGACCCTGCCCTGAGAAGTTCACAATCTAATGGGGGAGACAACATGCAAGCAATTATAGGAAAATGGGCTAGATAAATCAGAATAAAACAAGATAAAAAAGAAATAATCAACAGAAGGCAGGAATCAAAATTAAGAGAGACTTGGCAAGTCAGATAAGTGGGAGGAGAACCAGGATGGAGTAGAGTTACCAAAAGCTAGACAGAACAGAGTATCCAAGAATAGAGAGGGATCAACCTGGGGCTTTTCTTTCTGACTTTGGCCCAACATTGGGGCATTTGCTTAGCTAGGGCACTGCTGCATTAAAGGTTATTAACATTTTGATAATTTATCTTGTCTAATCCCAAATTGTTTTCCAAAAGCATTTCAGCTAATTCACAACCTCGGCCACAATGCATCAGTGGATTTGTCTCCTCATAGCCTTTCCATCATTGGCTTTCTCTGGCTTAGATCATCTTTGTCACTTTTAGAGAAAAGGAAACCTGTGAATACTTTTAATGTATCTGCCTCTGTCCTTTGGAATAATCTTTGATAGGGTTAACAGTCTCTAATTCTTTTGAAAACTCAGTCCATATACTTTGATAACTAAGTACTGAGGGAAAGCTTCCCAATCTGACACATGAGAACCAATATTCTATATACTTTGGGTATGAATTTGAATCATAGATGCTTATGAAACAAAGAACCCCTCCTTCAATTGACTTTACTATTCTGATTCTAGCTATATTGATTTTGGTCAAGGAAACTTTGTTTATTTATTTGTTTTTAAGTGTATGCAGTCAAAATTACTTTCTCCATGTTTTGTGGCCACTATTATCTCTCTTTTGGCTAAGAATCTACTTACACACATCCCCAGGCTACTTAAATAAGGAAATCTAACCTACCTCCTTCCACTGTCCTCTATTTTCTTTTAATTATGAGATTTAGTGAATAAATCTTTTTAAAACAAAATTTTTAAAAATGAACAATTAACAACCACACAGGTTGTGAATGCCAGGAAGTGATATAGAATGAAGCAGAAACAGAATAATATGCATAAAACATTATTGCTATGCAAATGATATTATTAATAATAACAGCAGCAATAGTATCTTTAAAAAAACACAGGAAAAAGAAATGCAGAGAGATGTAAGCATGACCTTTGCTGTTATTGTATAAATAAGTACTTTTAAAAACAAATCAGATTTTTTTTTTATGATTTCACATACAATTAGGGGAATGAATAGAAAGAAAAAGGGGATATTAATAAAGCACACAAAATTAAAGAACACTGGATCTTTCCTATAGTAACACATTAATTGTGTCTTTTTATTTTTTAATTTTTAAAAAATTGTGTCTTATATAGAATGGAATAGAACTGAGAGCTCCTGAGCTAGATAGAATTTCACTGTGATGTCTATTTGGGGGGTAGAGTTGGGGAGGGGAAGGACCAAGAAAAGCTGCTAATGCTTCTAATCATCACTAAGCAAGGAAATGTATCTTTTAATAAGGAGCTTTGAAAATTCAATCCTGTCAAGCTTGGTCCTTAAGGTGAGGAGAAAATCTCCTTATTTTTCTTCTTCAAATAAGTGGAGAATGAAATAGTGTTTGGATAATAGATATTTCAGAGTTATTGTTTCCATCAGCTATTCTTATTAATCTGTTTTTTTCCTTTTTATTATATATTATAAGAATTTAAGGGTGGGGAACTAGGAGAATAATTTTTGGAGATGAATGTGATTTTAAAATAAATACTTTCATCAGTCAAGAAGCATGTATTAAGTGACTCAAATGTTCCAGACACTATGTGAAGTGCTGGGGATATAAGGAAAGGACACTCCTCATCCTCAAAGATCTCACAATATAATAAGGAAGACAAAAGGCAAATGATTATGTACATCCAGAAATCTACAGAATAATTTGGAGATTATTCCAAATGAATGGCTTGAGCAATAAGGAGAACTAGAAAAGTCTCCTTGTGTGTTTCTGGGTATCCAATCGTCATGTACACAGAGTCAAATCATGTAGATGAGGATCAATTATATATATATATATATATATTAGCAAATCCAGGTGTTTGGACACTAGGACCCAAGAACTAGAGACTGTAGGTCCTGAAGGACACAATGGTGAGGACTTCCCTCAGCCCTGGAGAACAAAGGGTAGAGACTCCAGCTCTCCATGGCAGGGAGACATGAAAACAGCAAAACCCAGGGAAAGCCTTTTTGCTTTATAGAGTTCTAGATAGACCTATGAAGACTGTTTGACTTGGAACTGGGAAGATCTGAGTTTGAATCCTGACTCAACACTTACTAGATATGTGACCCTGGGCAAGTCCTTTAACCTCTGCCTGCCTCAGTTTTCTCATCAGTCAAATGGAGACCATAGCATGTACTTCATAGGGTTATTGTGAAGATCAAGTGAGACAACATATGTAAAAGTGTTTTGCAAATGAAAAATGGTTTTATTATTTTTCTTTTTAGTTATTCTTTCCAGTGGCAGATACCAAATTCTCCAAGTCAGAGGCTCCTCCTATCTGAGCTCATCAATCAATCACACAGCATTTATTCAATGACATTATCCATTAGGCACTGTGCAAAATACTGAGATACAAGGACAAAGAATGAAACAATCCCTGTTGGAAAGGAGCATAAAAGGCTTAGAGCTACAACCTTACAAGTGAGGTTGAGTTGGAGTCTGAGGGGTCAGTGCATAGCCAGCCTGGGTTGTTAACTGTATGTGTATATGATTTTTAATACTCATATACATAGATATAACATAAATGTGTATTATATACACACATATGTGCATGCATGTATATTCAGGGTTAGAAATAGGATTAAAGATATGATGTGATGTGACATAATGTGATATTATTGCTATGATATTATATGATATGGCATAACATAATAATGAGAATATATACATGTATATACAAGTCCTGTGTATATATGTATGTACATATATACATATATTATACTACTTTGTAAATATATAAGGTGTTCCTGATAGGATTCTTGACGGCAGGGACAGTTTCTTTTGGTTTCCTAATTGTGTCTTTATATCCAAGTGCCTGGAAGAGTGGCTGGTAAATTCTGGGTAATTAATAAATGGGTATTTATTGCTTGAGTAGTAGAACTAGGAAATCAAGCTGCTACCAGGTACCAGAGACTCAAAAACACAAAAGGATTCAGTAATACTATTTGATTGGAATGAAAGGTGTGCATAACATAAATGATGTTTGATATATAGGTATGAGAATTAGTTTGAGAAAATAAGTAGCATTTTCTAGAATCGTGGCTATATGTTTATTTTTAAATTTTCCCTCCTTTCAGGCTTTGACATAGGGGCAGTGAAGCCCAAGAATACAGTAGTTGCATAAAAATATTTAGCTTTCATGGTCACATACATATTTATGGTTTCTGCTGTTTCTGCACCACCTATTCAGGTCATCTGTGACAAGTGTGTCATTGTGGGAGCTAATGCATGCTGATGGAGTGAGGGAGAAAAATGACAAAGTGTTTGGGAACTTAAAACAGTCATTTTCTTTTGATTGCAATGCTCAGGATGCGCTAGAAAGTGGGAGAAAATAGCCCATGGAAAACATCAACAGCAATAAAACTGGATAAAAATTAATTAGTCTAAGAAACAGATAAAATTTTGGGAAGAGATGTGTATATACAGCACTGAACCTATGGTTATTTTCCAATAACCAGATATCTTGGTCTAGTGTTGACAACTTATCTTGATGGTTAGCAGTATTTTTTCCCCTTTTCAAATGTATTGTTTGGCATAAGTTAAGAACCATCTTTGTAACAGTGAGGAAATGGAGTGTTTCTGAAGGGTCACCTGGATGGTTTATGAGACACTGTTAGCACCTTAGGGTAGGCAGGGTAGCTGAACTGTGAGGGTGGGGAAGCAACAGCTATGCTCACCTCTCTTTAGGCAGCAAGTCTTTCTCATGCTGGAGATGCTTGTAGCCAGTAGGTAGAAGCAAGGCGAAACAGTGTTCATTGCTAGTGATTTAGGTGAGTTGCTTTAGGCTTCAGGGGCAGCAATATAAATAACATTATAAAATTTTAGAAGGTGGAGAAAACTGAAAGGTGTCACCTTGTCACTGAGAAGCAACTGCAAGGGCAGGGAATTCCTGTGTGTTTTTCACTGTTGTGCTTGTTGTGCATGTAGTTCTCCTATGAGGTGAGGGCTAACTTCATACGCTTCTGTGCTAGGCTGTGCTGTCAGGCTACCTGAGGTCTGTGGAGCAGATATGTTGGAGGATACTGCAGAGATGTCTCTTACATTTGTGACCCCTGGGTCTTTGGAGGGACCTCTAGGAAGCTTTTCTCTTCACTAAGGTCTTTCTGGCTCAGGAGCCACAGGATGCTGACAATCAGAGGTTGTAGGACACTGATCATACCATTTTTCACCCCAAAATTTTGTTTGTCTGGGGTAGAGGAAGGGGTAGAATGAAAACATCCTTATAGGAACCAATAAATAATATATTTTCCTTCTGACATGAACCACTATTTCCTTCACAAGGTTTTGTATATTTTGGGCAGTGGCAATGATATGATAGGTGCTCATTTTGTTTAACCTGTTTATGTGTCTAGTTTCCCCTACCCTCAGGGCAAGGGAAATGTCTAATCATCTTTGTCTCTCTCAAGGCATCTAATGCAGAAAACTGTAAAAAGAAAGTGTTGGAAAATATTGAATAAATAGGGGATTATTAAACCTGTGCTGGTGATCTAAGAAAAATCATGGTGAATTGATGGCATAATACAGAAGCAAGCAAATGTTTCTCTAATGTTCAAAATAAGGGAAGTGAGTGGATTTTTCAAACAACTGGCCAATGAGTTTGATTGTCAATTCCATGATCCACAATCATGTTACAAACTAAAAACAAAAACAAAAACAACAACAACTACTTGCAAAGAGATTTGATGTCAGGACAAGGTGGTAGGATATATCAAGAATAAGTTATGTTTAAGTCATCTTGTTTCATTTGCACTAGGTCTCAGTGTATTGGAAGAATGTTTATCATGTACCTAGATACCAGCAAAACATTTGACAGTCTCTTCTGATATCCCCATGGAGGGAAAATGGAGAGATTGGCAGTCAACAGTCAGTAATGGGTAGTAGAAGAGGCAACTAGGAGACACCATGGCTAGAGTTCCAGCCCTGGAGTCAGGAGCACCTGATTTCAAATTTTACCTCAGAAACTAGCTTTGTGACCCTGGGCAAGTCATTTAACCTTGTTTGCTTCAGTTCCTCATCTGTAAAATAAGCTGGAGAAGGAAATGGCATAACACTTCAATATCCTTACCAACCCCTCCCCCCAAAAAACAATTGGGGTCACAAAGAGTTAGACATGACAACAACAAAAAAAGTGGAGTCACATGGGTTCAAAACTTGTTGGAAAATTAGACTCAAATGATGACTCAATAGATGAATATCAACCTTATACTAGAAGTATGCACAGCATTCTGCCTTTGTCCCTATTCTCTTCCATACTTTTATAACTTCTTTGAATTAAAGCACAGTATACTTGTTTATCAAATGTATTGATAACAAGGGCAGCACTGCAGCCACTTCAAGGACTTGAGGGCCCAGAGGCAGACATCAAAAGGTAGAGTAGAAGACACAAAATCAATATCCAATCCAATCAGAGCCAACACACCTAATATGTGCAAGGCACTCAATAAGGCAAAACAAAACATAGTCCCTCTGCTCAAGGAGCTTGAATCCACCTGGGTTTCTAATACTTATGCAATGGGGATGGCAAGAAGGGCCCAGGGCAGGCTAAAGTCCTAAAGTTGATGGGAAGCTATGCCACATGCCTACCTGCATGGCTACACTCTTCTTCCGTGAGCATGGATCCATCTTTTTTCTTGATTATTACCAGCAAGCCTTGGATTCCAGCTTCCTCTGAATTTCTCTCAGCTGTAGAGTACCAGTGCTGCCCTCATCATTCTCCATGGCAACAATCTCCCAACGTGGCACCAGACAGGAATGCACTGAATTTGAAGCAACTGTACCTTTGCAGATTGGATTACTTTGGAGAATGTTTATCCCTGAGATGGGAAAAAATTGTGGGAAGGATGCTTTGCATAGACTGTTTGGGGGATTGGGATGTCATGGTGTTTATTAAGACTGCCTGAATGCATGATTGCCTGGCTTTCAGAAATGATGTGGCAAGATTTACATGCCAATGCTCTCACAGTGGAAAAGAGGAAGGAGTCATTATAATAGATGCTTCTTATGCCCACAGGCTTATAATAAAAGCATCAAGTTGAGTCCATAAGTAGAACAAGTCATTAATTACTGATGGGCTTAGAAGAAGTGAAAGCCCAAGGTGCCACCATGAAGGGCTGTCAAATTCTCACAGAGAACAAGGAGAGGAGGACACTGGCTTTCGATTAGTCTTTGTGATTTGGCAAGTCATTCATTCAACCAATGTTCTTCAGGAAGCAGCTGCACATTAAGCAAGATAATGGAAATAAAAAAGAATTTTTAAAATAGGACCTACCCTCAAGCATCTTACAATTTAGTGGAAGTATACTGGAATACATAAACACACAAATACACATTCCTACTTTGATATGCACTAACCGGGACATGCAAAGGAGAACAAGAAACATTTTTATAACAATGATGAAATGACAATACCAGAAGTCCAGTGTAGAAGAGTGTAGTGGACAAGGTGTGAGATTTGAAATTAGGCTGATGAGATTTTAAAGAATGGGGCAGGGACCCAACTGGGTGGAGTAATCTATTTAATCTGGGCAGTCAATGAGCCTAACACTCATCAAAATTGGTTCAAAGACCTCAGTCTCATTAGAATTGGCTCAAGGAGGGAATAATGTACACACTCAATTGGGTGGAGTAATCTCTATAACCCTGCAGGAAAATAAGAGGGGAAAGGGATAAAGAGAGAGGGGCAAAAGAAGGAAGGGCAGAGTGGGGGAGGGGACAGACAGAAGCAAATACCTTTTGAAGAGTGATAGGATGAAAGAAGATGGATAATAGAATAAATATCATGGGGAAAGGAATAGGATGGAAGGGAAACAGTTAACAATAGTAATCATTAAAAAGAGAAAAGGGGGAGAAATTGTACAAAAAATATTTATAGCAACTCTTGGTGGAGGCTAAGAATTGAGAATCAAGGGAATGTCCATCAATTGAGGAATGATGGAAAAAGCTGTGTTATATGATTGTAATGGAATGGACTTGTGCTACAGGAAATGACAAACAGGATGATCCCTGAAAAACCTTGAAAGACTAATGAACATCGATGTATAGTGAAGTGAGCAGAGCTGAGAGGACATTGTGCATAGTGACAGCAGTATTGTTCAATAAGTAATTGTGAATGACTTAACTACTCTCAGTAGTACCATGATCCAAGACAATCCCAAGGAACTAATGAGGAAGCATACTATGTACCCCTATAGAAAGAATTGATAAAAAGAACACTTGTGGATTGTATATATATATATAACCTGATTGTGATCTTGTGGAGGGGGGAGGAAAGGGAGGGAGGGAAGGAGAAAAATTTGGAAATCTAAATCTTATGAAAATGAATGTTGAAAACTACCCTTACATGGAAATGGAAAATAAAATAAATGTTTGTTGAAAGATGAAAAAAAAAAAGAATGGGGCAGGGAATGGTACAAGAGCACACTGTTATACACAGGAAGCTGAAATTTAACATGGTTGGAAGCCTTTACATCATAGGACTATATTGTATCAAATTATATTCTCAAATCAAGTATTTATCACAATATTTGAATAACCCCTAGATGAAAAGTTCTGTTCCAAGGTTTGGGAGACTCAGGTAATTGGGAAAATGTAAAAAAATATATTATATTTGGGGTAGCTAGGAGGCACAGTGGATAAAGAACCAGCCCTGGATTCAGGAGCACCTGAGTTCAAATCTGGCCTCAGACACTTGACACTTACTAGCTGTGTGACCCTGGGCAAGTCACTTAACCCTCATTGCTGTGCCAAATATATGTGTGTGTGTGTGTGTGTGTGTGTGTATGTATATATGTATGTAGGTATGTATATATGTATGTATGTATATATTGCCCTTAAAATATATGAACAAATAAAGGAAATGAATACTCAAAGGAATCCTTTGCTGAGGCCTATTTCAACTAGCAAATTTCAAAGGATTGAGGAGTCATTGTTGTTTCTGGTGGTCACAAATCTGTCTGAATATTTGTATAATATAAATCATATCAGAGGCAGTGTGGTCTAGTGGACAGAGATCTGGCCTTAGCATGTAGATGATCTGCTTTGCAATCCCAACTGGCTGTGTAACCCTGGGCATGACAGTGTCCCAGACAATCTACTTTATGGCCGAGAAGGGGCAGCTCTTCATTGGTAGAGGGAATGTATTCATCAGATATTTCCTATAATAATGACATCACAGGCTGTTTCCAAAACAAGAAGGAATAAACAAAAACAACTCATGATTAGGTAGCACTTTTCCAAAACAACGTCTGCTAGCTCGTGAAGTTCCCAACTAAGCCCTCAGAGATCCCACCTGGGAAGAATTCAGCCACTCAGCTCCCAAAAACCAGGGAGCATGAAGACTGTTCTTTGATTCCATCATCATTTTTCCCAGACTATGAGTCCCTTTTTGGATCACCTCTCCCCTCTAGGTGCTGTTTCCCTCTCCCATCATAAAGTCCTTCATGTCAAACAGTCTCATTTTCCTATTTGCATCCACTACATTTAGCACAGTGCCTGGCATAGAGTAACCACTTAATAAATGCTTCTCATTCATTCATTCACTCATTCATTCAGTCATTCATCCATCATAACATTCCTCCAAGGTGACGAGTACATGCATTATTATCCCATTTTACAAATAAGAAAATAGATACTTGGCTGAGGTTAGGATATGAAGGGCCTTAAACATCAGCATGAAGGGATTGAGTTTTATCCTGAGGTCATTGTGGTGGAGAAAGGAAGAGGGAAATCAAGTCACATGATTCAGTGTGGGTAATATAATACTCTCCATTATTAAGTAAGAGCTTCCTTAATCACAGTCAAGTGAAATCAGGTGATGTTAAAGGTAGTGAGTTCCCCATCACTGGTGGTCAAATAGAGAAAAGATGACCACTTGGTAGAAAAGCCATAGAGAGAATCATTAGTTCACATAGTGGGAAAACTATACACCTTTTTAGGACCCTTACAGCTCAGTACCCTTATAGGACCTTTTCAAAGGGACAAAGCTCTAAGTAAATCATAAGAATCATATTTTTTAACTTTCTGAGACTATCCCAAGGATGCCTGCATAATTTCTCCTCATCACACACTTAATATTTTAACTATCCAGGAGCCACCTTTCACCAAGACGGTTACTGCAAAATACTTTCTCAGAAACTTCATGTGACAGCTTCAAGAGTTATAGTGACCAGAGTGGATCTCCCAATTCATCAAATATTAATTAAGTGCCTTCGTTGTACAGGCTTATATATGTGGTTCTAGGAATAGAAGAGTGCATAGTCTCTCTCCTCAAGGTATTCAAATATGTAACTCAAGGCTGAGCATACCAAGCTCTGGGTTTAAATAATCCATGTCCAATTTGGGAGACTAATCTTTATATTAATAACTTTTTAGCCAGGATATCCTGAATCCAAAGTGTATTTCAGGGAAATATTAGGCCATCTTTTGAATATAGGTTGTTGTGGAGGGTTTTACAGATGAAAATAAAAGAATTCCCAAATACCATACATGCACTCAAGATTACAAACCCAATATTGTTAATGGACAGCCTTTATTCCATCACACACACACACACACACACACACACACACAAAATGGAGAAAACACAAGAAGAATAACAAAATTCCATAAAAAAATTAATTAATTACCCCCACCTCTCTATGGAGTCCCATTTCCCCCAGACTCTTAGGGTCATTCATATTCATAGTGCCATTCACTACATTGGACTACTCTAAGAAGGGAAATAAACTTGGGATTATTGGACCAACCACTCAGTGACATTCTGATGAATAATATTTCTTTTTAGCCCAGAGATACACACAGGCATTCAGCCTTTTGGCTCTACCACTAGAATATGGGTTTCCAAAAGAGGGAAAGCTGTGGAGCTTTGTTTGACAGATAGTCTTTCCATTGTGGTGAGTCCTACTTTTTACACAGCTATTTAGTTCCATGGAATCATAGGATAATCTTGTGAATTTGACTCCCTTCAGAAGAACAACAAACACCATTGGGATGCTATGTAGGTTAACATATTAGAAACTCTATCTTGTTAGAGATAGGGATCAGACAATTGCTGGCAGTGCATGGTTAATTCTTCTGCTTCAGATATATGAATTAAGTGGGAAAATAGTTTAGGCTTACCTTATATCTATTATGTTTATAATGGATAGACCTATAAATGTCCATGTTTATTTTCTCTAAGAGTGTATTTTTTGAGAAGAGGGACTACTTTGGTTCTGTCTTTGTATGCCCAGGAGTTAGTGCGATGCCTGAAACAGAGGAAATACTTAATAAATGGTTTTTGATTGATTGGTTAGTTCTGCATATTATGAAACAAAACAAGACAAAGGGAAAGCTAAATATTCTATGAAGAAATAAACTGAGCTGATTATGAAGGGAACTAGTATGAGTGGTCAAGATCTAGGTTTTCCACGATGGATGCTTCTTCCATCACTGACCTTCCCCTTTCTTCTCCTGCTGTGGACTAAAGACAATTGCATCTGAAGGGATCCATTCTGGAAAATGGCGCTTCTTGTTAATGAGCCAGCTATATCCACCCCATTTGCCGAGTATAGTCAACAAGCATTTATTAAGCTCTCCCTATGTGCCTGGAACTATACAAACTGCTGAGGTTACAAAGAAAGGGGGAAAAAAGTAAGTTTCCCAAGAAACTCACAATCTAAATCAAACTTGAACCTGGTCTCATTACCCCATTCCCCTGCCTCAGTCTTATAAATTTAAGACCAACCACTAGCCTTTCCTTCTGGGAGCTAAAATATAACAGAAGGTGGCAAAGAATTTGAAGTTGAGGGGATGCCCATCAATTGGGGAATGGCTGAACAAGTTGTGGTATATGATTGTGATGGGATACTATTGTGCTATAAGAAATGATGAGCAGGATGCTCTATAAGAAATGATGAGCAGGATGCTCTCCAAAAAACCTAGAAAGACTTACATTAGCTGATGCGAATTGAAATGCATTGTATACAAAGTAACGGCAATATTGTCAGATGATCAGCTGTGAATGACTTGGCTACTTTCAACAGTACAATGATACAAGACAACTCTTAAGGACTTATGATGAAAAATGCTATCCATCCCCAGAGAAAGAACTGATGGTGTCTGAATCCAGATTGAAGCATATTTTCTACCTTGTTTTTAAATGTTTTGCATGATTACAGATGTATAACTTATTTTGAATTCCTTGCCTTCTTAAAGGTGGGATAGGGAGGGAGGAAGGAAGATCATTTGGAACACAAAAGTTTTGAAAATGGTTGTTAAAATTGTTTTTCATGTAATTGGAGAAAATAAAATTCTAAATAAAAAGAGAAATTCCCAATATTGTTTGAAAAAATAAAATAAAGTACACCAAAATAAATGGCCTTTTGCTTTTATTATTTCAGGCTTTTCTGCTACATTGGGAATGTGTTCTCTTCCCCACCAACACTGCGGAAAAGATGGAAGGAAGATATGAGTTCAGATCCTCACCCACCAAGCCCAGTGTCCTTACTACACCATGCTGGTTTG
Source organism: Dromiciops gliroides (assembly GCF_019393635.1). Lineage (NCBI taxonomy): Eukaryota > Metazoa > Chordata > Mammalia > Microbiotheria > Microbiotheriidae > Dromiciops > Dromiciops gliroides. The sequence goes on along the minus strand of NC_057865.1, from coordinate 298,218,813 downwards.
GTCTCCTCCCTTGGAAAAGTGCCAGTTGGGGATTATTACACTTAATGGGGAAGGTGCTTGAGTCCTTAGTGATCTTTTCCATGCCAAAAACCATTCCAGGCTAACAGGAGTACCTGCTTACCAGGGCTTTCATAGACCCAGTTTTTAAGTGTGGCCAAGAAGCCCTGACAGCTACCTTCTGGGAGAGCCTTATTGTGTGCATTAGACATCTCCACAATGAGCAGAATGCTCATGTTTATAGCTAATGAACAAGTTGAGCTTCTCAACCAGAGTCTCTGTTGGTTACTCGCTCCATACACAGTTTAAGACCTGCTCTCTCACGGATCCTACAGGATTTAGTCAGCCAAGAAATTTGAGGAAATGAACAAAATGGGAGGTCTTTGAGAAGAAAAGAATCTTCCTACATAGTTGGCATCAAATAAGCTGGGACCTGCAAGGGCAGGGGACTCTAACTATGACTGGTACATTGGACTTCAGGCAAGCTAAGCAGAAAAGGTGAAAGAGTGATGGCCATGGAGTCAGGAAGCCCTGAGTTCAAGTGTGACCTCACTAGCTGTGTGACCTGATCAAGTCATTTAACCTCTGTTTGTCTCAGTGTTCTCTGAAATTGGGATAATAATAGTACCTACCTCACAGGGTTGTTGTGAGGATCAAATGAGATAATATGTGCAAAGCACTTAGCATTGTACCTGGCACATAGTATGTATGTAAATGCTCTTATGTAAATTCTCATTCCCTTTCACTGTTCAAAGGCTGAAGAAATTCAGCCATCATATAATCTGAGCAGAAGACAGACTCCATATTGCTATTGGTGGGGATGTAATTAAGGGTGTGGCCTTGAATTTAGACCACAGAGGTGAGTGACCTATTAGGAATATTTGCAGTAGATTTTGACTCAATGGTGACAGCAGGGAGAGTTATTGATGTTGTTTTTCAAAGAATTATAAAACATCAGAACTGGGATAGACCTTAGAAGAGGGAATGTCAAGACTGAATGGGAGCTTAGACCATGGAATGGCAGAGATGGGATAGACCTCAGAAGAGGAAATGTCAGAGCTGGTACACCCTTAGGTTTTAGAGTTGGGGCTTAGAATGGGAAATAGCAGAGGTAGGAGGGATGTTGCCCTTGATTTTTTCAAAGCTCAGAAGAATGCAGAGTTCTATTGAAGGTTACACAAATCATACTTTCCTGAACAAGGAAACACACAAAAACTGACGATCAACACCCTTTAAATGACATCCCATGAACTCTTTTGTCCAAGTGGGTAGAACCCCTTCTAGATGACCTTCTATTCTGAGGCCATCAGAGCCCTTCAGCTTTTTGCAGAATTGCAAAGTCATAGAATCTCAGAGCTGGGAGTGAATGTTAGCAAACCACACCCTGAGCATCAACAATGAGCCTCCAGACCCTGAGGGACAACCTCCAAAATGAGGGGAAGTCAACCACTTCTTGTGCTAGCCTTTTCTATTTCAGAATACTCCTTAATTATGAGTACCTTCTTCCTCTTATTTCTTGTCCAAACCTTCCTCTCTGCACCTGATGTCCCCACTGGTCCTCTTTCTGTGTTCCAACAGAAGCAGGCCAATCTGAAACAATGGTGATATGACATGGAAAGATCTGTCATTTCTTTGGTATCAAAGTTGCAAGGACTGTGGTATGTTACCTAGATTCGTAATTGAAGCAAATGCTAAATTTCAGTTAGATGTTAGTGAAAATAAAGATGTCACCTTTTTTCCACATCCAATTTAATGGATGCCCTGAAAACTCTCCATCAGCTGTGTGGGCTGCAGTTTATGAACCATCTTATGTATGTGGTTGCTTACCCCCAACACACATGCATAGCCCCTCCCTGCTTGTGTGGCCAGCCGTTGCCCCAGTCATTCAGCCTCTGGTGGCTGAGGCCTGGCACTGGATCTACTGGTCAGCAGGCATATAAACTGGGCCTAGGGTCCCTTTGGGCATCTTCCAAGCTATGATGGTATAGCCAGAGCTTCTGTTCCAACAGCCCAGCCTCTGAAGTCCAGGGCCACCACCATCCCCCATGCCATGGGGAGGTGTCAAGGAAGGATGTCAGTGAAGAGTTAATATTATCATTATCATGGAGGCAGCTAGGTGGCGCAGTGGATAAAGTACCTGCTGTTGATTCAGGAGGACCTGAGTTCAAATCCGATCTCAGATACTTGACCCTGGGCAAGTCACTTAACCCCAATTGCCTCACAAAAAAATATCATTATCATGCAAGGTGGAACCCTTGATGCAGATCACCAAGCTGAGGTGGCACTTAGGGAAATAGGTAAAAATTGCCACCATCAAGTTTTAACCCCTGGACTCAAGGGACATAGAAGCTTGAAAGATGGAGGGCAGCTGCTCCCAGGTAGTAGAGAAGTTAGGAAGTCTTGAGTTTAAATCCCTCCCTTTGATTCTGGGGAAGTTATGCAACCTCCCAGCCTTAGTTTCTTAATCTGTAAAACTTAAAGACCTCTAAGGTTCTCCCGAGATTTAATTCTACATCCCTACAATCCCTGTTTAAGCCTCAGCCTACCCTACTGTCCAACGGGGATGCTAGTGCTTTAAAGACCTGCCCCCAAGTCATTATAAGGAAAACAGACTGTAGTTCTCCTTGCATTATAATTCCTGTTTTCCATTCCTGGGAAGGTTTGGGTTGGGCTCACTTATAACCCAAGGATAAAACAAGCCTCCTGGCCTGTGGGAGCCTGGGTTCCAGCCAAACCCCTACAGCTGCTAAACCCTGTCCCTGGCTCACTTCTGTGGTGGTCCAGGTGGGGAGTGGGGAAGGAGCAGGATTGTGGGCCAATGGAGGAAGACCCAGAATGCAACCTTCTCCAGTCAAACTGTACCAATTTTGGCATCACTGGAAGTGTGTGTGTGTGTGTGTTCATGTTCATGTGCATGACATACATGTGTGTGCGGGGAGAGGGAAGAGATACTCAGATGTGACCTGGCTTCCCTACTCTGGGGACCCTCCAGCCCCCACTTCCCTTTCCCGACCCAACCCTACCAGTGGATTCAGCAGCACCAGACACCCAGACTGACATTCAGGGCCAAGGCTGCATTCAGCACTTCTCTCTCCTTGCTGTCATTTCTCCAGCTCCAGTGGCAGCCTGGGGCCTATCTATGCTATCCAACAGTGCTCTCTGGTGGTGCTCAGTCCACAGCGCCTTCAGCTCCTCTGCCCAAACAGAATGCGATGTCCAAGCCCTGGGAGAGCCAGAAGTGACAGGGATTCTCAACATGTTTCTGGGTGATAAGAAAGGCAGAGTTATAAACAACTTTAAAATCAGCAAGGCATGAAACGTGAGTCCTGGTTTAGGAAGGCAATGTAAATATAGAGGTTAAAAATCCTTCTTTTCGTCCCCCAGATGTGTGTGCTCCATCTGTAATGTGTTTGTCATGTAATGCCAAACTAGAAATCCAGCAGTTAGCACAGACAAGAAGAATTGGGATCTGCGTCCAGGGAGGACCACTTTCAACCAGGTCCTTCAATGAGTGCCGGCTTCTGGGGTAAGGGAGTTCTACTGGCTTGGAATGAGCCAGCTTGGTTTCAAAGGCCTCCAGGAGCTGGGCTGCCCCTGCCATGCCCAAGGGCACTCTTTCCAGATTGCAGCCCATGGCATACTTCTGAGGAGCTTCCAGTTAATCTTCAGGGCCCAATCAGTCAACCACTTTGTTCTCTCTGTCAATGGCCAGGACCATGGGCCAACTAATATAAGTTGCTGAATACCCACTCCATCCTCCCACTCCCATCAATAAGGGACTTAGGGCTCCTTGAGTCAGAAAGAGTGCAAGCACACAGATCAGGATGCCAACACAGTCCTCAATATCGTGCAAACATTTGCTTTGCCATCTCCTTTTGCTCTGCCAGACTTGAGCATTTGGTCAAAACTAAACTGCTTCTTTTTTCCTCCCCTTGACTTACTAGTTTGGATTCTCCTCCAAATTGATTTTAAGAGAATTATTTATGCTGTCCCTTGGTGTTTTTTTTTTAACTGAAACTCTATTGGCAATTGAAACTGACATTGAGAATATTCTGAGTTTGGCATTCAATTTATGAAAGAATTTATTTCAAGACATAGCTTATATATTGTTAAGGCAAAAAGGGACATTAGGTATCATCTTATTCAATCCTCTCACTTTACAGAAAAGGAAACAAGAACACAGAAGAAAAGGGACTGATACCATAATAAATGTTTGTTTAATGAATAATATCTATTGGATAAGAGATAAATTAGGGTGTCTATCATTATTAATAATATTCTGTTATTTTCCTGCAAAATTATCTCTGCCCTGATAGCGATGAGTGACAGTATGATCATTTTGCAGATGAGAAAGCAGGCCATGAGAGTATAACAACAACAATAAATTGCTAACACTTATACAGCAACGTTGAGGTTTGCAAGGTATTTTACACATAAATAAAATTCATGGACAATGTGAGATTTGTTTTGCTTGACCCTTCATGTTTGTTAGTAGGGTTTGTTTTTCTTTTAAAGTGAAAGTGATGGGGGAGAAAATATATGGAAGGAAAGAAGGATGGAAGGAAGACAACGAGCATTCTTTAATTACATTTGAAGCCAAGATTTCTGACATCAAGTCTCATTCTCTTACTACTCAACAAACTGTGTTTGGAACTTATCAGAAAATGTTTGAGTTGGCTAGAAACACTGGAGTTCATCTACGCCTTTCCTTTTTCAGAGTAGACAACTGAGGCAGACAGTGGTTAGGTCACTTGTCTAGGATTACAAAACTAGTGAATGTCTAAGGAAAACTTGAACTCAGGCCTTTCTGATTACAGGTCCTGCCCTCTGTGCACTGCGGTGCCCCCTAGCTGCCAGAACAGTTTTCCTTTTAAAATAATTCAAGACCAAAGACACCAGCATCTTACCACAGGCAAGAGAATTGTAAAGCAGGCTAGATTCACCGCACCTTCATTCTTCATGCTGAAATCTCGGTTTCACCATTTTGGGCTCTTCTAGCACAGTACTTGTCAATTCACACTTATCCAATTCCCTTGCAAGGAACTCTAAAGGGCCATTGCCTTTTTTTATGGCATTGCAATTTTTACTATATCTATAGAGAACTTAAAATGTCAGGGCTGGAAAGAGCCTTAGAAGTCCTCCTGTCAAACCTTCTCATTTTAAAGGGAAGAAAACTGAGCTGCAGAGAAGAAAAAGGGCTTGAGTGACATGAAACAAATGGATTACATAGCATTTATTCATTATTTGTGTGTGTCTGGATAAAGGTATACACAGATGTACAGATAGAGGGATTAATGGATGGATGATTGGATGCATACATACATACATACATAGGCAGATAGATAGACAGGCAGATAGGCAGATAGACAGATAGATAAGCAGAAAGGCATTTCTGAGGAAAGGCACTAGAATTAAGAGGAAGCAGTAAAAGCTTTTTGTAAAAGGTGGGATTTTTGCTGGAATCCAAAGGAAGCTCAGGAAGCCAAGAGATGAGAAGAAAGAGAATTCTGGATAGTCAAACTTTCAGGATTCATAAGATGGATGCATTTTTCATTGGAACTTCACAACCACCTTTGGAGGTAGGTGTTAACACTATAATCATTTGACAGATGATGAAACCAAGGATAAAAAAAAGGTTGTGACTTGCCACAACCACACAGGCATTAAGTCTACACATCAGCATTTGAAATTAGGTCATCCTGAGTTTGAGTCTCACATTTTATCATGGTCACACTTAACTGCTACATTGGTTCACTTTGATGATACTTATTGAAGTGATGAGCTAAAACAAGTGTATTTGTTGAATCAAAAGGTAAGTTGTCCCCAGGGCACATAAAATCTGAAATCAGAGGCTGACATTTTTCACTTCTTTCCGGACTGTGCTATTGTAATGTCTTCTTCCCAATAAAGCAGATCCCACTTCAAGGCTTAGGAAATGGTTTTCAAGAGTCAGAATGACAGAAGGAAAAAGCCTTCACCTGTTGCCATTCCCTCTGGTGATGAGTCTTCCTCCATTCTGTAAATCTGTATTTTGGACGACACACATATAATCTTCTGCTGAGTCCATAGCTGAAGTCCTTCCATCTAGAGGTCATATCAAGCTGGAGGAGCCTCTGGGAATCCAGGGTCATTGCCACAGAAGGATTAGATACTGGGGAAAGATTCAGCTGAAGGGAAATAAATATTAGATTTGGAAAGGACCCCAAGTAGTCTAAGTCTGATCCCCAGGGAAATTTGTTCATTTGTAAATTGAAGAAACAGTTACTAAGTACCAATAAGGCACTATGCTAGGCATTAGGGCTACAAAAAGAAACCAGATATAATCTCTGCCCTCAAGAAGCCTACAACCCAATGACAAAAACAGTCTTGTTAGTCAGTAACTACAATGTAAATTAGAATATAGTCTATTCAATACTTCAAAGACGTGTGATTTTCTTGTATCCTCTCCACACATGAACCATACACTCACACTTTTTTTTCTTTTTAAGAGACAGAAGGACCGCAGGGGTTACCTAGTCCAATCCCATCCTGTGTGTGTGTGCGTGTGTGTGTGTGTGTGTGTGTGTGTGTGTGTGTGTGAGGCAATTGGGGTTAAGTGACTTGCCCAGGGTCACACAGCTAGTATTGTGTCTGAGGCCACATTTGAACTCAGATCCTCCTGACTCCAGGGCTGGTGCTCTATCCACTGCACTACCTAGCTACCCCCTCCCATACTTTTACAGATGAGGATGTGGGCCCAAAAAGGTGGAGGAATTTGCTCATGGTTGCCAGTGTTAGAGAGACAGGCTTTGAATTCATCATCCCCCATCCAAATCCAGTATATGTGTGCCTCCTCCATCTATTAATAGACAGATTGTATATATAAGAGAAGTCTTAAATAATCTTAAGCTCGGAGGTGGACGGGGGGACTTCAAGGGATCAGGTCTAACAGCACAAGGATCATGTATCCCCAATATATCCCTACTTCATCCTCTATAAATGAAAGCTTGGGGAGGAGTTTATTGATTTCACTCCAGCTTCCTCCATCCTATCACAGGGAAGGGGTCCATCAAAGCAGAGTCAATCTACATGATGAGATTCACAGGTAGTGAGCTTATCCTGGGGAAGCCTTGATGTTATTGGAGTCAAAGGAAACTAGAGCCAGTTTTGGAAAGCAAAAGTGAACTCATCTCTCTGAACTCATGGTCTTTCGTAGTGGTCACTCTGAATCCATTTCGTACAATGAACATCAGAAATATCTGATTCTTGGGGTCAGCTAGGTGGCGCAGTGGGGTTAAAGCACAGCCCTGGATTCAGGAGTACCCGAGTTCAAATCTGGCCTCAGACACTTGACACTTACTATCTGTGTGACCCTGGCAAGTCACCTAACCCCCATTGCCCCACAAAAATAAATAAATAAATAATGAAAATTAAATTAAAAAAAAATATCTGATTCTCTAGCCTGTTGAAAGCGGCTTGCCCCAGCCCCCTGTTGCCTGTAGTCCAATAATTCTCAGCTAGGCTTTGCTTACCCCCCACTGCACATTCTTAAGCCTCCTCACAATTTATCTGCATTGATTAATAACCTGTGAGAAGACAGACCCAAGATCTTCTGAGCCTGTGACAAGAAGGTGATGGGGTATGCTCACTGCCTACTGCAGTTAGAGGTGATTCCATGGGGTGGCTCACCATCTGGGGTCTCTCGCACTATAAATATTTGTCTCTTACAGAATCCCCTGGACTGCTATTTGCCTCACTTCCTGGCCCAGCTATAAGTATTTAGTAAATATTTAATCGCAATAATAAAAGATCAAGTTCGCACAACTGGGAAATTTCTTGTTCAGGGACTCTTGGCACTACTGTGGCTCCAATACTGAATAATGCTGCATCTTGGCAGAAATGCGACTGGTTTGATAAAGTCTCAGCAGATAATGGAAACCAAGAACATGAGCTGAGGACAGCCTTACAGAGAAGCTTGAGTTTCGGCTAGCTTATTCTATTCTCTTGGAAGAAGTTTTGGGCTGGACATTGCTAAGAGGGGGTGGCTGTTGGAGGCTGCTGCTCCAGTCCTGGGTTTTCTGTCCCTCCTGCCCAAATCCTCATGCCCATGCTTATCCATTGTGATGGTGTATCTATCCAACAATATCAGTTCCTTGAAAGTAGGGACATTTTTTTTTTCCTATTGCCAATGCCCAGCATGGCTCCTTGCACATAATTGGTACTCAATATATGCTAATTGGATTAGATTGGGTTAGAATGAATTGGACTGGACTATATTACTGCATACACTATTCTTCAGGAATCTCAGATGTGACCTTTATTGTGTGACTTTGAGTGACCTTGTCATGTTGCTTATCTGCCAAGGGATGGGGCTTCTTTGGTGCATCCCTTCTAAGGGTATACTATTTTCTGCCTTTATTTCACACCAACTTCCCCTTCTGCCAGTAAAAGTGACATCTACCTCCCTCCTCCAATTTTTCAAAATATTTTCCCTGGGACTTCTTTGCCTCAAGCAAAGGACTTTGTAAGAGAGTTATTGGTATATGTTGCATGTCCCTCCCAGCAGACAGAAAGCCCTTGAGCGGCAAGGACTGTAAGCATTTTTCATATCCTATCCTGTCAATAAATGTTCCATGGAAGAATGAATGAAACCCTAAGCCAACCAGTCCAATTAATGATTTCAACCCCGGATGTGCATTTATTTGCTGTCCACTATTTTTAAAAAGTAGCAATATTATGCCATGCTAGGCAGACAACCTAAAGTACATTGACATGTGCTCTCTGACATACTAACACATAGGGTCTATGTGACTGTGGCACAAAAACCTAATCTTTTAGATCCCAAGCAACTAGACCAAAGGCTACAGTATGACAGAAGTAATGAGTGTCCCTGTATCAAAGAAATAATAAGTTTAGTCCCCCCAAAATATGCTGAGCATTATACTTTCATGATAGCGGACATAAAGACAAAAACAAAAACATTCTGTTCTCATGGAGAGTAGGTGAAGCTAGAAGGAAAGAATGCACTACAAATAAAAAAATGCCAGATAATGGATGGACAGAAATTACCACACAATTGATAAGCAGGGAATCAGGAAAGGTTCCGCAGAGGAGGGAATGAAATTCAGCCATGTCTTGACTGGAGCTAAGGATTCCAAAAGCCAGAGGTGAGGAAGGAGAGCCTTCCACACTACGGGACAAAACCTTCATGTAAGGGAAGAAAAAAGAGTATATGAGTGTTTATGGAATGCTGTGTGGGAGAACATGAAATAAGTATAGAAAGAATGGTAAGTGGATTGGGAATTAAATGGCATCTACAAGAGTTGGTATTTTTTCCTAGAGGCAAAAGAAAGCAATAGGAAGCTTGTGATCAGGGGAGTAACGCTGACAGACAGGTTTGGGGGAGGTAGGCAGATCAACTGGGTAAGTGTATGTTGATGGATGGAGAAGGGAAATCATGGATGTCTTGGGGAGAGGATTAGGAAGTTTTTGCAATGAATGGTACAAGTTAGAGATGAAGAGCCAAAAACTAAGGTGCTGTGATACAAGGGGATGAGAAGGAATGACAAGATTTGGAAGCTGGTGCAATGTGAGGTACAGGGGAATCGTGAATGATTCTAAGGAAGTGAACTTGCATAACTGAAAATATGCTGATGTTTCAATAGAAATGAGGAAGTTAGGAGGGCATGGGGTCGGAAGGAAAGATGATGAGTTTATTTTGTTGTTGTTTTTATTTTTGGTATGCTGAGTTTGGCATGTTGAGAGCCTACAAATACCTCCAGATGATCATGCACACATAATTAGTTTGCAATATAGGATGGCAGCTCGGCAAAGGGATAAAGGCTGAGACTGTAGATTCAGGAGCATGTCAATAGAGACAATATTGGCCTCATGGAGTTAATGAACTCACTAAGATACAGAGGCTAGAGAAGAGAAAAGGACTCAGGCCAGAGCCCTGGTAGACTCCTACATTGAGAATAGAACATGAATCAAACCTCACAATGGTAGCTGAGGAGGAGTGAGAAATAAAGGAGAACCAAGAGGAGAAGTGTCCTGAGAAACAAAAGAAAGGACAGAGTGAAGGATTGGTGTCCAATGATGCAGAGTAGCAAGAAGGCAGACTAAGAAAAGAGTGTTGGAAGAATTCCCTGAACAAATGTGACTGTCTTCCACAAAATGTTATGAAACAAGCCTGAGGAATGTTTTTCTGCAGGCTTTTGGAGAACAGTTAGTTGGCCATAGGTTGTTTATGTGCTTTTTTAGATTGAGGAAGATGGAAAAGAACAAAAATATAGCTTTCAATTCAAATGTCCTGAATCAACCCACTATGCAGACTGGGATTTGGAGTCCTGGAAAAAGCAATGGATGTCAAACTTAGAGGCTTCCATTTGAATCTCCAGGTTGTTACACAGTATGGGTGATATTAGACAAGTCGCTCACCTTCACTGAGCTTGAGGATCATTATCTACCAAGATGGAAAGACCTCACCTACTGGACATAGCCATAGAATGTCTACTATTCAAAGCCCAGTTTAGCAAAATATAGAAAGACCTAGGGGCAGCTAGGTAGCACAGTGGAGAGAGCACTGGCCCTGGATTCAGGAGGACCTGAGTTCAAATCTGGCCTCAGACACTTTATACTTGCTAGCTGTGTGACCTTGGGCAAGTCACTTCACCCCAGTTGCCCCACAAAAAAAAAACAAAAACAAAAACAAAAAAAGAAATACCTAGATATTTTGGGCTTAGGACTAATGAAGGATGACCTTTACCCAAAACATGAAGGGCCCTGGTATTTACATCACAGGAGTATTACCAATTTTCCAGGTCTCCAATTCTGCATAAAAACCAAACCAAAACAAAACAAAACAAAAACAGAGCCTTGAGGATGCTCTGGGCTTTTGTGACCAATGCTGAACCAAAGACACCATTTACTAATCTTCTCTCCTATGTGCTGGTTCAAAGAACATGGGATTGGAGGAGGAAGAGTATTGGGATAAAGAGAAATGATTTTCTCCAACAATGTAAAAATAGCTTTTTAAGCAGTAATATTTTGATAGCACATGATATATAGTGCCCATTGTGTTACAAGCCTATTTTTGAGAACAGGCTTGTTAAGTAGAGTACCCTAATCACTGCAGAATTGGCACCTCCTGATAGCAAACATCTTTCACTCAGGCATAAAAAGCCATCAGAAATAGACATAGCAGAAAGATGAGGTTTCTTCTCCCCTTTAGTGTCCCTGGCTTCCCACAGCCTAGTTTATTCAAAGTTCACTGTAAATATTAGATTTTTTCTTGGCTCAAGGGAGCCTTCTGACCTTCTCTGTGTCATTAGACAATACTCTGGTTTTCTAAAGGAGACCTATCCATTCCCTGTTAATGATGTTAGAAAAACACACCTTACTCAGGGATGGCGAACTTTTCCTCTCTCCCTCCTGGTTCTGAAACTATTGACTGAGTTCCTTCTGTTGGTGAGCTGTCCCCCAGCCCTCCACTTCATTCATAGCATCAAGAATTGTAAAGGGACTTCTAGCCAATTTAGTCTAGTTCCAATGTAATACAGTGGAATGATCCCTGATTCTGGAGTGAGAGGAGCTGGGTCCAAGTCTTACTGCTGATATTGAATACCTGTCAGGCCATAAACAAATCACCTAAACTCTCTGGGTCTCAGTTTACTCAGTTTACTCCTGAATACAAGGGAGTATAATTGGATTGGTAGGCTCTGAGGTCTCTTCTAGCTCAAGATCACTGATTCTGTATCTGTTAATTCTGTAGAGAAGTCTTATAAGGAAGGAGTATTTGAGTTGTACTTTAAATGTGTGGGAAGTCTTTGGTGTGAAGAGGGGAATGATAAGATATTTCAGGCACAGGGCAATGTGATGAAGGCCAAAAGGATAGCAACAGGTATTATACAGAGAAATGGGGGTTTAAGAAATTGAATACAACATACCTGTCACAGAGAGGTAGTGAGGGCCAGAGATAGTCCAGACTCTTACTATGATGCCTCTGTTGTTTTTGTAACAGGACTTTGAGAATGAGTGGCACCATGGGTTTTGGCAGTACACAGAGAGAAGATTGATTTGGAACTATTGCAGTCCTTGAGCCAGAAGGCAAACTTGAGTCATGAGGGTTTGTTGTTGTTGATGTTGTGGTTTTTATTTTTAGAGACACAGGCTACAGGAAAGAAGGAAAGGAAGAAGTGGGGAGATTACAACTCTTGGCCCCACCCAGGATTTTAAAAAGGTGAGCTAGAAAGACTTAGTACCATGAGGCCAACAGTTAAGAGAAGACAATAAAAGAGAAAACAAAATAAGAAAACAAAAGAAAGCTAAGAATGAACACTTCAAACATCTCATAATATCCGAGCAGAGGACTTGGACCGAAATTCCTGATTCTGCTCATATCTTCAAGGATAGACAGTAATTAAAAAAAAAAAAAAAGAAGGCCTACTCTTCCCCACCCCAGCCTCCTCTCCCTGTGGCAATGTAGTAACCGTGTGTGTGTGTGTGTGTGTGTGTGTGTGTGTGTGTGTGTGTGTGTGTGTGTGTGTGAGAGAGAGAGAGAGAGAGAGAGAGAGAGAGAGAGAGAAGGGGGGGAGAGATGGAGAGAATGCTCACTTCCTTAACTTAAATGTTAAAACAAAATAAAACTTAAAGTTTTCCTATATCCTGATTATACCTCAAACAGAATCCAGGAGTTACCTGGAGAAACACAAAAATCTGAATTAGGGAAGAGAACCCAAATCTGAACTTTAGGACTTTTCCTAACTGGGGGCTCTGAGCTATTATATTTGCCACTAATAACTTTTACTTGGGCATAAACTCCTTAAAACAGAAGGAAGGGACTCTGGCCCTTACACTAAATGTGAATTAATTGTTATGATGTGGATTATCTCTCATTTTGGAGAGGGTCAGGGAAGAGAATGTAAAAATAGAAGAAAACATACCAGAAATAAACTAGCCCCAAGGCCTAGGAAGTATTGGCATCTCAACACCCTCCAGATGTCAAGTTACAGAAAAGCAAACAGAATTCATTTTTTCCTCCATTTAGCCCTCTCATCTTCCAAAATCCCCAGTTTTTGCTAACATCATTATTCTTCTAGTCACCTAAATTCAAAACCTCAGATCTATCCTTGATTCTTCTTTCTGCATGATACCTACTATATTGAATAAATGACCAAATATTTTGTTTTACCTTCTCAACATCCCTCATATGTATCTCCTTCTTTTGATTCTATAACCACATTTTATCTTATACAACCTCATCACCTCTCACTTGGACTGAATCCATTACCTCTCAAGTCCCAACATACACAAAATGGTCAGATAATCTTCCCAACACAAAGATCTGAGCATGTCACTTCCCTGCTCACAACTGTCTAGTGGCTCCCTATTTCCTATAGTATGAAACAGGAACTCCTCTGGTTGTCATTAAATAGCCCTTTACAATCTGGCTCCCATAGAAGTTTGGGGAATCTCATACTCTACATTCTGGAAACTTGTAGCTGTTCTCCAAATTCAGTATTTCATTTTTCTACCTCCAACATTTTCATAAGCTCCTACAGATGCACACTATATACATCCCCATATGCTTCACTACTTAGAATCCTTATCTTCCTTCAAGTTTTCAGCTCAGGGGTCACTTTATCCAAAAATCCTTCCCTGATTCTTCTTGTTGTTAGTGTTCTCTCCCCAATCAAATTTCCTTTTAATATCCTTAGTTGACTATGCAACCCCTGACTCAAAGCTCATGTGTATAAGACTCTGCTCATTGGTGGAGATCGCTTATTCAATGCTTCTTGTGTGCCTGCAGTAGGGGTGTCCTTGGTGAGTGTTTGGAGAAAAGGGAATCTGATTTTCTTGTTTACAGCTTCAAGAGAGAAGATATATGGTTACAGATTCATTCAGAGAGAGGTTCCTAAAAGGAAAGAAAGACCAGAGGAAGAAGTTGACATGTAGAGGAACCTGAAACTTTTGGATTGTATTGTTTGAAATTATATGGGGATGGGGGCAGCTAGATGGTACAGTGGATAAAGCACCAGACCTGGATTCAGGAGTACCTGAGTTCAAATCCTGCCACAGACACTTAACACTTACTAGCTGTGTGACCCTGGGCAAGTCACTTAACCCTCACTGCCCTGCAATGAGGTTATATATATGGGGGTGCCTATCTCTGTCCCAAGTTTTAGGGAACTTAGCTGGGGTTTCTAATATATTGCTACTTATAAATTAGAGGCTTTAACATCAGTTTGGGGAATGAAGCATTTATTAAAGCATATTAAATATTAGTAAAGAGAGAGCACATGGCTCAGAAAGTTCAGAAAGGAGAGATAGTAGGCTGACTGACTGCTCCTTCTGAGTCCCCAGGCCAAGAGAGTAAGAGAGAGAGCATAAACTCCCTGTGGCCCCGAGGAGAGGTGGCCCTTACACACTGCTTCAAGCTAATTGGCTAGCATCATTCAAATCTATTGGTTTTACTAGACTTGAGAGTGGTCCATGAGCAGTACATGCTGAGTCGGAGCCTCAGAGGACACACCCTCTAAGTGAAAAGGCTTTAAGGTAGGTGTGGTTTTAATCTCTAATTTGGCTGACTCTGGGCTGTTCTTAAAAGTTCAGACAGTTAGGCCCTCGAGTGGGGGGGTCTCTGAGAGCCCCCAAACCCATTATTTTCTCACAGGATTAGATCTGGGATTCTTTTTTCTTCATTGAGCTGGGATATCTCACTCCCAATGGGAGAACACATTTATTCTATGTATTTTCTGGTACATTTTCATCTGTATAACCTTCTCTAATTTTTGGTTTTTATCATCTTGGATAAATTGGTTTATTTTCTGTTTGTTAATATGATCTTTGTAGAGCTGCATTTGGTGGAAAAGAAACACAGTCCTGGGGCAGCTAGGTGACACAGTGGATAGAGCACCGGCCCTGGAATCAGGAGTACCTGAGTTCAAATCTGGCCTCAGACGCTTGACACTTACTAGTTGTGTGACCCTGGGCAATTCACTTAACCCCAGTTGCCTCACTAAAAAAAAAAATACAGCCCTGGATATAGAGCTTAGGGCTATCCTTGCCCACTAGGGCAGCTAGGTCATGCAGTGGATAGATCACTGGCCCTAAAATTGGGAGGACCTGAGTTCAAATCTCATTCAAATACTAGTTGTGTGGCCTTGGGCAAGTCACTTAACCCCAATTGCCTTAAACACCTGGAGCCCTCTCCAGTCATCCTGATAACATATCTTGCCACTAGACTCAGATGGTTCTAGAGGAGACAGTAAGGCTGGTGACTTTGCACACCCTTCCTCACTCAAATCCAGTTCATTGCAAAGTCATGATGTCTGTCATGGCCATCTTTGATAAAACAATAACAATAACTCCTTGCCCATTAAGGGATAGTAATCAGGAGTGCAGCTTGAAACTAAACATCAATTTTCCCTAGATTAATGATGGAGACTCTAGAGATGTCCATTCATGCTTCCCTGTGAACCACATCAAGACAGAACCATTTGGATACATCATCTCCATGAGCAAAATACACTCTTCTGTAATTAAATGTTTTATCTTTCATTAGCATGCATTACAATTATTATCACCATTATCATCACCAAATCTTATGGTCAGTTTCACTATGTGACAATGCCAACTACTAGAGGGCAAGAACCCATTTGACATATAACTTTGTATTCTCACAGTTTATCGATCAGGTGCCTCACATATTGAAAATTGAAGTGACCTAAATTTGTTAACTCCCCTACACCAAGCATAGGCCACTTCTCACAATATGTACTTAATAACTCTTCATTGAATGGCCCTGACAACTCTTGGAACTTATAAGGACAATGGGCTGTTGGGTGGTATTTCTCTGAACCAGAACTCACTATGGAAATGAGAGCTGTTTTTAGTCTTTTACCCCATGATGATGTAGACCTTTCTGGAATTTTCTTCTTCTAGTCCTGGGATTTGGGTACATGGTTCATGAACAGAAGCTATTATTCTTAGATGAAAGGGGCCTTCTTCACTTTTTTATTTAAAAAAAATATAAGGTTGTGATTTATCTACAATGTGCCTATCCCTTCAACTTTGTTTAAAATGCAGCCATTTACCATGTCCAGAGATAATGACACTGGATAATAATTATGTTAATTAATAACAATAACCAGCAATTTTATAGTACTTACTACATGCTAGGCACTGGACTAAGCATTTTTTTTTGTGGGGCAATGAGGGTTAAGTGATTTACCCAGGGTCACACAGCTAGTAAATGTCAAGTATCTGAGTCTGGATTTGAACTCAGGTCCTCCTGAATCCAGGACCATTGCTTTATCCACTGTGTCACTTAGCTGCCCATGGACTAAGCATTTTATAATTATCTCATTTAATCCTGACAAAAACCCTGAGAGGTTATTATCCCCATTTTACCTATGAGGATACTGAGGCAGATAGAGGTTAGATGACCTACCCACAGTCACACAGCTAGTATTTAAGTCTTCCTGACTCTACATCCATCAGTCTTACCACTGTGTCACCTATCTGCCCTTTAAGCTTCAGAGTTAGAAAAGACCTTAGAATATAAAACAAAGGATACCAGAGCTAATCATTCCTGTGAAACACAGAACAGATTTTGTCAGAGGTGGGTGTGGCTTTAGGTTATCAATAGAAATGCCTTGACTCAGTGACCTTGGGACACAGAACACAAAGGTGGGAGGTTATTCAGACCAAGAATCATAGAATGTACTTCTATAAGGGAGGGATATTGAAGGTCAAAAAGTACAGCATCATCATTGACAGGAAAGAAAGTGGATCCTAAGAGGTATAAAAGTGACCAGCCTCAGGTTCCCACTCCCCATTAATAAGCATCAGAAATCCCATTTCACCTATGTTAAGGGTCTAAATTCTACTTCATACCAGCAATTCTTCCCTTCCCCCACTCAACCTTTCCTCACATTTGCCATGATGATAAAGCCTCCATGCTGTTTCCTACTGTGACTAAAACCAGTTATTTTTCAGTATTGGTTATAATCTATACACTTCTCAACATCTGTCAGAGGTTATCATTAACTGATTTTACTTCAATTGTTTTAATATTCCCCTCCTTCCAATACTATTCACCTACCATCAAATGCATTGTCTGCATTATTCAATCCAGTTTCACAAATATGGATAGAGGGGGTTAAATGACAGCTAGCTTGTTTCCCTGCCTCTGTGATGCTACTAGGGGAGTAAGACATGCACTGGGCTAATGTCAACAGTAGTCAGAACAGGGAAGTATGGGAAGAAAGGGAGAAGCTAAATGCAAAATGCAAAAAAAACAAAAACAAAAAAACTTTAGAAAAGGGAGACCTCACAGAAAGAGATGATGTCATTTTAGGAGTTGAAGTAGAGGAGGCTCCCTGGAGGAGGTAACAGCTAAGCAGGGGAAGTGAAGGGTGGGCAGGATTTTAAGATGTATGGTTGAGGGAGTAGAGTATCCCAGGTATAGGGAACAGTACAAAGGGGGATTCAGTGGCTAAAATACACTAGGTGAGGGAACAGTAAGGAGGAGTCAAGCAGTGAGTCAACAAGCTTTTGTTATGTACTTGCTCAGTGCCACAGTGTATGTTGAATACTGGAAATAGAAAGACAATATTTTTAAATGACTCCTGCCCTCAAGGGGCTTATATTTAAATGGTAGCGAAACCAATGGGAGAGATATGTAAATAACTAGACACATACAACATGTATTCAATGAAGATGGAGACTTATCTCAGAAGGGAAATACTAACAGCTATGAGAGAGGGGCAAGGAACACCTCCTGAAGAAGGTGGGATTGGAACTTAACCTTGAAGGAAGCTCAAGAGCCTGTAGGTGGAGACAAAGTGGAAGATCATTCCAGGCGGGGGCAATAGCCAATGCAAAAGCATCAGAAGGAATGTCAAGTAAGGAATTCCAAGCATGCCAGTGTAACTGAGTATGTGGACAAGATTAAGGCACAGGAAAGATAGTAAGGGTTCAGGTTATAAGTTTGAAAGATCAAAGAGAAGGATTTCTCTTTTGGAAGTGTTAGAGCTGATTGAGTAGAGCATCAGAGTTTAGATGTTGAGAAACTAAAGGCAGAGAGAACAATTATGGGGATCTGAGTAGTGATGAGCACCAGAGGTGGTGGTGAATGAGTGAGGGTGTAGAGAAAGGGTCAGTAGTGAGAGGTATTAGGAAGAAAGAAATGGCAAAATATGACAACTGACTGAATATGTGATAGGAGAGAGAGTGAAGAGTTCAAGATAATGCCAAGGTTATGGAACCTTTCTAGATAATGGTGGAAGAATTAGTATGTCTGCAAAAGAAATAAGAAAGATTAGAAGAGGGGAAGGTTTGGGGGAAAAGAGCATGTTGAACTCGCTATAACTTTCAGCCAGAAGAGATCAGGGTTTGTAAAGTAAGCAACGGAGAGCAACTAAAGACTTTGGGGAAGAGGAACAACACACTAGAAATAATTATCATTGTTGTTCAGTCATTTAAGTCATATCTGACTCTTTGTGACACTATTTGGGTTTTCTGGGTGAAAATACTGGAATGGTTTGCCATTTCCTTCTCCAGCTCATTTAACAGATGAGGAAACTGAGGCAAACCAGATGAAGTGATGTCCCTAGAGTCACACAGCTACTAAGTATTTGAGAATATGAATAATTAGAGATGTCTATATGATTGTTAGTGGTTGGGCTTGAGGGCAACAGACTCTCCCATCCCTGAGGACATCTATTCCTCTCTATACAGTTCTCCTGAGTGCAAACTGTCCCCCAATGTCATTATTATGCAGACCACATGCCATTGATTGCTGTTTTCTGCTGATAATTCTGTGACAAATCCTATTTCTGCACTTCAAGTGTGTTCGATAGAGATTCAGTTGGTGGATGTGTTCCAATAAGCTGTCCCTTCACATCTCAAAAACCTGAGTTATTATCAGCTCTCCATCTGCTTTAAGAAGCTGTGTACAGCCTCTTCTCAACTTCCTTAATTTGCATCCTATCTGAAAGGCAAGCACGTCACCTTGGCCTGAGCTTGGATGGCAGATTTGCCCCAAACTTGGGGGATTTGTCTATTACAATACTGATGTGCTGGAAGCCTGGCTTCATTTAGCTGGTGAACATCAGAACAACTTCTGGTTTGATGGCTGTGGGTCTGTGGGAGCCCTGGTTAATGAGGCTGTGTGTGCGTGTGTGTGTGCATGTGTGTGTGTGTGTGTGTGTGTGTGTGTGTGCCCTTCAGCTAATTCCACTAATTCACATTTAGTAAAACTGTCCAAAATTGTTACCCTGTGAAGCATTGCTCATTTGAAACACAGCTGTTTTAAGGCCCTACTTGGAGACAAAAAAGTGATTCCATATACTTGGAAAACCCCAAGACTTGTGCCATGTATCAGAAAAAAGCTCTTCTTACTGCCAGGACTCCTTCCCTGAAGAGCATATAATTTACAGCCTATAATACGATAAAGTAATCGCATAAAAAAGGCAAATGCAAATTTAATAATGAAATCTTAAATAATAATTGGATGAAAAAGCAAATAAAAGAAATAATTAATAACTATGAAAAGGAAAGATCATAACAAAACAAGATACCAGGAGTCTTTGGATACAGCTAAAATAGTAAACAAGGGGTAAAGATATTACTGAAAACATAGATTAAGAAAATATAAAAACAAGTCTATACATTTTTAAAATGTGAATCAACAAATAAACCTTCAAATGAACTAAAAAAAATAAAAGATACATGAATAAATTAGAAAGCAAAAGTATTACTATTTGCCAGAACATTAAAAGCTGATTAATTGAAAATAATAACAAAATCAATACATCTTTAGATAGCTTGATTTTTTTTAAAAAAAGGAAAATAAAGTTACCAAATTTTAAAATGAGCAAAGTAAATCTGCAACAGATCAGAAATAAAAAAAAATATATCAGAACCTCCAGTTTAAAATACCATATTTGAGAACCTAAAAATTTTAAATATGTCAATGTTTAATAAGAAAAACAATAGTAGAATATGGCATATTCTACTTTGTACACAGTCTAATTATAGAAGTGAAATTCAACAAGCCATAAAGCAATGACCAAATGATAAAAGGAAATGAGATAAACCCTGATCGATTAGAGCTGAATTCTGTGAAATGTTTAAAGAACATCTAATATCTAAGGTATACAAATTATTACTTATAAATTTAGAAAGACACACAACTATATTCAGTTTATGGGGTAAATGTGAAATGAATACTTAAACCCGGGAGGGATAAAATAAAGAAAGAGAACCACATGCTATTATTATTTATGCATATTGATGCCAAAGTAGAAATAAAACAAGTTCTAGAAAAAAAGACAAATATATATGAATGAATGTAATATATGTTTAATATTCTATTCTGCTGTTGTTCAGTCATTTCAGTGGGGACTTTGTGACTCCATTTGGAGTTTTCTTGGTACAGATATTGGAATGGTTTGCCATTTCCTTCTCCAGATCATTTTATAAATGAGGAAACTGAGGCAAACATGGTTAAGTGACTTGCCCAGAGTCATATAACTAATAAGAGTCTGAGGCCAGACTAGAATTGAGGAAAAAGCCCAGCACTCTATCCAAGAACCACCTAGCTTTATCATGTTAGGTTAGGTTAGGTTAGGTTGTGTTGTGTTATATTATTATACCATATAATATAATATTTATTATACTACATTTATTATATTATATTCACAAGGACCAATTTGTTTTTGTTTGTTTGTTGTTATTTACCAGTGATGCAGGGAAGGTTTAACATTAAGAAAGCAATTGATATAATGATTCTCATTAAACTCTCAAAGCCACATGTTTATGAATAATTGTGTGTAGAAGCTCGTGGAAAAACATAGTATTAACTTATGTTAAATAACATGAATAGTTTAAATATCAAAAGGACAGTGTTAATGTGACAAAAAGTGTAGACAGTAGCATGTGGAGTCCCAGGCCCTTAATGTTCTACACCTAAATTTGCTCCATAAAAAGCGATGTCCCTGGTTAAAACACTGGCCCTGGATTCAGGAGTACCTGAGTTCAAATCCGGCCTCAGACACTTGACACTTACTAGCTGTGTGACTGTGGGCAAGTCACTTAACCCCCATTGCCTAAAAAAAAAACAAAAAAACCATGTCCTCCTTTCACAATAAGGAAAGTAAGAAAGAGAAAAGATGAGACCCAGAAGGAAAGAAGAGGCCTTTTGACAGGCAGGCAATCCAAGAAGATATTTTTTCAGCAAAATGCAAAGTGGGCACACAGTTCTTAATCTGCCTTTTTATGTCTATCTGTAGTGTGTAGGAAACATTCACCTTATGTTTTCAAACTGCAGGTAGTGGCTTGGAAAAATGGGACTCTCAGACTGTGTGTGGACACCCAGAGATATACATGCTATACAGTTCCTGTTAGTGAGTGCTTGGGTGGGAATGGGCCAGGGTGGGGGGAAGGGAATCTTAGAGCAGAATCCTCTAACAACATTGGCCATTGGAGAGACAGAATAAGAAAAAGGGATGCATTCATGAACAATACCCATTGCTGGGTATTTGGGGCTATTCCTCCCCCATGCTCCAGTTTCCATTCAGACATAAACAAGAACCTCTGAATTCCTGGAATTTCTGCTAACCATTCCAGCTATCATAGCAATAATATTGTCATCTTCCAGCTTTTGCTCTTTTAAAAAAATATCATTTTTGTTGTTGTTGTTGTCACCCTTTGTACATCCCACCAGGCTGCTCCTGTCAGGCTATGAAATACAGAAATGTGTAAGGCTGAGGACTAGCAGTGAATAGACCCATCACCAGTGCAGCTTCTTTTCAGGAGTAGCACCTGGTGAGAGGTAGATGAGGGAAGGACAAGATAAGAACTGGTCAGTGATAGTAGTGCTATTGGACAGCAGCATAGCATGCATGACAGATCAAACAAAGATCTTAGAAGACAGCCATTTGAGACCCATATCTGTAATGTCCTCTCCACATGACCCTGGACCAATTCCTTGACTTCCCTCATCTAAAATGGGAGTGATAGCCCCCCACCTTTAAAACTATGTTAAGGGGTGATTGTGAGGGGCATTGGAGATGACCTCAATGGTCCTGAGTTCTCTTGTAAGAAGATGACTTTTTGGTCTCTTTGGTGTTGGGTCTTCTTCCAAACATGGAAGTCAATACCCACTCATGCTCTCTCAGCCTGCTCTGTTCTTTTTCAAATCCCCCTGGAAACCCTTTAGAGAAGGGCCCTTCTAACATTGTTAGGGCCTTCCTCTGCTTATCTTTCTATTGGGAAGGTACCCATGGAATACATGAATTGTCATTACCTACATGTGATTTGTCATTGTACTAGAATTCATTAGAATTGATATCATAGAACTATGGTTGGATTCACAGTTCTGGCACTAACCATGTCTTCCTCTATAAAATGATGGGCTTGGATCAGAGGACCTCAGAGGACCATTGACAAAATCCTATGATCGCTGAGCTCATTGTGTATACTTCTCAAACTCATAGGTTAGGATAGTCTTTTTTTTTTGCAGGGCAATTAGGGTTAAGTGATTTGCCCAGGGTCACACATCCAGTAAGTGTCAAGTGTCTGAGGCCGGATTTGAACTCAGGAACTCCTGAATCCAGGGCCGGTGCTTTATCCACTGCGCCAACTAGCCGCCCCATACATCCACAGTCTTAAAGAGCTTCTTAAGGTCTCAAATGACTAATCATGTTTTGTTTTGTTTTTTCCCATAATCATCACTTGCTAGTCAATCTCATTGACTAAGTCAAATTGAATTTGAAGCTAGGGTGGTTATGATCAGGTCTAATAAATACTGAAAATAAGTGGCCTGATCCAGAGATATCTCCTCAGGCCACAGTGGATCTTATAAGCAAAGAAGTTTAGAATGGAGTGGAGTCAGTTGACACACATTTATTAAGTACCTACTATGTGCCAAGCACTATGCTAACCATTAGAGATATGAAGAAAGGCAAAATTCCTTCCCTCAAGGAATTTACAATTTAGAGTTGGAAAATAACACATGAAAAGATGCTAAAGGTTGGAGATAGATGTGAAGAGAGAGAGCTCCTGGAGTGAGTGTGTGTGTGTGTGTGTGTGTGTGTGTGTGTGTGTGTGTCGGGGGGGGGGGGGGAGGGAGGGGTTAGTCTAGAAGAATGCAGCTACATGAGAAATGAAGAGATAGAGGCCCTCCTTCTTAAATGTAGGATCTGAGAAGAGTTCATTGATGTCTACCCTCCATTGTCTTCCAATCAAATGGAAGGAGGGGCCCTAGAACCAGACAGCACTAAGTAAGTGGGAGTTTCGGGCTTTATTCAGGGTTTATTCAGGATTTTGAAGGATGAAGAGATTCTGGAGAGCATGATTGAAAGTACAGAGGAATTCAGCCAGGTAAGAAATGAAGAGGGTAGACACAAGTAGGCTCTGAACTAATGTTTGTTGAGTGAATATTGAATAACATAAAGCTGCCATAAGGATATATATATATATATATACACACACACACACACACACATATGTATGCATATAGACATATATATACATATATGTGTGTGTGTATACACACATACTCATACATATATACATATATATCTGAGGTGGCATATGAGATTTTTCTCTCAAGAACCCAACCTCTTCCTCCAGCTCAAAATGGTTGGTTGCATTGTTATTGGCTATATTTGATATTCCCCTGGCTACCCTTTTTTTAAAAAGCTGCCAGATTGATCCTCCCAAGGAGAAGGTCTTTATATATCCCTATTCTGCTTCATAAACAGTAGTGGCTCTCCACTACCTATAGCATGAGAGTCAAATTCCTTAGTGAGGCAGCCAAAACTCTTCATGATATGCTTTGAGCTTATCTTTCCAGGCTTATTCTCTTCTTTGTACTCTCAAGGGAATTCCATCTCTTCCCAGAAAGGACATCACAGTATGCCCTTGGTTTTATGAGTATACCCTTCCATACTAACCTGCTAAATAGAACTGGTAAGACATACCTGCAGCCTCTCATTGGGCAATGGCCAATCAGCTGTAACCCAGATGTTCCCTTTATCCATCTTTCCTTCCCTCATCCTTCCTTTTCTCCCTCCCTCCCTTTGTACCTTCTTTCTTTCTTAATTTCTCTTTCCTTCCCTTTCTCCTCTCCTTCCTTACTTCTTCTGATTTCAGCAGCCAATGTGACTAGGCTCATCCTAAATTGTCAGATATAAAGTTGATTGATTGTGAGGCCTGGGTGTGGAGCCTTTTATGTGGAAGGACCACCATAGAAAATCTCCAATTTCCCAGCCTTTGAAAACTGAGGGAAGCTTGAAACCATAACGAGACAATGGAGAAGGATTATGGGATTATTAAACTTCTGAATCTTCATTTCTTAGGGATGCCCCTCTCTGATATAGGTTGACACTCTTAGGGTAGAGTCTACAGTTCTTACTTGTGGGCAAGTTTTCTCTTTTGAGGACTAATGTCACAAGGACCCTTCCCTCAGAGCTGAGGTCTACCCAAGCCTCAAGCCCCAGACTTTCTCACATGCCATCTGCTAGGAAGCCACCTCTGGGTGAAAGTGTCTAAGAAAGCAAGGAAACTGCCAATGCCTAAGCTAGGACCTCCTGCACATTTCTCTTTTCTGGGCCTTTGGCTATCAGTTTCAATAGCAACCAAGTAGTTGCCATGGTTAAAAATGGGTTGATACTCCAGCCAGTTTTGGGGATTTGGGGAAAAGAGAGATGAGAGGACATCATGGTGAAATGAACCAGAGAAATCAATTTTTAATTTTAGCTCATCCCCTTACTAGCTGGGCAAATATGCCCTTTTCTGGGCCTTAGTTTACCCTTCTGTAAAATAAGGGGATTTGGCTCCACATGGTCTCTAGCTCTCCATTCTAGGAAATAACTCCTTTGTATCTCTGACATTTATCAAATCCTCAGATGAAATTTGTTATGACTCAAATATCTAAAAGTGATTGATAAAGCTATACATCCTTTCTGGGGACCACAGAATGGCCAGACAGGTATAGCTCCCAGCATTCAGGAAATGGTGCTTAACCTGCCTTTGCTATGCCCTCTGATTCAAGTAAATTGTCCTCCACCAATGCTTCTCCCTTTGTTTCATCTTTCTGTTTCCTCCTGAGCCAGTGTTCTGTCATGAATCAAGTAGGCTGACAAGCAGCAAAGGTCAGCTCCTTTCCTGGAGTAGGAGAATGAGGAGGTCACCCTAAGAAGGTGGCTTGAACTAAAAATGACCAATTTTTAATAATTTCTAAAACTTTAATCATTTAATGATTTGTGTTTGATAGAAGGAACACTGGGCTGGGAATTCAGAAAAGGGGGTCCTGATCCTACCACTATCATTGAGAGCAAGTCTCTTCACCTTTCTGGGACTCAGTTTCCCCTTTTTTTCAAAATGAGAGAAAGAGATGGAAAGAAGGAGCATGATTGATCATGTGCTTTGGCTTTTCTAATGCCCTTAATGGATCACTATCATAAGTGTCATGGAGGGAAGAGGTGTGTGTGGGGGGGATCCTCTTTTAAAAAATTAATTTAATTTTAATTTAATTTTAATTTTTAAAAATGGGGGTCCCCTTAAAATTTTAAAATTTAAATTTTATTTTATTTTATTTTGGGGGGTCCTCTTTATTTTTTATTTTGGGGGGTCCTCTTTAAAGAATTAGAATTCTCATACACAATTAGAATAAAATGGTCTTTTATTTGGGTGCTAGAGAAGGTGACCAAGAGGGAAATCTTCCCTCTTGGGGAGGAGATGGTTTAGAAACAGACACCTTTTCTCTCCTAATAGAAGAAAGGCAAACATTTTTATAGATGGTAGATCTCTTTCTCCTAGCCCAGGTAGTAGCCATGCCCAAATGACTTTCCTGCTATAGAATTCAATCTCCCCTAACTTCTTAGGTGTGTCCCTCCTGATAGCTAGTTGGCCAGTTTAAATTTTAATAGTCCCAAGCCCCACGTCAATAAAGATGAATCAAACAGAAAGGCAAGGATCTGTTTGTGCTGAACAGTCAAAGCTGGTTTATTATTATTATTGAAAGGAAATTTTTTCAAGTACACTTATTTGCCCAAGAATTGGCAAGCAGCTGAATAAATTATGATACATTAATCCAAAAGAAGAGCAATGTTGTGTTGAGCAATGAAAATGTGACCTGTGAAGAAAAAAAAAAAAGGCACCAACTCAGGAGCAGAGAAACTCAGATGCAGAGAAATGAGAAACCGAAAGAACAGTCTGTTCATTGAATGAGACCCAATTAAAAAAAGAAAAGAAATGCAAAGCTAAGTGAACAAGTGCAGTAGACCTTTCTCATTCCACTGGCAGCTTCCGGCAGAAACACTGGCTGAATATGGTACTCAATTTGGGTCAGGTTTATGTGATGTTATTATTTTTTACAATCGAAACATAAAATTTGGATTTTATGGTTTTATTTGGAGATTAAGGCTATATTTTGTTTGTTTCTTTGTTCATATTTGTGGAGTGTTATGAGGTTTATAATAAACATTTATGTGCTTGTGTGTATACATATAAATAGATTATGTGTATCTGTATGTGCGTATTGTATATAACTTATTTTATGTGTGTATTTTATTATTTTATTTGAAAGTGTACAATATATAAATTGTGTGTGCATGTATAGATAGATATGCCCAGCTATAGATATAGCTGCATACAGATGTGGAGATGGAGATTATGAATATGGATGTAGATACATATGTTTAAAGTAAATTCTGAAGTGTTCAGGACCACAGAGAATAATCTCCATGACAATATTTTAATGTCTGTCTATCTATCTACATGTATATTTATATTATTTATCTATCTATCAATCTAGGATTCCAACTTCATCTCTAAACTAAACCTACTCTCTCCAAAATCACCAATGATCTTTTTGTAAAATCTAATTTTTTTTCAGTAACAATTTTTCTGTTTCATTGGATGTTGCAAAACACCCTCTCCTCTGAGCTACTCTTCCCTCTTGGGGTTTTTGTGACACATCTAGCCTGGCTAACCTTCTACCTGTCTGATTGAGTCCCTTGCTCTCCTATCCTAATATACTCTCTCAGGGCCCTCATTAGTTCCCATTGATTTAATTAGCTCATGATGCTGCCTAGATCCATTCCTGGTCTTTCTCAGTTCCACATCACCAATTGTCTTTAGATGTTGCAAACTGATGTCCCAAAGATATCTCACATTTCCCCCAAAGCCTCCCTATTTTATTCCAGCAACAGCATCATTCTCCCAGGAACTCAACTTTATAATCTCAGTGTTATCCTTGACCCTACCCTCTCCCTCACCCTACATATCCCATGAGCTGACAAATCTTTGCTTTTTCCTCCATATTATTTCTTATATCTGACCCTCTCTCTTTACTCACCCAGCTAGCTCTCTCTCCCCACATGTGCATATAGAACTGTCCTTGCCTCAATCACCACCAGGAAAGAGAGAGACTAATCCAGACACTCAATAATGTCTTTTTGTATGCACATTCATCTCAGCAATCAAGAAAAAGGCTTTCCTTCACCAAGAAGAAAGCTGATAGGTATAAAGACCCTTTATGTTTTCTGGAGTAGAAAGTGGAGAGGAAGAAGTAGAAAGGAGAAAATCAGGAAGTGAAATGGAGAGGGGGAGGTGAGACCCCTCCATTGCAAGTCACCATGAAGTTTTAGAAGCAGACTTAACACATAGCTATGTGGGTTCCCCTGAAATTCTCTTAAGACTGAATTTTCATTGAGCAATCTCCCATCATAGTAAGAAAACCAAAAACACAGTCCCTGCTCCAAGGAGCTCACATTGTAATGGAAGAGACACTCAAATGACTAGGAACGTGCAAGCTATATATAGAATAGATGGAAGTTCACTTGAAAAAGGTGCCACAAGTAAGAATACAGGAGCAGGAAAAGACTCATGTAAAATATGAGGCTGGAGCTGAATCCTGAAGGAGGCTAGAGAAATGAATGAGCAGAACTGAAAAGGGGCAGCCTAACAGCAATGGAGAATAGGCAGTGCCAAGATACAGTTCTGAGCTAGAGTATTGTGTGAGATGAACAGGAAGGAAGCCAGAGCAGCTAGATTCTGGAGGAATAATGTGTGAGAAGGCTGGAAGGTTAGAAAGATGCTGGATGGTAAAAAGCTTTGAATGCCAAGCAGCGGTGTTTACATTTGATCCTAAAGGGAGGAAAGAGTCATTGCAGTTTACTTGATAGCAGAGGAAGTGACATAGCCAAATATGGTGGTTGGGAAATCCCTTTGGCATGTGAGTGGAGGATGCTTTGGAGTAGGGAGAGAATTGAATCAGAGAGAATAAAGTGGATCTTGAAGCAGAGCAGGCAAGAGACTATAAGGGTCTATGCCAAATTGGCATCTATGTGGGTAGGAAGAAGGGGATATGTACAGGAGATATTGGGAAGTTTGATATGACAAGATTTGACATCAAGTTGGAACCTCAGAATCAGAGTAAGTGAGAGTTGATGATTTTGAGGTTGAAAGTTTTGGTGAGACTGGGAAGAGAGTGCTGCTCTTGACAATAATAGGGGGAGTTTGAAATAAAATCCACAGTGTTGGGGGGAATGGACTCTGCTTTGGACTAAAGCTAAGATTGAAATGTCTGCAAGCCATTTATTTTGAAATGTCATCAAAGGCAGCTAGTGATATGAGACTAAGCTCAGGAAAGAGGTCAGGGCTGCACATATATCTTGGAATCAGCTGACTAAAGATGATAATTGAAACAATGGGAGCTGATGAGTTTGCCAAGAAATATAACAGAGAAAAGAAGGTGACCTAGGACAGAGTGTGCAGAGAAGCAGCATGGTTAATGATCATGACATGGATGAGGATCCAGCAAAGGAACCTTGAAGGAGCAGTCTGATAAGAAGGTAGAGAAATAAGAGAGCACAGTGTCAGGGAAACCTAGAGAAGAGAGAATATCCAGGAAAAGAGGGTGACCAATAGTGGTAAAGGCTACAGAGACAAAGAAAGTTGAGGACTGAGAAAAGGCTTTGGGAATTAGAGGATGATTGGTAACTTTGGAGAGAGCAGTTCCAGTTAGATGATGAAGTCAGAAGCCAAACTGAAGAGAGTTCAGAAAACAGAGGAGACTGACCAGAGTCAATTAGCTCATCCTCATAGAGCTCTGGTACTTCCAGGCTTTTATGAATACCATCTTTCATTTTAGGGATAGACTCTGCTGCCACACACACACACACACACACACACACACACACACACACTCATCATCTGGATATTGATACCTTCCAGACCACATCCTTCAAGAATAGTTTAAATGATGCCTCTTCTAAAAGCTTTTCCTAGGGAATGTAAAGGGAAGATTAAAAATAAAGCAGGGGTCAGCTAGGTGGAGGAGTGGATAGAGCATCGGCCCTGGATTCAGGAGGACCTGAGTTCAGATCCAGCCTCAGACACTTGATATGTACTAGCTGTGTGACCCTGGGCAAGTCACTTAACCCTCATTGCCCCATTCAAAAAAAAAAAAAGTAAAGCAAAAAAGAGTAAAAAATTGAGATCAATAAGAGGGAAAAAGAAGTGCTTTAACAGAGTGAAAACAATCTGTTTCACTTAAAAGATTACAAGTATCAGACAAACTCCATCCCTTCTACCTTCTTTGTATCCTTAATATTTGTGTAAAGAGGTGGGTGGGAGCAAAGAGAGGAAATTATAATAGCACATGATTAAGGTAAATAAACAGTTAACAATCATAACTGAATGTGAATGATATAAACTCACCTACAAAATAGAAGGGGATAATAAAATGCATTAGTAAGCAAAATTCAACTTGATGCTGTTACAAGGAAATACAAAGAATAACAGTTAAAATGAGAGTTGAGAACAAAATCAACTGAATTCAAAAATGTGGGATTAGCAATTATCATTTTGAATAAGGCAATAGCAAATATAGATAAAATAAAAAAGTGATAAGCAGGGAAATTGCATTCTGCTTAAGGGCCCTATAGAAAAGGATTCAGTATTAATACTTAATATAGGTGCAACTAATAACATCTAAACTCTTAAAGAAAAAGTTAATTTAATTAGAGGGAGAAAAAGATTTTAAAAATGAAAACTGTAATAGGACAAATCAATGTACCCATTTAAGATTTATATAAATATAACCAAAAGATAAAAAAAATAGTAGAGGACCTAAATGGAAATTTAGAAAAATTAGAAATGATAGACCTCTAGCAGTTATTGAATATGAAAAGAAAAAATTTACATAATTCTCAGTTTTTTTTAAATGACATTGTATTGGGGCATGAAGATGTCAGCCTCAAATGTAGAAATCCAAAATATTAAATTAATCATTTACTGACCATGATAGAATTAAATTCATCTCACCTATTGATTTCTTCCCACCTCTCTGTGTCTCTATTTCTCTCCTTGTCTCTGTCTGTCCACCTCTCTCCTCCTTCCTCCATCCTTTTCACCCTTCTTTCTTTCCTCTTCTCTCCTCTGCCCCTGCTCCGTCTCTCTGTCTGTCTCTGTCTCTGTCTCTGTGTCTCTGTCTCTCTCTGTGTGTCTCTCTGTCTCTGTATCTCTATCTCTCTGCCTCTGTCTCTGTCTCTGCATCTCTATCTCTCTGTCTCTATCTCTGTCTCTCTCTTGCCACTTACAGTTCTGAGCCTCACATTTTAGAAAGAGCAGTAATAAGTTCAAGCACATTCAGAAGAAGAGACTGGAGCTCAAGCCATAGAATAATTGTGTAAAGGAACAGGGAAGTGTTCAAAGGTGAGGAATAAGTTCAATTGTTCTAAATATGTGAAGAGCTGCCACATGGAAAAGTGATTAGACTCAATCTCCTTGACCACCAGAGGGCAAAACTAGAACTTTGGGTATGAATTATAGAGGCAGATTTTACCTTGAGAAAGGAGGAATGAATGAGGAGAAATTTCCTAATGGGGCAGTGTGGAAAGAACACTGACTATGGAGTCAGAGGACCTGAGTTTGAAATCTGCCTCTGGGGCTTCCTATCTGTGAGACCTTGAGCAAGGCATTTTACTTCCCCACGTGCTGAATCCCCCATCTGCAAAATGAGGCGTATGGACTAGACAACCTTTAGCCTTCCCAGCCCTAGTTGTAGGTGCCTATGATTAGAGGTTCTGGTAATAGAATGAAGAACCAATGGCTTTGTCTTCATTTCTAATCTTCAGAGAAGAAGCTAGATGTCCACTTCATGTTTTATTTTGTTCGAGTCTTGGTCTTTATTCTGATAAATCCCAGGGACTCACTCTCAGCATCACAGTTCTAAATGCATACAATAAAATACAAAGGATTACAAAGGAAATTAATTGCATTAAAAGACAGTTATCAGTATTTATCTTTTTAGAACCAAGTCCATGGACCCAGGTTAAAAGCCCCTGTTTTAAAGAATAAGAAGAATGTAACAGGCAGAAGGGCGGGGAGTGATAAGACATTTTATGGATGAGGAAATGGAGTGAGCTAAATCAGGGAGCTATGGGAAAGAGTAGGATAAGTTTGGGGCCCAAAGAGGGGTCCAGTTTGGCTGGAGGACTGAGTGATGCCTGACGGGAAGGATGAGACTATAGGTGGGGTGACTTCAATGTCAAGAAAAGGAAGTTGGAGCTCAGCTGGTAGAAAAGGAATTGATGATAAGCTAGAGCAAATGCCCTACTTCTCTCCCTATGACTTTCTCTATTCTTCTTTCCTTTTCCCTTTCTTCAGAAAACATGACTTCACTAGCACCAGATCAGGCTCCCTCCAAACCCCAAAGACCTCGTTGCCCCCTTGGTTTTCTTTTATTCCCTTCTTTTTGGAGAATCATTTGCTCTAGCCTTTCCCTGGCCTGGAGGCTTGATTTAGAGACAATTCTTAATCACCAGCCCGAAGCTGCTGATTTCCCCTGGCAGCACCACTTGTGACTGGTTTCTTTTCAAAACTGTCTCTGCTGAAGTGACCTTATCCCTTACAACAGAACAGAACATTTTGAACAGAATTAAACTGAAGTTTAAGGAATAAATAAACACATTTCTTTTTCATGGAGACAAGATTTAACAAACACACAAAAGTGAGAACAGAAGCCAGGGAGAGCCAAGAGAGTGAGTTTCCTGGCACGGAATCAAACACTTGCAGGTCAGAGAAGGAAGAAAGCCTCCTGGTCACCTATCTCATAAATAATTTTCAGTCTCCCATCATAATCCTGCTAGGGGTTCTCACACCATGAGAATTAGGAAGGTCTTCCTGACACTAAAGCAGGGGGTTCCTTGCTCAGATACTTGAAGGGCTAGCCTGTGAAAATCTGTATGACCCTTACCAAGTCATTTAACTCTGCCTCAGTTTCCTCATCGGTAAAATGAACTGGAGAATGAAGTAGCAAACCACTCTTGGATCTTTGCCAAGAAGATCAAAACTGGTGTGTTCAAAGTCAAACAGGACTGAAAAACAACTGAACACCTTTTCTGTTCAATAGTAAAAGTTGGAATCTATGAAAAAGGGCTTAACTTTGCACTGTGTGGCCCCAGAGGGCAGGTGGAAAACAAAGAAAATGCCAATTGAAGCTCAATAGCAGGAATGAATCCCTTACAATACCCTCTTTCCGTGAGAGTACTCTGAATTTTCTTACCCCATCCAGCTCAGTCCCTGCCCTTCTCTTTCTCCCTATTCCATTATTCTCCCCACCTCCCCACCCCCGCCCCAGAACCTCTGGTCCATCAATAATAAACTCACATTTATCTTTCTTTGAGAGGCAGCATTACACAGTACATAGGTATCAGGATGTCAAGAAGCCCTGGGTTCCAATCTAGCCTCAGGTAGTTATGACCTGTGACAAAAATGAGGGGTTAGAACTATTTGGCTTCTAAGCTTCCTTCCAGCTCTAAATTTATGGTTTTGGAAACTCGACTTCCTTCAAAAGTGGCAGCCCTTTCCATTGTTTGGGTGCACTTTTTCTCCTGCTACTCCATTTAGCCTCTTGTCCCTCACTGCCATTTGCAAACCATCCCCCTATTGCCATTACCATCAGCCTCTACTTTTCTGAGGTCCCATTCCATTTGGTTACACAGCCCTGCCAACTTCTTTGTAGTTATTCTCTGCCCATCACCAGGTCACTCTCCCTCCTTTAGCAGGGAGTTCAGTACCTAGATATATTTCTGTACCCAGAACTCCTGTTTTTATATTTGTATACTTAGATATTCGAGTTTATATCGCCTAGATAGTTGGGTACAATGGATAGATCATGGACTCTGGTGTCAGTACATCTATTCAAAACCCTGCCTCTGATGTTTTCCAACTGTTAAACCTGGAACAAGTCATTTATCTTGCCTGAGACTCAGTTTCCTCATCTGTAAAGTGAGCAGTTTGCATTAAATGGCCCCAGGAGTCCCATTCAGTTTGAGATCTATCATCCAATAACCATCACTCTCCTCAGTTCCATGATCGATATCTTCACTCTCCCTCAGTTGTTCACAGGACTGGACGTCATCCACTGTAGCTATGTGACCTCCAGGGTTCTGAACTGTAAATTTTATTTCTCTTACCACAACCTTCTGATTTCTTCCTCTGAAATTACTTTTATCTTCATGAAGGCCTCCAGTCTTTCCAGCTCTCCCTATTTCCCTGTTCTTTCAGACTATGACTCTTATTCTGGCCTCATTTTCTGCCCTTCAAAGTCTTAATCCTATAGTTGGCCTGTTCAGCTGTATACTATACTTTCTTCCAGAATTGCTTGCTTTCTAGTAAAATTTTCACTCCCACTTTGCCAGACCTCACACTTGGATCAGCATTCCCATTAGCTTTCTCCATTTATATTCATGAACTGATGAGCATCACTAGAGAAAGACACAAAGTTCTCTTACCTAGGTCCACTGCAAGCCAACACTTCTAACCTTTACTAGCCCATTACTACTGCATAGAAATGCTTTTATTATTCTTTAACTGTAACACTCTCTGAAGTGACTTTCCAAATCCCCTCCTTTCTCTTCAAGTCCCTTACATGATTCTTTATTCTATCACTCTCAGTAGAAGAACTCACTTTCTCCTTTAATGAGAAAAGAAAGACCATTTCTAATGAGATACTTCTCTATCCCACAACATTAGCCAGCCTATCTCTCATGCCATTCCTTCCCTCTTGGATTCAGTCTCTGAGGAAGATTCAGCCCTTCACTTTTCTAAGACCAATCCCTTTATTTTTTCCACTGATCCTATCTTTCTCCATGTTACAGAAAGTATTGTTCTTATTTGTCCTTCATTCTTGAAGAGGACCATGACATCAGGGGTGATGTCATGACTTGCAGTGAATTTGAATTTAAGAGATGTAGGGCTGTGCAAAATAATAAACTTCACTCTCTTTTCTACAGTGACCTGGGTCCCGTGGCAAGATATATATTAGGACAATTGGAGATGTCCCTTTTAAGATAGGTTTTTCACAAGTCTCAATTTGCCTGAGGCAATGCCCACTCAGTAATTAAGGGTAGGTAAGAAATAAGGCCAGCCTTTCAGAGTTCAAAGGGATCTAAGTGAGCACCTACTCCAACCTCCAGAACAAAATTTCCTATATAACATACCCAATAAATGAGTATTCAGCCTTTGTTCAAAGGCTGCCAGTGAAGAGAAACCCAATTAATTTGGGGGATAGTTCTTATTATTAGGAAGTTTTTGTTTGTTTGCTTTCTTACTTTTCATTTATAGAATGTCTAAAT
The DNA here is from genome assembly GCF_019393635.1 of Dromiciops gliroides. Taxonomy (NCBI): domain Eukaryota; kingdom Metazoa; phylum Chordata; class Mammalia; order Microbiotheria; family Microbiotheriidae; genus Dromiciops; species Dromiciops gliroides. Next base: position 298,184,176 of record NC_057865.1, on the reverse strand, counting down.
GTGTCCATTCATTTCACTTAGCTCTGCCTCTTTGGGACCAAGCAGAACAGAGCTAATCCATTTTCCAATTGAATACCCTACAAATCATCATAGACTTCTATGATATGTCTTCTCCCAGGCTAACCATCCTCACTTCCTCTGGGAGTTTTCCTCTAAGAACATTTACCTTACTGCACAATTTTCAATCTTTTCTTTGCCATTGGCTTCTTCCATGCTGCCTGCGAACATGCCCAGGTAACTTTCCTCCTTTGCCCTCATTTTTTTCTTGAACTAGATTTGTAATTTCATGGGGAGAAATCACCAACCACTAATGGTAATTGGCAACTATCCTCTGACTTTGGGTCTTAAGGAGATGTACACATCCTGAAGACTAAATGAAACCAGACCAAACCACTTCACTTCCTTTCATGATCCCTGAAAGCTGTTGGCCTAGATCCCTTCTGACTTCCTCATAGAACTCCCTGCCTCCAATTCTTCACACTCACTTCTCAGCTTCCTGTGTTTTGGTTTTATTGAAAGGTTACCAATAATTTCTATTCCACTAAATCAAATGGCCTTTGCTCAGTCTTAATTCTACTTAACCTATGTGCAATTTTAGACACTGAGAGAAAGTATAGTAGGGGACAGGGGAAATAGTACTGCAATGGTGATTTTCACATCCCATCTCTATTATAATCACAGCAACCTTTTACAAATTACTTACCTTCTCTGAGTCTCAGTTTCTACTTTTGTAAAATTAGAGAGCTGGATGATATGACCTTTAATGTCTCTCTTCTAGCTCTATATCTATGATTCTAGGGCATCTAGGTGGTGCAGTGGATAAAGCACTGGCCCTGAAGTCAGGAAGACCTGAGTTCAAATGTGACCTCGGACACTTACTGGCTATATGACCCTGGGCAAGTCACTTAACCCCAATTGTCTTATACATCCAAGGCCATCTTCATTCATCCTTATATATATGCATATATATATATATATATATATCTCCTGAGATATATACACACATATATATCTTGCCACTGGACCCAGGTGGCTATGGAGGAAAAAGAGAGATTGGTAACTTTGTACAGCCTTCTCTCCTTCAATCCAATTCACTGCAAAGTCATGACATTACCTCACGATGTCATGGTCCTCTTCAAGAATGAGGGACAAACAACAACATCTATGATTCTGTCTTTCCCCTCCAGGGTATTCTATTCTCCCCTGGCTTCCATGAAAGTGCTCTTTCATGATTTCCTACCTCTCTGACCAAACCTCAGTTTCCTTTGCTGGAACATCCACAGTGAGTTCCCCTCACTCCCAACCTTTGGTATGGACTGTCTTCTCATGCCTGAAGATAGTCTATCTCATGGAAATTTCTTTTCTTTCTATAAGTTCAACTGTCAATTCTACATAAATGACTTAAAAACCTACATGTCTAGCAAAGATCTTTCTCTTTAACTCAAATTCTGTATCACCAAATGCTTCTTGAACATGTCCCTTTAGATGCGTCATCAATATTTTAAACTAAAATTATCCAAAAGGAACCCATTATATCTTCTTCCTAACCTGTTTGAATTATTCTTCTTCTCCAAATGTCCCTTTTTCAGATAATAAGACCACCATTACTTTGGGTACCTAAGTTGGCAACATCAGAGTCATCCTCGACTCTGCCCTTTCCCTCATCCCTGATTTCCAATTAGTGGCTATAGCTTGTCAATTTTGTCTACACGCCATCTCTCACAGGTGGCCCCCTCTGTCTATTCAAACATCTGCTGCACTAATTCAGACCCTTATTGCCTCTTGTCTGGATAATTAAAACAGCCTGATCATTGGCTCCCTTGTTCTCAGTCTTCCTACCTCTCTAGTCTATCTGCCAGTGCCAAATTAATCTTGCTAAACTATAGGTCTGGTCACATCACTCACCTGCTCAAATACCTATAGTGGCTCTTGTGTTTCTAGGACAGTAGGCTCTGGTGTCTCATCCTTACACTGAACGTTATTTACAACCTGGCTGATGTTCAGAGGTATTTCCTATGATCTGCACCCCCATAATATTCATTTTACATCCCAGGAACACCAGAGATTCAGCATCAAGGAACAGCTGAGTGGACATTTCCTACATGAAGCCTTTTATGATTTGCCCTCAGGCCCCAGTTGTAAGTGTTCTCTCACTCTGTTGTATCCCACCATCCCATAGTGGGATGTGAGCTCCCTGAGGTCAGGACATGGTCCATTTTGATGGTTATTTTCCTAATGCCTTACAGATTATTGGCTTAATAAGTATCTGATGAATGAGGGCAGTGGAAAATTGTCTGCTTCAAGTGGTATTGAGTTAATCATTGAAGTTATTCAGGCACAGACTTTATGACTACTTCTTAAGATGCTATTGAGATTTTCCAAATTCCAGTATAGGTTGGACTTGAGGCCCTCTGAGGTGCCTTCCAACTCTAAAATTCTATGATTCCATAGTTTCTTTCCATCATGCCCTTGTTTTAGCCTCAGAGCAAGTACCACAGCTCGAAACCATCCACATAACAATCTTTTATGTCCTCAATGATAGTTATTGAGACCTCCTCCTTCCTTTTCCTCCCCCTCCCCCATCAACAACAGCTAGGTTCTACTTGTCCCCGGTAAGTGGCTTCAATTGCAGAACTGGTTGGCATGACACACTCTCAAGGGCTGGGTGTCTCACTATCCTTGAAGGGGTGAGCCAAGAGAGAAATCTGAAAGGAACAGAAAAAAGAAAATCCGCAATTCATAATCAGAGCTTTGAACAAGGCCACAAATCTCCAACATACATTATTATCCTGCTCAGACAACTCCAAGACCATACTTTATCCTCCACAATAAGTCTTACTGTAATGATACCTTCCAACTGTCAGGCATCTTTCAAAAAGACAGCCATCATCTAACATAATGCTAACGATGAGGGGGCAGAGAGGAATATGGCAAATTGCAAGGTAAAAAAGGGCCCTTTTCATATCCGTGAAGGATGAAAATATTCTACAATTACCAAAAGCACACAAAAGATCAAACTGTGTTTTTTAAAAATCGACCATTCCTGAGTGCTGTCTAGAAAAGAATGAGTGGAAAAGGGAAGGTGGGAAAGACACATGCTCACCGTGCATCATCAAGAGGGTGAGAGGGAAGGGGGTGTTGGGACAACATTCTCTTTTCAATAAATTTAATGGGGGAGTCAGATGTTTTGAAATGAACAATGTCTTTTTGTAGATAACTAAAAGTGACATCTTAACCATCTAAGATACAGTAAGGACAATATCTGAAATATGGAAATTAAGTGTAGGCTGAGTGTATGTGGTGACAAAAATAAAAGCTAGAGAAAATAGTCATATCCATGGTTTCCATTCAACTAAAGGGATTGATAATGCAGCTAGACTCACAGGATAGGAATCATCCATTAACACACACTAAAGATGATTTGATTCTTGAGATGGTAGATCCAGTGTCTGTGTGAAGTGGGCTATTTACAGATGGATAAACATTTACAGGCAAACTCTTAACCCTCACGGTACAGTGGGAATAGCATTAAGCTAGGAACAAAAACAAAAACAAAAAAACTAGATTAGAGCATGGGCTCTGACCTTGTCTCAGCTTCCTCTTCTGTAAAATGGGGATAATAATCCCTGACCTGCCTCTCCCCCAGAGCTGTTATGGGAATCCAATTAAAGAATATGAAAGTGCTTTAAAAACCATGAAAGCTTCTATAAATGAAAGCAATTATTCTCTGCCTCCCCCTCGTCATCATCATCATTGTTATCCTCTTCCTTATCATCATTATGCAATGAAAAAAATGTTAAGCTTAAAGTCAAAGGACTTGGGTCCTGCCTCTATTATTTACTACCTCTGACTTACTTCTCTGGGCCTCAGTTTCCTTATTTGTAAGATATAAAAGATTGGACTTTATGGCTCTTTAAGGTCCCTCCCTGCTCTAGGTTGATGATTGTATAACAATGATCATTAATACTTATTGTATTATATCCAAGGATTCCCGTGTGCAAACCCCAGGTGTTGTGATTCTCATTATCACCCCTGTTACTGTAGACACATGCACAGGTATGGGTTGGACTGGATGGCCTCTGCACTACAGAATCCCAGAATCCTGGAGCCACAAAGGAACTCAAAGAGATTCAAGTTTGCACTATTCACGTACACATGCTGGTAAGCTAATCCTCTCTCCAACCTCCTGAACAAGTGGTTTCTAAAGACTCCAGTGACAAGAACTCACTGCACCATGAGGTGACCCATTCCCTGATGGAAATCTCCCAGCACCCCTGCCTTTATACCAATTTCTTCAATGTGGGTCAGAATCAATGATAGAAGGCAATTCTCTTCATTCCCTTCCTTTGGCTTTGGAAGACTGAGACATGAGGGCGAGGGCAATTCATGGAGTTTTCATCTGCTATCTACTGCAAAGGAAGAGAGGGTCAATGGAATCCTGAATGGTTTAATAGTACCAGCCTCCATTTCAAGTTTGGGATCAGTTTCTGGGCACCTCATCTTTGGCCTTCTTCCCAGATAATAGATAGTATCCTCTCATAACTACATTCAATAGATTCTCCCTGCACTGATTCTCAACCAGTGCTCTCCACTATTCTCCTGCCCCCCCCATTCCTGAATTTCTTCAGAGGAGTATTTTTAATATTCAATGCCATTCTGCCCTACTCTTTTATCTAGTCTATTTTAAAGAAGTTATATCCTTCCTATAGAACCATCTTCTAGTCATGCACTTTCTCTCACCAAAGTTTGCTTGGTCAAACCTAGGAAGCCAAAATTGACTTTGTACCATTTGAACTGTAAGTTATACTGCTTATTCCCCATACTTGGCAAAACTGTGGTCCTCTGTTTTGCTGCTGGGTCTTTTTTTTTTTGTGGGGGAGGGGTATTTCTTCCTGTGAATTATTAGTCCTCTCTTCTGCTATTTTATTGCATATTTGCAAACTTAATCATATCTAAGGCTTATGACTTGGCAGATATATGTGAGCAGTTTTCTCACTAACCCTCTATTTTCAATGTAAATCTCTTTAAATCAGATTTATAAGAAGTGTATATGTGTGCATGTATGGGTGTGTTTTCCTGATTCTGGCTAGGGACACACTTTCCTTGGTCAAGAGTATATCATTCCAGGGTCAACAAATCTGAATCCTAGTCTCAAACCTTTTTTTAAACTAGCTATTCACTTTAAAGGTCTGTCTGTTTATTTGTTTGTTTGTTTGTTTTTTCCTTCTGAAGCCCAAACCTTAATGTGGAAACAGTGATAAACATAGCATTTGTGTCCCTAAGGTCTTCAGTTCCTTGCCTAGAATTTTCTTATCTTTAGCAATGCTTTCTTGTTCCTTTTAGAAATATAATTTATCCCCACATAAATCAGTGAGTAGTGGCATAATGAGTTATAGATGTAAGTGGTTCCTTGGTGCTATTGAATATGCAATAGTTTCCCAAATGCAATTTCATCTCATCTCCTCCTCCTGTCCATTGTCTCTGTATAAAGTCTAAGATCTGTGGACTTAGGAACTATCTCACTAAGGTGCCCATTCGATATGTCATAATCTGGGAAATATACATGTTTCATTGATTGTGTTTTCCTCCATGTGCATTACTAGTGAGCATGTCCTCTCTTTACTAAAAAACAATTAAGTGTCTTCCTTGTACCTAAAAGATAAAATAAAAACTCTTCCACTTAGCATTTAAAATATCCTGCAATGAGGTTCCAGTCTCCCTACCCAGCTTTTATAGTATCACAGATTTTTACCTTAGTGATCCCTAATATTAAACCCATTATTTTGTAAAGAAAGAGAGGCACAGAAAAAATTGACTTGCCCAGGATCAAATGGGTAATAAGTTTCTGCGGTGAGATATGAACTTGAATCTTTTTGAGGCAATCACAGTCAAGTGACTTGTCCTGCACCACATAGATAGTAAGTGTGTGAAGCCAGATTTAAACTCAGATCCTCCTAACTCCAAGGCTTTATCTGCTGTGCCACATAGTTACCCTGAACCTAGATCTCCTTGAATCCAAATCTGTGGCCTATCTACTTGTCCATACTTCTTCTATTTGCTTTGTTTGACATGATTTCTTTTGCCTTCTCAATTATCAACACAAATTGGATTTCATCTGGATGCTGACCTGACTTCTCTCCAACTTAAAAGCATTTGCTTTCCAACCCCACCTGGCAAAATCCTTGTTCTTCAAGAAGGTGCCCAAATCAGAGGTCACCTTCATGAAGCCCTCCCTGATTCATCCAGATGAAAGTGATCTCTTTTGCCATTAATTATCCTAGAATATTCTGTCAAGGTTAGCCTTTTTTCCTATTATGTTCCCTTATCTCATATTCATGTCTGTGTCCAGTGAATCTCCCTATTTGACTGTAAGCCCTTTGAAGGCAATGATTATGCTACCTTTTATTTTTGTATTCCCAGTGCCCATCAAAGAACCAGTGTTGGGGCAGCTAGATGGCGCAGTGGTTAAAGCACCGGCCCTGGATTCAGGAGTACCTGAGTTCAAATCCGGCCTCAGACACTTGACACTTACTAGCTGTGTGACTCTGGGCAAGTCACTTAACCCCCATTGCCTAAAAAAAAAAAAAAAAAAAGAACCAGTGTGTACAGAGTAGGTATGTAACATATATTTGTTGAATTTGATTGTTTTAATTATTCAGAAATGAAGGATTTAAGGAAAACTAAGCTAAATGAGGTGGGGGAGACAATTACCCATTTATCTGAACACTTTAGAATGGTGATGGATTTTAGAATCATCTATCCCAACATCCTCCCCCAAACTTTTAATAACTCACTTCACTAGTACAGAAAAGAATGACATTGTAGAATTACATAGCAGTGCTGGGTGCAGGCTCAAGAAGTACTGGCTCAGATCCAAGCTTTGTCTCTTCAGAGTTATGACACCTTGGGCAAGTCATTTCTCTTTGATTTGTGTCTCAGGCAACTGCTGATGTATTATCCACTAAGTCATAGACAGGGTGTGATCTCTATTGTTGGAGAGAGTTCCCACACAAAGAGCTCCTCTGGCTGAAAGAATCATGAACACTTGGTATATAATGACAGTTCTGAAAATGGTTTTCCCCCAAACACCTACAGAACAGGTAGTAAAGGTGATAAGCATCCTAATGAAGGTCAGAAATCTGGAGCTTCATAAAGTGCAAGGAAACACAATGAGGAAGAAGGCGAGCACTTCCTCTCCCATCTGCCCCATTCCCAATGGAAGAAATGACAGCGATGATTTTGTCTTTCCATTCAACAACATTTTAAAGTCAATATATATTCTCCCATTGGCCCAAGTGCAGAATTTGCTGGTTAAAACTTCCAGATACTAGGGGCAGCTAGGTGGTGCAGTGGATAGAGCACCAGCCCTGGAGTCAGGAGTACCTGAGTTCAAATCCGGCCTTAGACACGTAACACTTACTAGCTGTGTGACCCTGGGCAAGTCACTTAACCCCAATTGCCTCACTAAAAAAAAAAAACCTTCCAGATACTGTTATTTCCATTTCATAGAAGGGAAAATTATAACCCAATAGGATGAAGTGGCACATAAACGTATGCCATCTCATTCCACATTCTGGGCTCTTTCCATGGCAGTGTATATTCTCCTCTTCTTCCTTAGAGTCCTTGACAGATTTATTAGAGCAGGCTTTCTTTCTTAATAGTATGGAGAAGACCTTTTGGCCAATATGACCTAATTTTTCAGATGGGGATATGGAAGCTCAGAATGAGAAAGCAACTAACCACATATCATGGAGCTCAGTAATGGTTGAGTTGGGACTGGAACCCATATCTCTCAATCCCCAAGCCAGAGTCTGAGCAACAAAGACACTAGAGTAATTCTGCCAGAGTTCAGAAGTGAAGAAACTACCTCCTAGTAGTATCTCTGACTTGGTTTTAAAAAGAACTGTCAGCAGTCATTTCAGAGGCTCCAAAATTACAACATTAACCATGGTGATAGGTGTTTTAATTTCAGTAGCTCTAGAAGGCTGAGAAAATGTCCATTATCCCACTCCTCACTCTTAGAGCCATAATACAGGTACCTAGCACCAGTCTTGCAGAAATCATTTTTCAGGAAAGACAACTGAGGCTTAGTGTGGTAACTTTATATGCCCAGGGTTAAATAGCAAGTCTGTTTCAGATTTGGGATGCAAGCCTAGGTGTGGCCTCTTAAAGTCCTGTATATTGTTTTTCTGCCTTACCACATCACCTCTCAAGAACAAGATGCCTCTCTGACATATGCAACCAACAAGAACCATGAACAGTAGAGATGGAAGGGAGCATAGACATATTTTAACCCCACAATATAGAAAGGTCACATGGTGCAGTGAATAAAACCCTAGAATTGGATCCAGGAAGATCTGGGTTCCAATCCTGCTTCAGATTCTTTCTACATATGTGACTCTGGGTAAGTCACTTCACTTTTTTGGGCCTCATTTTCTTCATCTATAAAATGAAGTGGTTGGACTTGATGTCCTCTAAGATCTGTTCCAGTTCTCAAGCAATGATGCCATAGTCTTTTAACATTCCTGCTTTTCAGGGGAGGAATGGCAGAATCTCAAAGTTGCAATAACCTCAGGAGCCAGCTGGCACAAGTGGTGCCTGAGCAAGGAAACCTTTGACAATGTTTCTGACAAATATCCATCCAGTATTTTCTTTGAAATCGCCAGTGAGGGGGAACTCACTACCTCCCAAGGCAACCCACTATACTTTTGAACAGCTCATTGTGAGTAAGAATTTCCTGGCAAGTCTAAGTTTGCATTTTGGCAGCTTCTGTCAGCTAGACATAATTCTGCCCTCTGGAGCCATGAAGAAACAAGTTAATCACTCTTTCCATAGGGTAACCCTTCAAATATTTGAAGAATAGCTGGTCTGTCCCACCCAAGTCTTCCTTTATCTAGACCAAATGCTACTAGTCCTTTCAGTCTATCCCCACATGACACTAACTCAAGGCCTTTCACATATAGCTTTTCCTCCTTTTGGACACACTACATACAACTTGTCAATGTTATTTCTAAAAAGTAGCACCCAGAATTGAACAGAATCCTCCAGATGAGCTCTGATTAGAGCAGAGGGCAGTAAGACTAACCCCACCAGTATTGGACAATATACCTCTAAATGTATACTAAGATTGAATTGGTGTGAGGGAACTGAGATTCAGTGAGAGTGACTTGTCCAAGGTCACACAACAAGTTAGTATTAGAATTAATTCAATTGTGTTGGGGATAGATGGAAAAAAATTGGGAAATGTATAGTCATTCCTTCTCTCCAAACAGTCCCTCTGGGGGCAAGGGCAAGTTTTTTCTCATCTCCTTGTCAGAGCCCAAGATACTTTCAATTAAGTTAATTTACCTCAAAGAAGTGAATCCAAAACTTTCTCTCTTCTGGGAAAGACAGCCAACTATCTGAGCTAAAAAATGATAGCAATAAATAATGTCTTCCTAGCCAATATTAAATGAGATTTAATATTTGATGTCAGATTATTGGAATATAATGAATTTGTCATTTTAATATTGATGTATAATCAGCCCCATTAAGTAGATGACTATAGCAAGAATTTAGTGCAAAGAATAAATTAATTGCAGGATTAATAACACATATACCTTAATATGATTGCCTCTTAGCATAATCCTTAGGTGCTGAGCTCTGACATTGAAATGAATGCCTGATACTTGTGATGTGGAAGTAATGCTCAGATCTATGTATTTCTCCTAAGAAGAATAACAATGGATATTTTCCATAGAGAAACATTAAACATCAAACATACACACACAGAGATGATGTTTCATTCTATTATTTTCGTGCCATGCTTCAGCCAGAGAATTGGGAGTTATATCTCATCAAAACTGGAACAAGATATTCAAACCTCCAAATTTTATGAAGAAGGAAATTGAAGCACAAATATGGACAGGACCTTGCTGAGGACCACTCAGTAATGACGGCAGTGTTTATATTAGAACTGAGTTTTGTGCTTTCTAGCCCATAGTTCTCCCCATTTCAAAATGTATGTAATTGATTTTTGGACAGATTATGTGGTGGTACCTGTGTCTTATGTGCTGAGCCTGTAATTTGAATTAGAGTTGTAAGTTAATCCTCAAACATTTATCAGGTATCTGCTCTGCTCCAGACAATGTGCTAAACAGGGGATACAAAGACCAAAAGAAAATAGTTCCTGCCCTCAAGGAACTTACATTCTATTGGAGGAGACACATGTCTGTCTATATAAGCATATGCAAAATAATATCGGTCAGTTTTGGCAGGAGGCTCTGGCATATGACAGGATGAGAGAAGTCTTCCTGTAGAGCATAATGTTTGAGTTGAGCTTTTATTTTTAATTTATTTACAATTTTTATTTTCAGTTTCAAATCATCTTTCTCCCTTCATTCCCTCCCCCATACATTGAGAAGGCAAGAAATACAATACCCATTATAGATATGCAGTCCCATTAGCCATGTTGTGAAGGGGGAAAAAACAAGAAAAATAAAATGAAAAAAATATCTGCTTCAATATGTACTGAGTTCATCATTGAACTTCACTTAATAGAAAGCATCTAGTGTTTTACAGCTAACCCTAAATTCTTTTTTTTTAAGTGAGGCAATTGGGGTTAAGTGACTTGTCCAGGGTCACACAGCTAGTAAGTGTTAAGTGTCTGAAGCCGGATTTGAACTCAGGTACTCCTGACTCCGGGGCCAGTGCTCTATCCACCACCTCTATCTGCACCACCACCCTAACCCTAAATTCTAATCCTAAATTCTAAGGGGAGGGAGATCGGTGACCAGGCTGTGGAAAGGAATGGAGGTGAGAGATGGGAGAAGGGACAATGCTATATTAGGAACATTAAGGCATTTAGCTTGGCTAAATCAAAGGATGCATGAAGGAGAGTACTATCTCATTTCCCAAGCCTTGCCTTCCCTCACCTTTAAATTTACCCTTTGTGGTCAGAACTTGAAGAAGTCACTGTCTTTGTGTTTCATCCTGCTCTTAGATTATAAGTTTCATGAAGGCAGGTACCTGTATCTTATCCAACCTTTGTGTTTCTTCCAGCTCAATATAGGACTCTGAATATAATTTTTAAAATTCACTTGATTTATTTTTTAAATTTGTTTTTTATAATATATGGAGTAAAACAAACATTTCCATAACAGTATAAGAAAAATATTATTACACATGAAACTTCAAATCTACTACATATAACTTGCTATTTCTTTTTAATATGCAACAAAATTATCATGTAAATTTATTTTACTTCCCTCCCCTATGCCGTAGAGATGGGCACCATTAGGCAGAAATAGGTGTGTGTGTAAGTGTATGTGTATGTGTATGTATACACATATACACATGTAAATATATACATATATATATTTATAAGATTATTCTACACATACTTCTATTCATCAGTTCTTTCTCTGGATGCAGATAGCATCTTTCTTCCCTTTATAGTTAATCTGGGTATTTATAATAGTTAAAGTATTTAGAATAGTCAAAATAACTTATTCACTCAAAGTCATTCTCAAAACAATATTGCTGTTACTGTATATAATGTTCTCTTGGCTCTCCTCATTTCACTATTCATTATTTCATGCAAGAGTTTCCAGGTTTTTTGAAGATCCTTGAGTTCATTCTTTCTTATGAGACACTAGTATTCCATCACATTCATATATCACAAATTGTTCAGCCATTCTCCTATTGATAACCATGCCTGTAATTTCTAGTTCTTTGTCACCACAAAGAGAGCTGCTATAAACATTTTAGAATATATAAGCTCTTTTCCTTTTCCCCTAATCATCTTTGGAAATAGACCTAATAGTGATATTGCTAGGTCAAAGGGTATAGGCATTTTAATAATGCATAGTTCTTATGTCCAAAGGACTATAAAATTGTGCATACCCTTTGATCCAGCAATACTATGACTAGATCTGTATCCTAAAAAGATCATAAGAAAGGAAAAAGTACCCACATGTACAAAAATATCTATAGAAGCTCTTTTTGTGGTACCAAATAATTGGAAGTTGTGAGGATACAAAAGGAAAGACCAAGACAAAGAAAAAGCAAAAGAAAAAACCCCAAAAGTGAAAATAGCCTGTTTTTTTTTCCTGTATTCATATTCCATAGTTCTTTTCCTGGATATGGAGAACATTTTCTATCATGAATCTTTTGGAATTGTTTTGGATATTTGCATGGTTGAGAAAAGCGAAGTCTATCATTGCCCAATATTACTGTTATTGTGTACAGTATTCTCCTGGTTCTGCTCACTTCTCTCAACATCAGTTGATGTAAGTCTTTCCAGGATTTTCTGAAATCTGCCAACTCATAATTCCTTATGGCACAATAGTGTTCCATTACATTCATATACCACAACTTGTTCAGCTATTCCTTAATTGATGGGTATCCTCTCAACTTCCAATTATTTGGTACCACAAAAAGAGCTTCTATAGATATTTTTGTACATGTGGGTACTTTTTCCTTTCTTATGATCTCTTTAGGATACAGATCTAGTTATAGTATTGCTGTATCAAAGGGTATGCACAATTTTATACTCCTTTGGACAAAAGAACTATGCATTATTAAAATGCCTATACCCTTTGACCTAGCAATACCACTATTAGGTCTATTTCCAAAGAAACTTTCTGTGATCCACATCTTTCTCTGTCTGCTCATTTTGCCCATCTTTTACTTGAATTTTAACTCCTTCTTAAAGTGGGGCATTGCTTCCAGGATCTACTGTCCCAAGCTTCAGGGGATCTAAGGTGGTATGATTTAAGGAGGGGCAGGTCATTCACTCACCTGGCCTGTTCTCTGGTCCATAGATAACCCCAGGCCATGTTTCTTTAGTGACAAGGATGATTGAGGTATACCCTCAGAATATGATAACAACATCAGGGCTCCTACATCCAAAGCTTCCAAGAAAAATATGAATTGTTCTCAGGACATAGAAGTGCTCAAAAAGGATTTTGAAGATAAAGTAAGACAGGTAGAGGAAAAATGGAAAGAGAAATGAGAATGATGCAGGAGGATCATGAAAAACGGCAACAGATTGAAAAACCAAATTGGCCAAATGGAAAAGGAGTTACAAAAACTCTCTTAAGCAAACTTTTGCTTAAAAATTAGAATTGAGTAAATAGAAGCTAAGTACTTAATAAGAAATCCAGACACAATGAAGCAAATCCAAATAAAAAGAATAGAGGGTAATGTGAAATATCTCCTTGGTAAAACAGCTGAAGTGAAAAAAAAAAAAGATCCAGGAGAGAGACTTTGAAAATTATTGGACTACCTGAAAACCATGATTTAAAAATAAAAGAGTTTAGACATCATCTTCTAGGAAGTTGACAGGGAAAATTACCTTGATATTATAGAAGCAGAAGGTAAAATAGAAATTGAAAGAATCCATAGATCACCTCCTGAAAGAGATCCCAAAAGGAAAATTCCCAGGAATATTATGGCCAAATTCCATAGCTCCCAGGTAAAGGAGAAAATTTTGCAAGCAGCCAGAAAGAAACAATTCAAGTACTGTGGAGCCAGTCAGTTTAATAAAAGATCTAGCAGCTTCTACATTAAAGGATTGAAGGACATGGAATATGATATTCCAGAGGGCAAAGGAATTGGGATTGCAACCAAGAATCACCTATCCAGCAAAATTGAGTACCATCTTTCAGGGGGAGAAATGGAACTTCAATGAAAAAGAGGATTTGGGGGTATTCATGATGAAAAGACCTGACCTTAATAGAAAATTTGACTTTCAATTATAAGACCCTAGAGAAGCATAAAAAGGTAAACAGGGAAAATAAATTAAGAGGGACTTTAAATCCTTAAATTGTTTACATTCCTACATGGGAAGATGATACTTCTAACTTATAAGAAATTTTTCAGTATTAAGGCAGATGATAGAAATACATTTAGACAGAGGGCACAGGTGGGAATTGATTATGAAGGGGTGATATCTGTAAAGCATTCATTTTTTGTTTATTTTTTTCTGGGGTGGTCAGAGTTTGGTGACATGCCTGGGGTTGAGCAGTGGGTGAGTGTCATGTCTGAGGCTGGATTTGGGCTTGGGTCCTCCTGGGTCCAGGGTGAGTACTTTGTCCACTGTGTCACCTAGCTGTCCCATGATGACATCATTAGGGTAAAATTGAGAAGTGAGAGTATTGCACCAGGGGAGGGGAAAGGAGAGAGGTAGAATGGGGTGAAATCCCACATGAAAGAAACAGGAAATGGCTAATGAAGTGGGCTGAGGGATGGGGGAGGAGTGGGCAGTGAATGAGCTTTACACTCATCAGAATTGGCTCAAAGGCCTTACTCTCATCAAAGTTGGCTCAAGGAGGAAATAACATACACATTCAATTGGGTAGAGTAATCTATCTAACTCTGCAGGAAAGTAGGAGGGGAAGGGCATAAGGAGGGAGGGGTGAAAGAGAGGAGGGCAAATTGGGAGAAGGGGCAGTCAGAAGCAAATCACTTTTGGGAAGAGATAGGGTGAAAGAATATAAAAATGAGTAAATATCATAGGGAAGAGAATAGGATTGAGGGAAACAGTTATTGATAGTAACTGAAAAAAATTGTGAAGCAAAGGCAAGAGTAATGTAAGATGATGGTGATAGATTGATTGATTGATTGATTGATTGATTGATTGATGATTGGATGAAGATGGGGATTGATTGATGAGGAGGAGGATAGGTTGATGATGAGAACTGATTGGTGATCATAAAATGTATGGTACTTGCTTTGCTGGGTTATTGTGAAGAAAAATTTTTGTCAGGTATAAAGTACTATGTAAATTTTATCTGTTTCTGTTGTTGCAAGAATCAAACTCATCTTTTTATTGTAAGGAAATTTCTCTTTAAAGTTCTGTCGAGATGTAGTTTACTATAAAAAATGATGAGCAGGATGCTATCAGAAAACCCCAGAAAGACCTACATGAGCAGATGCAATGTGAAATGTATTGTATACAAAATAACAGCAATACTGTAAGATGATCTGCTCTGAAGGACCTGGTTATTTCAGCAATGCAATGATCTAAGACAACTCTGAAGGTATTATGAAAAATACAATCCATCTACAAAGAGAGAATTGAGGGTGTCTGAATACAGATTGAAAACATATTTCTTTTTGTTAGATCCCTTATCTGAAGTTTTGTTTTTGTCAGTTTTCTTTCACAACCTGGCTAATGTGGAAATGTTTTGCATGACTGCTCATGTATAGCTTATATTGAATTGCTTGAGTTCTTGAGGGAGGGTGGGAGGGAGGAAGAGAATTTGGAACAGAAAGTTTTTTTTTTTTTTACTTTATGTCAAAATTTGTATTTACATGTAATTTGGGAAAATAAAATTCTAAAAAAAAGAATAAATTAAAATGTAAGGTACCAGATTGCATATGACAAGATCTTGTTTCCTGTCCCTTATACCTCCCCTCACCATGATGTGGACCTTACCAGCTATGAATCATCTCTGTCAACCCCACCCCATC
This sequence comes from Dromiciops gliroides, assembly GCF_019393635.1. Taxonomy (NCBI): domain Eukaryota; kingdom Metazoa; phylum Chordata; class Mammalia; order Microbiotheria; family Microbiotheriidae; genus Dromiciops; species Dromiciops gliroides. The sequence goes on along the minus strand of NC_057865.1, from coordinate 298,168,720 downwards.
CTGATGTAGGGCATGATTCAAGATACTTGACCTGGGCATTGGCTTATGGTATTTGCCCCAGGTGGAAGACTTGACAATTTTATGTCTATTTAGAATGCACACCAAATGTCTTACCATCTTGGAGCTAGAAGAACCTTCAGAAGGTATTCGAAATCATACCTTCCATAGAATAACAAAGTAGCCATCTTTGTTCAAGTATATCCAAAGAGGGATTGAAAACAATTTAGTTTTTTTTTTTCCATGGCAGCCTATTGTATTTGAAGACAGCTCTAATTGTTAGGACTATTTCTTGATGTCAGGTCTAAACCTACTTCCCTGACACCACCCCTTTTGTTCTTAGCTCTGCCCTCTGAGACCAAGCAGAATATGACTCTTCCCTTTTCTTCAGGATGAATCTTTAAATAATTGAAGATGGCTCTTATGAACACCTACTCCTTCCCATTGCCAAGTCTTCCTTTCTCAAGGTATTACAATCTCTGTTTCTTGACTTTAGCCCCATAAGTTTGTGAAACTGGGTTCGGAATATACATTAATGTAATTAATGCCAGGTAATTGAGGCAAGGCAATAACATTACTTATGTAATTGGCTAGCCTCATAATTAAACATGGCCACACAGACACAATTCATGTTCTAGGGCTTTGTCCTGGTGTGGACCTTTTCTTTTGGGGGCCAAAGTGCTCACACCCAGATGAGGTTGTTCACCAACAACCTTCAGGCATGATTTGCTCCCTTCAGGTACCCACTGGATCATGCTCCTCCTGACAGAATAAGGGCTGAGATTCCCTCCACCAAGCTTATGCAATGCTCCATGCTACCAACCTTCTTGCCAAATTCTAATCAAGATGTACCATTACCAAAAGCTCTTTCTTAGGGGCCATAGGGGTGAGGTTGGGTAGTAATTCAATACTGTAAGCACCTATTATTTCACTAGCAAAAAGAGTTCCCACTGAAATGACCCTCTAGCCATGCAGATCAATACCTCCTCCATATCTTAAAGTCAAATAAAATGGACTAGAGCATGGAGAAGTGGGGTGCTTTGACCAAGGGTCTCAGGCAACATATGCCACAGGAAAGATTTCAACTCAAGTCTCACTGACTTTGAAGATGCCACATTACATGTGTGTGCATGTGTGAGAGAATCTTTATACAAAACAACATTCCAAAAAGAGTAACATATTACCCCAAACCCTTATCTTTTCTTAGGGTAGACCTTAATGACATAAATAATGGACAAGCAGAAAGAATGCTTATGCCTGTGCCCCTTACTGGTTCCTCCCAGAAGCCTTCCTATCCTCACGGAAGCTTCCTGAGCCTAAGCTGCCTTGCCAAGGTCATCAAGAGCTCAAGAGCTCTGAATTGTGACAGGTAGATATGAAGATGCATAATGGGTTAATTATAAGGACAAATCCCTGCCCTTGGGCTAGACAGCCTAACATTGCCAAGTGAAACTCACCCAGTCTCAGATATGGATTGGATCTCAGAAGTCATCTGGCCCAAACAAAGCCACCCTACCTCCACCCACCACTGCCCAGACCACCAACATGGATGAAGCACTCCATATACGCATACATAAGCACCTGCCACTCCAGCCCTCCCTGGGAAGAGGAGTGTGTCGCCTTTGGAATGACTTCTGCTTGATAACCTCAAGTCTTTTTGTGTGCCCCATTTCAGGAAGATGCTACCTGGGTGGAGTAAGTGTTGGCAAGCTCCTATTAAGCATTGACTGTGCTCTAGCCACTGTGCCAAGCAAAGCAAAGAAGGGTGTGCAGAGGAGGGTGACTGGAAGCATGAGCAGATACCAAAGGGAGCAGAGCAAATGTTTATCAGAAGAGGGAGCAGGAGTGCTTTGCTTGGCCCAAGAGGAATGCCCTGGGGTCACTGGTTGGCAGTGGCCATTTGGTTCAATATGTAGAAGGTGGATATATATATCAGAACAGTTCCATGGTGGTACTGGCAACTTGATAAAACAACAACCTCTCCATCACCAGAGGGACTGAAGCAACAGGAGATAAGCTGTGGTTTGGCATTAGATCATGGAGGCAATGCCACCAGGATGTGGTGGTGATGGTGGCCATGACAATGACAATTGTGACTGCATCCCATAGCAGGCAAATGGGGACGGGGCAACATGACCTCTGAGGCTCCCTTCCACTCTCAGGTTCTCTGATGAGAGTTGCTGGCACCATCAGAAGCTATCCTTGGCTTTAAATGATTGTGTGGTAAATGACTTTCCTATTTTCTACATGACAAGGGTCAGGCCTTGGAACCAGGACATTATGGAAACCTCCTGTAATCTCAGTGACTCTCATTGGAGTATTTTGATTTAAATTATCCTAAGGATCCTAAGGCACTGCTCTGTGGAGAAATTCAAAATCAAGTGGCTTTGGAGGTCCATCAAGTATATTTCAGGCTGCTTTAGCATAGGAGGACGAACTGTACCCATCCTCCTGTGATAATTATAGGGAAATACTAATATATAGAGAGCATCTGTATGGTCATTCGTCCTTCTCTGAGATCGTAAGCAGGACTACTCAAGCCTAGGTCATTCTGGCTTCAAAAAATGTGTCTTAAGAGATCCTTGGCTCTTCCCTAAATCTATTCTCTAATCTCAAACCTATCCCTAGGTACTATCGGCCTCTCTTCATTCATATACCTTGCGTTCCACCAGCCTGGTATAGACGCTTATGACCAATGACATTCACTGTGGTGTTGCCCTCCTGTCAGATCTTCCTGCCTCCGCTGTCTCCTCTCTCCCATCCTTCATTCCTACTAGTGTCACTGTCATCTTACTTTTGTGTGTACCACAGCATTAGATCTGAAAGAATTTAGAAGTCATCTTGTCCAAACTCCTCATTTTACAGATGAGGAAACTGAGGCTCAGAAAGGTAGAAGAGCATGACCATGGCCACACAATGAGCTGGTGGTAGGACATGGGACCAAAGCCAGGTCTTCTGATTGTCCGTAGATCTGCTTCGCTCACTACACACACCAGAGCCCTCCCTCCCTGGAGAGGAGAAAATACCTGGGAATTTGAGGCACAGAAGCTGAGGTCCAAGGCCACTTCTGCCACTTGCCATTCACAGGACCTTGGGCAGCTCCTTCCCCTATCTGGCCCTTAGTGTCTTCAGCTATTAGAGGAGCTGTGGGACTAAATTAGGGGCTCTCCACCTTTTGGGGTCTCATGGACTCACTCCTTTAAAGAGCAGTCAGTCTGGAGAAGCCTGGAGACCCCTAGGCAAAATGATCCTGTTCAATGAGTCCATGGACTTTGTCCATAGGGTTGTCTTGGCAAAACTACTGGAATGGTTGGCCATTTTCTTCTCCAGCTCAATTTATAGATTAGGGAACCAAGGCAATTGGGGTGAAGTGACTCGCTCAGGGTCATACAACTAGTAAGAAGGGTCTGAGGCCAGATTTGAACTTGTCTTCCTTCCTCCGGGCCCATGTAGCTGCCTCGCAATGTACCCTCTTCTCAATGACCCCCCCAAAAAAAATCCACATAAGATTATAAAGGAACCCAATTATATGGAAATGCAGTTATCATCACCACCACCACCATCATTATCATTATTATTCAGTGCCAAGGTAAAGAAACCTCGGTAGCTGAATCCGAAGGTCCCGTCTCCAGAACTAGGACTCCAGGAGCCTTTGGGAAGATGCCTCAGGCTCTTGTGCAGAGGCTTTCTGGAGGCCCCCCAAATGCAGAGACAGGGAAGGCCTTTGTTTTCATTTCTTTCCATAGTGGAAGAGATCCCTCCTAATCACGGCTGCCAGCTTTGAAGTTACCCTTCACAACTCACTGCTCCACTACCGGTAAATGATCCCACATGAATCCCCTCGCCTTTGTCCTAATTACTCTCCTCAGCTCTCAATAAAAGACTGCAGTGACACCCAATCCTGGGTCCAGCTCATTTTCCGGGCTGTGGACCATAGGCCTGGCTCTTTTGGGAAGGCTGTAGCCTGACCTAGCCATTGCCTGCAGCACAGGTCTAGTCTACAGGTTATGGCGTTAACCATGCAGCGATGACTGCAGTCGATTCATGGATCCCCAGGGGATGAAAATGTGCACCTAGCAGGCTGAGCCTGACTCTCTTCTTTACTCTCTCTCTCTCTCTCTTTGGCTCACATGGATTTATTAGAAAAGACCCCAAAAGAAAAATATGCAAGGACTTACCTGGAAATCAGATTCACAGAACTAAGGAGAAGGGGTCTCTTGGCACAGTGTGACCCTCTGCCAGGGGCCTGTGGCAAAGAATCATCCTCCTCAAGGGCTGGGGCACAAACTCTTCTTGCCACTTCCCCAAGGACCTGCCTTCCCCATGCCCTGAATCCAGAATCACTAGGCCTCTTAGAGTCATGCTGCCAGGGCACTGGGGTTATGGGGGAAAATAAGGAGACAAGAGCAGATAATGCTATCATCTCTTCCCTATAATTTGAGCTCTGAAATCATTCGTTACTTATTTAACTAAAACTCTGGAATATTTCCAATGGAAAACACAATACAGAGTCAAGCTGTTTACTGGCATAAACTGGGTGGAAAATTCATAGTTTAGTCCTGAACTCCAGAGTCTGATTATAGAGGAGCTATAGAATTTGAGAGACTGCTAGGTGATGCAATAGATAGAGCAGTGGATCAGGAGTCAGGAAAACCTGAATTCAAATACAGATTCAGACACTTAGTAGCTGTGTGACCATGGACAAGTCATTTGACCCTGTTACCTCCATTTCTCCATCTGTCAAATGAGCTGGAGAAGAAAATGGTAAGCCACTCCAATTAGCATTGCCAAGAAAAGCCCAAATGGGGTCATGACTGAAAAACAACATAGAATCCTAGGTATGAAACAAGCATATTTCTACTGCTACTGGAGGTTTTTGAGTCTAGCCTTCTCTATAACATCCATGAAAACTAGTTGTCTAGCCTCTTATTCAAAATTTGCTGTGATGGAACGCTCACTACCTAACAATCACATTGCTCTGGTGTTAGATAATTCTAATATCTGGAATGATCGAATGAAGAACTATGAGCCCAGAGAGGGGATCCAGCTTGCCCAAGGACATCACATTAGTGTGTGGACAAATCCAGGCTTCTTTCCCTTATGACTCATATTGCCCTTTTGGTTTCCTTCTCCCCATGACTGCTCCTTGGCCTAATATTTGAATTTTAAAATGAAATAGTAAGGAGGGAGGCAGAACTCACTTTGTAGTCTACTTATATTATGCTATCATGGCAATAGTATAGTACAGTCCAAAAAAAGCGACCCTGATTTAGAGTTGATATATAGAGTCAGAGAACCTGGATTTGAATTCCAGTTCTAGAACTTATTACCTAGGCAGCCATGAACAAGTCACTTCCCTTTTATGGGTTCCCCTTTCTTTCTCTTACAACACAATAAAAGAGACAGCACAGAAACCTGATTTCAAAAGTGGAGCCATCAGTCTGCTAGTGGCCTGTGCTGGAGAAGAGACAGAGAAGTGTCTAGAGACCTCCAAGGTCTTGTTTTTCCTGAAATCTGTTTCCCAGCATTTTTTCTATGTGGCTCCTCATTCTGCCTTGTGCAGCCTAGATTAAGCAAATAACTCATCTCCCCCAGCAGCTAATCTCCCATTGGAAGGCCTGGCCTTCCTCTTTGTTCTCAAAGTTTCACCATGTTCTGTTTCCATGCTTTCTATAGCTCATCAAATTGGAAGGTGGATTTGAATCCCTCTGTAGTACTTGGGACTTTATCTTGTATTCACTTAGGCATTTATTGTCAATCTCTGAGCAGAGAGGAGGAACTTATCCTAGAGACATAAGGCATTCCCTTTTCACTGACACGCAGTAATCCATTCAATGAACAAGTGTTGCTTATTAACTAGCCCCATACATGACATGCTGCCTCCCAGCTTCCCTGGCCTCCTTCAGGACTTATGGCATTCCACTGTGTGTAAGAGGTCCTTCCTGGTCTCCAGTCTCATTTCTAGTGCCTTCCCTGAGATTTCCTCCCATTTCCCCTGTACATATTATATATGTACACACATATTGGGGTGTTGTTTCCCCTTATGACTGTGAGCTCCTTGAGGTCAAGGATTTTAATTTGTATTTCTTTGGTATTTTCAGCACTTAATTTCTGGTATACTGTGGGTGCTCAGTGAGTGCTTTTTAACTGATTGGCTACTAGATGTTAACTACTGGTTTAGGTCCTGTGGAGACTGAAACAAATAGGAACTTAGATCAAGGAGTTTATTTTCAAGTGGAATACAGCAGAACCCCCTGCCCCCCCCAAATGACCAGAAGGACTTTAAGCAAGATCTACTTCCTTGAAATCCCACCCATAAAATAACTTTGTCATTGGGTCTACTAGATTTCTATGCCTGGGAAAGACACCAAAACTACCTTCCTGTATAACTTAAGAAAAATGAATGTGTATGGCCCTAGATTCAGGAGGATCTGAGTTCAAATCTGGCCTCAGACATTTGACACTTACTAGCTGTGTGACCCAGGGCCAGTCACTTAACCCCAATCGCCTCAGCAAGAAAGAAAGAAAGAAAGAAAGAAAGAAAGAAAGAAAGAAAGAAAGAAAGAAAGAAAGAAAGAAAGAAAGAAAGAAAGAAAAGAAAAGAAAAGAAAAGAAAAGAAAAGAAAAGAAAAGAAAAGAAAAGAAAAGAAAAGAAAAGAAAAGAAAAGAAAAGAAAAATGAATGCATAGGGGATGAAGTATCTTGATAACTCTATGTCCATTGACATAGCATTTTTTTTTTGGTGGGGCAATGAGGGTTAAGTGACTTGCTCAGGATCACAAAGCTAGTAAGTGTCAAGTGTCTGAGGTCTGATTTGAACTCAGGTCCTCCTGAATCCAGGGCCAGTGCTTCATCTACCGCACCACCTAGCTGTCCCCTGGACATGGCATTTTGTTAAAGATGTGATGGAGGTCCAGCCTGCCCTGGCATCTGTCCTGGCTAGGAACACCATCTGCAAACTGATCTCCCCTTCCCAAAGGGGCAGGGGAGAAGGTTTGATGCAGCCAAAGGGAATCCCAGATTGCATCAGGGCAAGCAGCCCCACAGGCCTGTCCTCTCTCCACAAAGTATCACCATGGAAACCCTGCCTACAGCCTGGTGATGCTGCAACAGTTTAATTTTAAGTCACTAGCAACCAATTTGCAATTTTTAAAATAGTAGTTGGCCTGAAGGTTTAGTTTTGGCTTTGTTTAGTTTGGTTTTATTTTCCTCTCCTTTCTTGGAATATTGTACAATTTTTTCAGACAGTTTTTTTTGTAGGGTGGCAGGGGGGAGGTGGCTGAGGTGAGAATGGGAACCAGGACATGCAAGAAGAGAAATTTTTGATGTGTTAATTCCACTAAAAGGCTGTGTTCTCAATGTGGGACTCTCAACAATCTAAAATCTGTCTTCATATCCAAAACAGAAGAGAAAAAGGAGTCTTCATCCTGGAAAGGTCAATACTAATTAAGTCCAAAGCTTGCTTAGATAAACTTGTTGGGGGCGGAGACAAGATGGCAGAGAGAAGCCAGCAAGTTGCCTGAGCTTTTCTGTAGTTCCCTCAAAAAGAACATTAAATCAAGCCTCTAAATGGCAGAACCTACAAAAAGACCAAGAGATACAATCTTCTAACTTGAGATAATTTAGAAGACTTCAGGAAAGGTAGGTCTCACTCAGGCAAAAGGGGAGCACAGCACAGCATGGTGGGGATCTAGGCAAGTCAGCAGGAAGCTCTTGGCCATAGCAGAGCAACTGAGACCCTTTGATCCTGGCTCAGCAAGCTGGTGGCACAGCAGGCCAGTTGTGAGATCTGCCAGCACCAGATGAGAGAGCAGGCTTCCAGCTGGAGGGCCACACATGGGACAGGCGGGACTGGGCTGGATCATCCCAGCACCTGTAGCAAGCTCAGGGAGCAAGCCCAGGGTGGTGAGGAATCCACAAACCACAGAGGCTTCAGAGTGGAAAGCCAGTGACACAGCCACTATCCCCCAACACAAAAAGCTTGAAACAGTGACCCTTGTCAATGATCCTCATGCACCAAGAGCAGACCTCAACTTAAAAAAATAATAATAATAAGCTGTGAAATGAGTAAGAAACAGAAGAGAGCTCTTACTATTAAGAGCTTCTGTGTTGACAGGGAAGAGCTAAACACAAACTCAGATGAGGACAATACTCTCAAATTGCCTACATATGAAGCCTCAAGAGGAAAGATGAATTGGTCTCAAGACCATTTTTGGCCTTCTTGGAAGAGCTCAAAAAAAGATTTTAAAAATAAATTGATAGGGGCAGCTAGGTGGTACAGTGGATAGAGCACCAGCCCTGGATTCAGGAGTACCTGAGTTCAAATCCAGCCTCAGACACTTAACACTTACTAGCTGTGTGACACTGGACAAGTCACTTAACCCCAATTGCCTCACCAAATAAATAAATAAATAAATTGATAGAAATGGAGAGAGAAATGAAAGCAACACAGGAAAATTATGAAAAAAGAATCAACATCTTGGAAAAGGAAGCACAAAGATTGACTGAAGAAAGCAATTCCTTAAAAAAATTTTAATTTGGCCAAATGGAAAAGAGGTGCATAATCTAACTGAAGAAAACAATGCCTTAAAAATTCAAATTGGACAGATGGAAGCTAATGACTCCATGAGACACTAGGAATCAGTCAAACATAATCAAAAGAATGAAAAAATAGAAGAAAATGTGAAATACCTCATTGGAAAGACAACTGACCTGGAAAATAGATCCAGGAGAGACAATTTTAGAATTATTAGAATACCTGAAAGCCATGATCAGAAAGAGTCTAGAGACTATATTTCATGAAATTATCAAGGAGAACTGCCCTGATATTATAGAAGCAGAGGATAAACTCATCATTGAAAGTTCAATAAGGTTAAACTGTCTACATTCCTAAATGGGAAGATAATACTTGTAACTCTTGAGAACTGTATCTCTATTTGGGCAGACAGAAGGAGTATACACAGAGGGTATAAATATAAATTGTCTTTGATATAATGATATAAAGAACATTAAGGAGTGAAAAAAGGAGTATATGGGGAGAAGAAGAGAGGAGAGGTGGAATGGGGTGAATTACATCATATGAAGAGGTACAAAAAACCTATTACAGGAGAAGGAAAGAAGGGAAGGGTGAGCACTGTTTCAACCTTACTCTCATCAGATTTGGTTCAAAGAGGGAATAACATTTGGATAAGGAAATTTAGCTTATTCTTTAGGGAAGTAAAAGGGTGAGGGGAAAGGGGAGAGCTGATAGAAGGGAGGGCAGAAGCAGGGGAGAAAAGGGTAAAGAAAAGGCAGGGGGGCTGATAAAATGAAGGGCAGATTGGGGGAGGGAGGGGTCAGAAGCAAAACACTGGTGAGAAGGAATAGGGGGAAATAAGGGGAGGGGGAGTACAAAGGGGGTAAATAGAATGGAGGGAAATAGACAGTAAAAATAACTGTGAATGTGAATGGGATGAACCCTGCCATAAATCAGAAGCAAATAGCAGAGTGGATTAAAAACCAGAATCCTACAATATGTTGTTTATAGGAAACACATTTGAAGCAGAGAGATACACACAGAGTAAAGGTAAAAGGTTAGAGTAGACTATATTATGCTTCAGCTAAAGTAAAAAAGGCAAGGGTAGCAATCCTTTTCTCAGACAAAGCAATGGGAAAAATAGATCTAATTAAAGGAGATAAGGAAGGAAAATACATCTTGCTAAAAGGTATGATAGATAATGAAGTAATATCAATACTAAACATGTATGCACCAAGTGGTATAGCATCCAAATTCTTAGAGAAGTTAAACGAGTTACAAGAGGAAAAAGACACCAAAAACTATACTAGTGGGGAATCTGAATCTTCCCCTCTCAGAATTAGATAAATCTAGTCATAAAATAAATGTGAAAGAAGTGAAAGAGGTGAATAGAATGATAGATGTCTGGAGAAAATTGAATGGGTATAGAAAAGAATATACCATTTTCTCAGTGGTACATGGTACATATTCCAAAATTGACCATGTATTAGGGCACAAAAACCTCATAGTCAAATGTAGAAAGGCATAAATAATAAATGTATCCTTCTCAGATCATGATGCAATAAAAATTACATGTAATAAAGAGCCATGGAAATGCAGACTGAAAATTAATTAGAAACTAAATAATTTCATCCTAAAGAATGAGTGGGTCAAAAACAAATCATAGAAATAATCAATAACTTCATCCAAGAGAATGACAATGAGACAACATAACAAAACCTATAGGATGCAGTCAAAGCAGTACTTAATCTCTAAATGTTTATATGAGTAAAAAAGAGAAAGAGGAGATCAATGAAATGGGCATGCAAATAAAAAATCTAGAAAAAGAACAAATTAAAAATCGCCAATTAGATACTAAATTAGAAATCCTGAAAATCAAAGGAAAAATTAATAAAATTGAAAACAAGAAAACTATAGAATTAATTAATAAAACTAAGATCTGGTTTTATGGAAAAAAAGAAAAAAGAAAATAGATAAACCTTTAGTTAATTTAATTTTAAAAAAAGAAAGAAGAAAACCAAATTACCAGTATCAAAAATGAAAGGGGTGATTTCACCAACAATGAAATGGAAATTAAAGCAATAATTAGGAACTATTTTGCCAAACTGTATGCCGATAAATTTGACAATCTAAATGAAAATGGATAAATATTTACAAAAGCACAAATAACTGCCCAGGTTAACTGAAGAGGAAATAAAATCCTCAAATAAGTCCATATTAGAAAAAGAAATTGAACAGGCCATTAATGAGCTCCCTAAGAAAAAAAATCTCCAGGGCCAGAATAGGTTTACAAGTGAATTCTACCAAACATTGAAAGAGCAATTAATTTCAATACTATACAATGTAAAAATTGGTGAAGAAGTACTACCAAATTCCTTTTATGACACTAATATAGTGTTGATATCAAAACAAGGCAGAGCCAAAACAGAGAAAGAAAATTATAGACCAATTTTCTTAATGAATATTGATGGAAATATCTTAAATAAAATTAGCAAGGAGATTACAGCAAGTGATCACCAGGATAATACATTATGACCATGTGGGATTTATACAAGGAATGCATGGCTGGTCCAACATTAGGAAAACTATCAACATAATCAACCACATCAATAAGAAAACTAACCAAAATCATATGATTATCTCAATAGATGCAGAGAAAGCTTTTTACAAAAAATGGCACTCATTCCTAATAAAAATACTAGAGAGCATAGGAATAGGTGGAGCTTTCCTTAAAATAATAACCAGTATCTACCTAAAACCATCAGCAAGCACTATATGCAATGGGGATAAGCTAGAGGCATTCCCAGTAAGATCAGGGGTGAAACAAGGATATCCATTATCACCTCTATTATTTAATATTGTTAGCTTTAGCAATAAGAGAAGAAAAAGGAATTAAAGGAACTGGAATAGGCAAGGAGAAAACAAAACTATCACTCTTTGCAGATGATATGATGGTATACTTAGAGAATCCTAGAGGATTAACTAAAAAACTACTTGAAATGATAAACTTTTTGGCTCCATCTCTCCATCCACAAAGCCACCACACCTTCTCATGTAGCGGCTGAAGTATTGGGACATTATCCCAGCCTATGGAACACACACCGATATCTTTGTCCTCCAATCTACCTTCCCAACATGTTCTCAGTTGCTGCTTTCATGGGAGGGATTGGGTATAAAGCTAAGTTCTATCTTCAGGTTGTAGTGGGAAAGCCAGGAATCCAGGGAAAGAAGGAATAGTACCTTAGAATTGAGACCTTGGTTAGGCAAAAGAGAAGAGATGTAGAAAAGGGGTAGAGGGGTGGGACAAATTGCATCAAATATAGTTCAGGACAGTTGAGGACACATTTCTTTCAGTCATTCCCTTTTGGTAAATGGGGGGGGGGTGGTAAAAAAAGGGAGGGAAAACAAGAAAGGATAGAATGGATTGAGATGTACACTTGGCAATCGTAACTATTCCTGTGAATGGAGGAGGCTAGCAGAATGGATTAGACAGCAGGACCCAACAGCATGTTATTTATAAGAAACATGCTCCCAAGAGAAAGATTCACATGAAGTAAAAGTAAGGGGCTGGAATAAAAGCTATTATGCTTGTTATCTTGAGAAGTAGCAATTATGATCTCAGACAATTCAAAAGCAAATATATATATATGATTAAAAGCGAAGAACAAACAACTCTATCTTGTTAAAATATGATAGAAAATTAACATAAATACTTAATATGTATACATTGAATGGCATTGGAATAATAAAGGGAAAATTAATCAAATTGCAGGGAGGAATAGAGAGTAAAAATATAATAATTGGGAATCTCAGTGTATACTCTCTCATACCTAAATACATTTAACCAAAAAAGTAAACAAAATAATTTAAGGATATAAATATATTTTTCAAAATGCTAGGTATGATAGATACTTGGAAATTACTGAATGAGACAAAAAAAGAAGGAGCGTACATATTTTTCAGCTGTGCAAGACACCTCTACAAAAATGGCCATACTCTGAAGTATGAAAATCTCCCAAATGAAGGCAAAGAGAAACATCCAACACATACTTTACTGATAAGAACACCAGACAGATCATTGTCAATAAATGGTCTCTGAAGAAATGATTCAAAATAAATTGGAGACTAATTTAAACCTATAAAAATTGAATCAAAGTACAAACCACAGAAACAATAGAAAATTTCATCAAAAATAATGACAAAAAGCATACTCAAACCATTGGGATGCAGCCAAAGCATTCCAAAGCCATGGGATTACCTGAATAAATGCTGAAAAAAAGCGTTTCATAAAATACATCACCTATTTTCTGTTTCAATAACATAATATATATGTAAAGCCAAAAGCTAGTATTATATTTAATGGAGACAAATTAGAGACTGTTCTGATAAGATCAAAGTAAAAGCAAAATTTTCCATTACCATCACTATTATTTAAAATAATGCTAGAATTGTTAGGGGCAGCTTGGTGGAAAAATGGATAAAATACTGGACCTGGAGTCAGTAAGACCTTGAGTTTTAATTTGGATTCAAACATTTATTAGCTGTGTGATCCTGGACCCCTTCCCCTGAGGGGAAAATGGCAAAAACAAACAAACAAACCAACAAAAAAAACTCTTCAGTATCTTTGCCAAGACAACCTCAAGTGGGGTCATAGAGAGTTAAACATGACTGAAAATGAATAAATGACAAGAAATGTTAGCTACAAGGGTGGAGCCAAGCTGGCAAAGTCAGGATGGGACCCAGGAGAATTCACCCAACATTCCCTTACAAATAAATAACTTTAGAATAACACCTCAAATCAAATTTTTGAGTAGCAGTGCAAACAAAAAATCAAAGGGAAAATTTTTGTAGCCTAAGACAACTTAGGAGTTTCACAGGAGAAATCTGTGACACTGAAGTAAGAATAGGCATGAAGCACAGCAGAAAAACCAATGGTGGACCTTGGAGGTGACCACAAAAGTGGTAACAGCACCTATAGGAGCTCTCAGCTCAGATAAGGGAACTGAACAACTTCTCAGAGATTACAGTGGATCTTTTGCTGCCACTGGTTTCACTTGGTACTGATTGGCAACTATATTACCCAGAAACAGTTTTAGGTCACTGTTTAAGAGTTCAAAGGAGCACTAGTACTTGTGGCTACAGGTAAATAGGGACCCTTCCTGGGTAAATCCCAGAGCACAGAGTAGGAGAAGAGTGATCACACCTCTTCCCACAGATCACACCACCTTGGAAGTACCAAAATATTACAGATCTCCAGAATTAACTCTTAAATAGCAGCACAAAAACTTGAAGCTTGACACAGTGCATCCCCCTCCCGGATGAACAGAGGACAACTCTAACATAAAGTTAAAGGTAAAAAAACATGCTGGGAAAATGAACAAGTAACAACAACAACAAAAATAACTTGTCCATATAAAGCTATTACACTGTCAAAGAAAACCAAAATGTCAATTTAGAAAGAGACAACAATGTGAAAACAGCTACAAGAAAAGTCTCAAAGATAACTCCTAATTTGACCTAAGCCCAATAATAATTCCTAGGCAGTTAAAGAAAGAAATAAGAGAGAATTAACACCTTGGTAAAAGAGATACAAGAAATACTGAAGAAAACATCACCTTAAGCACAGAATTAGCTCCATGGTAATTTAAAACACACAGACACACACACACAGACACACACACACACACACACACACACGTCACTGAAGAGAACTCCTTAAAAAGAAGAATTGGCCAATAAGTGGGGAAATGTTACAAAAGCTTACAGGAAAAAAAATGATTCCTTAAAAATTATAATTGGGCAAATGGAAGCTAATGAATCCATGAGATTTCAAGAAATAATAAAACCAAATCAAAAGAATGAAAATAGAAGAAAATGTGAAATATCTCATTGGAAAACCAAAACTGACCTGGAAAATAGATCAAGGAGAAATAACTCAAGAATTATTAGACTTCTCAAAATCCATGGTCAAAGAAAGAGCCTAGATATCATATTTCAAGAAATTGAAAAGGAAAGTGCCCTGATGTCTTTGATCCAGAGAATAAAACAAAAATTGAAAGAATCCACTCATTACCTCCTGAAAGAGCCCAAAATGAAAACTCCAAAGAACATTATAACTAAATTACAGAACTCCAAGGTCAAGTAGAAAATATCACAAGCAGCCAGAAAGAAAACAAAATTAAATATCATAGTGCCAGAGTCAAGATCACATAAGATTTAATAGATTCCACATTAAAGGATTGAAGGGCTTAGAATATGATATTCTGGAAGGCAAAGAAACTAGGATTACATCTAAACCAAACATTACCTACCCAGCCTTCCCTACTTCCTTCAAAAGAAAAAAATAGATATTTAATGAAATAGAACTTTTAAGCGCTCCTAATGTAAAGACCAGAAGTAAATAGAAAATTTGACATTCAAAGAGAAGACTCGAGAAGGATAAAAAGGTAAACATAAAACAGTAATCATATGGGACTCAATAAAGTTAAACTGTATTCCTACAAAGGAAGATGATATGTGTAACTCCTAAGAATTTTATTATTATTAGGGCCATTAAAAGGAATTTACATAGACAGAGGACATGGATGTGTGTGTATGTGTGTGTCATAAGAATATGCACACATATGGAAGGGGGGAAGGGACATAAAGAGGTGGGGCAGATTGAGGGAGGCAGTGGTCAGAAGCAAGAAAGACCTTTGAGGAGTGACAGGAGAAAGAGAGAGAGAAAAGGATAGAGGAAAATGGGATGGAAGGAAATTCACAGTTAGTGATCATAACTATGAATGTGAAAGGGATGAATTAACCCACAGAACAGAAGCAGAGAGAATGATTTGAACACTCGAATCCAAAAATATATTTTGTACAAGAAACACTCTTAGGACAGAAAAAACACACAGAGATGAAATGAAGGATTGAAGCAAAGTCTATTACGCTTCAGCTAAAGTGAAGAGGGCAGAAGTAGCAATCATGATCTCACACAAAGCAAAAACAAAATTTAGAACTAATTGAAAGAGATAATAAGAGAAACTATATTTTACTAAAAGGTACTATATATTACCTCACTGAGGTAATATCAAAAAATGTTTACATCAAGTTTTTCTTATAAAGGTCTCATTTCTCAAAAATAAAGGGAACTGATTCAAATTTATAAAAATAAGAGCCCTTAATTGACAGTCAAAGAATATGGATAGGCAATTTTCAGAAGAAAAAAATCAAAGCTATATATAATCATATGAAAAAATGCTTTAAATCCCCAATGATTAGAGAAAGGAAAACAACTCTGAGGTACCACCTCACACCTATCAGAAATGACAAATGTTGGAACTATGCCCAAAGGACTATAAAGCTGCATGTACCCTTTGATCCAGAAATACCACTAATGTACTTTACATAGATCAAAGAAAAAGGGAAAGAACTTATATGTAGAAAAAAACATTAATAGAAGCTCTTTTTGTGGTGACAAAGAACTGCAAATTGAAGGGATTCTCATCAGTTTGGGAATGGCTGACCAAGTTGTGGCATATAATTGTGATGGAGTATATTGTGCTGTAGGAAATGATGAGGGGGTGGCTTCAGCAAAACATGGCAAGATGTATACGAACTGATAAAAATTGAAGTGAGCACTGAAAAAGCATTGTGCATAGTAACAACAATTTTGCAATGGTGATCAACTTTTATATATTACCAAAGTCAAGCAGAAAGAAAATCCATTAAAAATAACTATAGCATTATAAAATGTTTAAGAGTAGATATACTCTTAAAGATCACACATGTGAACTGTAAAGATACAAGTACAAAGAACTTTTATAGAAATAAATGCAGAACTCAATAAAATTAATCATATTAATTACTCAAATCTTCATGCCAACATAATAGCAAAGGTAGGAATTTCTGGGTCATGAGAGCAACAAGATGGAGAACTAGACATTTTATCCAACTCCCATGTCCTCTCAAACCTCTCCAAAAAGGAAATTATGTACTGAAGATGAAGTAACTTCACCTGTCTAGGACACCCAGAATTCAAAAGAAGGTTAAAAAAATAAATCCAAACCTAATAAGTGATATTCTCTGACCATGAGCTCACTCAACAGACTTTCCCCAGCTCCCATGTGCTAGGGATTGAGTGTACTAGCAGACTCATGGACAGGGAATCCTTGGTTACATTAAAATCCAACCCTACACACTGGGACCTCTTTCTTCTTTCCAGTGCCATGGAGTCCTTTGTTCCAAGCTGCTGAAGTTTGCTCAGGACCTGAGAGCCATCTTGGTTATAGTCCATGAGGAGCAAAAGCCTGTCAGGATACCAGAAGCACCCAAGTGCCAAAGCAATGAACTACTAGTGCCAGTGAACACAGGCAGTAGACTTCTTGTGCCAGGTTAGAGAACTAAAGAACAAAGGGGGTAGGACAAGCTACCAGGATGGGACATCATATATACAATGGGCTGTGCAGCACTCCATCAAACCTGAGGGAAAGAGCACAGCATCTAACTAGGGACAGTTTGTTGTTCTTATTGTTGTCATTCAATTGTAGAGGAGTTTGCCATTTCCTTCTCCATGTGCCCCCATTTTACAGATGGGGAACTGAGGAAAATAGGGATTAAGTGACTTCCCCAAGGTCACATAGCTAGTATCTGAAGCCAAATTTGAACTCAGATCTTTCTGACTCTGAGCCTGGTGTCCATCTACTGTACCACTTACCTGCCCAGGGCACCACCCAAAAATCATTCAGGGAAGAGACAATGGTTGGTGAACAGTGAATTGTCCATGATGTGAAGAGTCAGATGATTTGAGATCCAAGCCCCAAAGAAACTAAAATCAGAGAGGAGAAAGTAAAAAAGTGAGTGATAAGTAAAATGGGGGCAGGGAATGGAAAGACACAGAAATTACCAA
This sequence comes from Dromiciops gliroides, assembly GCF_019393635.1. Taxonomy (NCBI): domain Eukaryota; kingdom Metazoa; phylum Chordata; class Mammalia; order Microbiotheria; family Microbiotheriidae; genus Dromiciops; species Dromiciops gliroides. The sequence continues at coordinate 298,151,318 of NC_057865.1, read as the reverse complement.
AGATTTCAGAAATAAAAAAATTCATAAGTCTTGAACATAAATACCTAAATCAACAGGAAATACAATAACAACAGAAGGAAATATGGCCTCCAGATAAAGTAGATGAGTTCAAGCATCTATGAATAAATGCTGCAAAAAACAATAAGACTACCTAAATTAATTCATTTATTCAATTATATACCAATCAAAGTACAAAAGCATTGGAAGAAAAAATGAAATTCATCTGGAGGAAAATGATTATAATGTAATTTAATAATTCATTATTTAACATTAATAAATTCAATGCCAATTAATAAATTAAATGGCAAATTTAACATTTAATTATTTACTATAATAAGTTTGTTGTTTAATAATAGCATTTATATAGCACTTTAAAGTTTGCAAAGCACTTTACAAATACCATCTTACTTTATCCTCACAATAATATAGGGAGGGAGGTGCTATCATTATCCTTATTTTATGGATAAGGTAACTGGGGCAGAAAAAGATTGGGTAACTTACTCAAGGTTGTACTACTAACAGTGTCTGATTTGGGTTTTGAACTCAGATCTTTCTAACTCCTGGTCCAGTGCTGTATCCACTGTGCTACATAGAGGAAGCAATGGAAAAAGTACTGGAAGCAAGGCAGGGGGTGGCGGTCGGGGGAGCAGAGGCAGATCCTAAATCAAATTACAACAAGGAGTATGAACTCCAAACTACTTGGTACTGATTTATCAATAATAAGTTTGACCAAAAAGAAGCAAGCTAGCCTAGGAGTGTAGCACTTAGGAAATCCAAAGAACTCACCTTTGGGGTAAAGGCTGGCTATTTGGCCAATCCTGCCCTATCTCTTACAAATTCATTTTAGAACAACATCTCATACCACATACCATAACAAACTCAAATGAATCAGTGACCTAGATAGAAAAGTTCACACCACAAAGAAATGAGAGAAGCAAGAAAGAAAATGTTTCACAACTATGGGTAAGGGAAGAATTCATGGCCAAACAAGTTATAGAGAAGACTACAGAAGATAAAAGGAACATTTTCAATTCTACATAAGCAAAGTTGTACATAAGCAAAGTCAGTATAATTAATAATTACAAGAAAATTAGGAGGGAACTGGTTAACAGTTAAATGGGACAGGAGGGATCATTGCAGTCAAAGTTTCTAATCAAGGCTTAGTATTCAAGACATATGAGCAACTGACTCAAATCCATCCAAATGATGGCCACTCCAAAATTGAGAGAAAATCAAAGACTAGCAACAAACATCTCCTAAAGAAAGAAATCCAAGCAATCAATAGGCATGTTGTTGTTGCTGTTGTTGTTGTTTTAATGCTTCAAATCACTAACGGATTTAAGACAATTCTGAGGTATGGGTTCCCACCAATAAGATTAACAAAGATTGTTTTTTTTTTTTAAGTGGGGGAAGCCAAAGTTGTGAGAGGGTCTTTAGAAAGATTGGAACACTAGTACATTTTTAGGGTACTTATGAATTGGTCCAATAATTAGGGAAAGTAACTTGGATCTAGAACCCAAATTCACCAAACTCTATTTATCCTTTGACCCAGCAATATTTTTCCTGGGCCTATGCCTCAAAGAAATTAAAGAAAGATTAGAGGGAAAAGAACCCTAGTATAAAAGTATTTTAGTAGTATTTTTGTTGCATGGTGAGGTTGTTGGGGTTTTTTTTTTGTTGTTGTTGTTATTGCATTGAATAAAAAAAGGAAGTGACCCTAAATTGGGGAATGAGTGAACAAATTATGGCATATGAATATAATGGAATATTATTGTGTTACAAGATGAAAGGGACCATTTGGAAAAAAAAAACAGGAAGACTTGTATCAACTGATGTAAGGAGATAAGATCAATTTATGAAGCAACAATAACATTGTCAAGAAGAAGAAAAAAAAACTTTGAAAGACTTAGTAACTGATCAAGACAATAGCCAACCACAACTCCAAAGCAGCAGTGGGCAAAGCTTGCTACCAATGCACTGACAAAGGGTAGATAGATACCAATTGCAGAATGGGCCATATATAATTTGGAGCATGGGAAATGTGTGTATTTGCTTTGATTGTGTTTCTCTACCACATGCATTGTTTTTTTTCTTTTGTACTGGCTTGGGGGTTCCAGGAAAGGAAAGCTAGCCATACATGCCATAGCTCCCCCCACAAAAATATTAGGTCATTACAGGGTGGTTACTCATTTCTTTTTGTTTGTTTGTTTTTGTTTTGTTTTGTTTTGTTTTGTTTTTGCAGGGCAATGGGGGTTAAGTGACTTGCCCAGAGTCACACAGCTAGTAAGTGTCAAGTGTCTGAGGCCATATTTGAACTCAGTTCCTCCTGGATCCAGGGCTGGTCCTTTATCTACTGCACCACCTAGCCACCCCTACTCATTTCTTAATATAAGAAAAATGATGGAAATTTAGACGGAAACATAAAAGACAACTGAATTCAACATAATGAATTTGTTATGTTCTTTAAAAAAAAAAAGAAGCCAGCTGCATGTAATAGTCATTTGTGTTTTCACATGTAGTCCTCTTTTTCTGTTCTCTTTTGCATATAAAAATATTATTGTATTTTCATTAAATTCAGAATAAGAATGTCTAGAATGTCTTCCTAATGTCTATCCCATGAAGCCTTTTGCTCTAGGCTATTGGGAGCCCACTCATCTTTGCAGACCCAGCTAAGATACTGGCTCCCACAAGTAGCCACATACACACACACACACACACACACACACACACACACACACACACAAAGGCTAAGGAAATGTTGATCTGGAATGGTCAGGACGATAAAATCTCTTCATTTTAAAGCTGTGAGAAGAATCTGAAGTTGTGAGGTTTGAAGACACTTATGTGAGCTAGTAAGCAGCAGAGCCAAAATATGACATTGTGTCCTTACCATACAGTAATCTGCATTTAATTGAATTGAAGGAACAATTATTATGCTACAGCTGCTCATGGCCTTGCCTCTAGGTACATTGGCAATTATTTGGGAGCTTTGTGTCCCAGAACACTGTACAGGGCCCTGCACTCAGAAAGTGTTCTTAGGTTTCTTATTAAATAGATGAGTCAGTGATGTCTAAGCTTCTCTGATTGGCAATCAAGGCCACTGATAGTGCCACCTTACCTATTTAAATTTACCTCTCATTTCTTGCTAACTTGTTCTCTTTCCTTTATAATGCTGATCTGTGGACTAATTTTTCCCATCATTAAGCTGTGGCTCCCACTGCTCATGCTCCTCCCTAAAATGCTCCCAACCACTATTGACCATATAGATCACTATTCACAGCAGATAATTCAAGGCCCAGCTCAGGCGCCATGCCTTTCATAAAGCCTGCCTCCAGAACACTGTCTCATAGTTATCTCAACAATTTCCATTTATCTATTTTTGGTTTTTGTTGTTGTTTGGTCATTTTCAGTCATGTCACACTCTTTGTGACCTCATTTGGTGTTTTCTTAGCAAAGATACCAGAGTAGTTCACCATTTCCTTCTCAAGCTCACTTTACAGAAGAGGAACTAGGGAAAATAGTGGTAAGTGACTTGTCCAGGGTTATGCAGCTAGTAAGTGTCCATTACACATGGCAAACCAAATGTCTTAGAGATACTTTGAGCTCAACATTCCCCAAACCAAGCATTATCTTCTCCCAAAAATTCTCCCCTCTTTTGAATTTTCCTGTTACACTCAAGGACACCACCATCCTACCGGTCCCCTAGGCTTGCATTCTCTGAAATCTCGCTCCACATAATCAGCATATTGTCAAATCTTGAAACTTCTTTGTCTACACCAGAAGTGAAAAACATGAAGCCCATAATACTCCCTAGTTCCTAAGTAGATTTAAATGTAATTGAGAAATATTAACAAAATAAATAAAAATGTGATAGAACATAGACAATGTTAATATGTGGTTTTCTAAGCTAATATTTGGCCCAAAGAGATTCAGTGGCCCCTGTTTCTACCTGAGTTTCACAACACTACTGTAGAGTGCTGGGCCTAGAGTCAAAGAAGATCTAAGTTCAAATCAAGCCTCAGACACTTACCTAGCTTTGTGATTCTGGCAAGTCACTTAACTTCTGCTTGCCTCACTTTACTCAACTGTAAAATGAAGATAATGATAACAACAGTATTTATTTCACAAGGCTGTTGTGAGTGTTAAATGAGAGGATATCTGTAAAGTGCTTAGCACAGTGTCTAGCACATAGTAGGCACTATAGAGATGGTTATTTTGCCCTTTCTTGCATATACTCACCTTTCTCTACTTACACAGCCACAACCTTAATTCAGGCCCATCTTTTGCTCAGTCTGTTGAAATAACCTTCTAATTGGTTTCCCAATCTTCAAGTCTTTCCCCACTATAATTCAACCCCCATTCAACTGCCGATATGATTTTCCCAAAACACAAGTCTGACCATGTCACCCCCCCTTACTTAGTAAATTCTAGTGGCTCCCTATTACCCCAAGATGAAAAAACAACCACACTTTTTGACATATAAAGATCTTCACATCCAGATACCATTCTCCTTCCCATTCTTCTCACCCATTATCCTCCTCCATAAACTCTTCCTCCATGATATGCTACTTGCTGCTCCCCACATAGAAAGACATCTCCCATTTCTTTGCTCTGGCATCAGCTTCCCCCCATGTCTGGAATGCTCTCCCTCCTTGCCTCTGCCTCTGCCTCTCGGTCATCCCTGCTTCTATTTGAGACTTACCTCAAGGACCACCTTCTGCAGGAAGCTTTTCCTAATGGCTTCAAATGCTAGCAACTTCCTCCTCAAACTACTGTGAGTTCATTTTCCATACATTTATTTCTGATTTTTGGTTCATAGGCTCACATGACCACAGATTTATACCCAACAGGGATCAAAGATGTCTGTTAGTGCACTGCTCCTCCTCTCTGCCCTACATGTTCTACAGATGTAAGGCCCAAGGAGGTGATATGCACAATGTTACCCAGGTATTAGGCGCCAGAGCTGGAATTTGAACCCAGGTCCTCTGACTCCTGAGGCAACTGTTCTTTCTCACAATATTCCCCGAGGCAGGTGATTCAAGTATGTTTCAGAAGAGATATCTGGGTCTCAATATGGGTAATTGAACTTGGGTCTCTCTTGACTCCCATTCTAGGGTGCTTCTCCTCAGGGTCACGTCATACTGCCTTTCCATGGCCAAGTTGGTCTTTTGGATTCAGACTTAGAGATGACAAAAGTGATTCTGTTGTACAAGTCTCCAAAATCTATAGGACAGAGTCCTGGACCTGGAATCCAAGGACCTGGATGCAAATCCTTGTTCTGCTACTTGCTACCCATGTGACCTTGGGTAGTCACATCAATCTTATGGACTTCTGATTGCTCAACTGTGAAATAAGGAGGTTTGACAAGCTGGCCTCAAAGGCTCTTCCAGTTCTAGACTTGGGATCTAGGATGAAGAAAGGACTGTCTCATTTGTGTATCGAGACATGTTTCTTTGGAAGTTCTGCTCCCCACTACCTCTGAACTGTTTTTTTTTTCCTCTTGAAATTCCCTACTCTGGGCTGGCTTTACAACTTCTATTACAATATACTTTATGGTCAACAGTGAAACTTGACTGCAACATATGGCCCTTTTACATTTTCGTGCATAAAGCCTATTTTCCCAAGGCTGATTCGATAGCTCATCATGCAATATTAAAGCCACATCATATTTCCTCCTGTAAGACATTAAAGAAAATCTCCATTCCTTTGAAAATATTGTAGAGAACTTTGGCTTGGTGAGCGTAAGGCACCTGGACATGTGTGAGCATCTCTTGCAATCAGAACAGGGTTCACAGATCTGGGGATTCCACACCTGGGTCCCTACAGTAGAATGTGCCCTCTCACAGGGCTGGAGGAGGCATCATGAACATTGGTGCATGACAATAGTTTCCAAGGTAGAAAGAGTCATTTTTAGGTGTGGAAATGGGGGCCTCCAGAGACTGGATTAGATGGAAACTGCTTTCTGCTTCAACTTTGGACAATGAGATGCCACATTGGAAATTCTTCATGGCTATTTATAATCAACAAGAGATTTCCTGCTGTCTGGGAAGAAATTGAAACAATATCACCAAGCTATGGAAACCTTTCTTGGATTAACATTCGGGGCCTCAGCAAATCCTTGTACACTCAGCAGTGGGGGCTATTAGGCACCCTGCCTGCTGTGTCCCAACTCTAAAAACAGCCAACTTAGTTTGAAATGGAATTTGACATTTTGCATTATATTTGACACTCTGTGATGAGACCAACAGGGGATATGATGGTTTGGCTCCTTTCCCAAGTATGTGAGCTCAGCTGCTGAGCCCTGGGAATCCCAGAGTCATAAGCAGCCAAGCCCACTGCTAAGGACAGTACTCCAAGCACTCCCGGTTATTAGTTACCATCATTAGGGTTTGTCATTATGATTTCCTGCTGAGGCTCTAATTACTGCTCCAATAGGACCTCATTAAATCACACCCCACAGATTTACATTGGACTACACTAGAGTTGACTTTTGCTCTATATTCATTCAACTTCCATTCTTGAAGGATTCATGAATTCATCATGCCAACATCCATCCAAGCTCACTGATAATGTTGGAGAAGGCATACATGAATTGCTGTAGCTGAAAAACTGGGCATTCTTGGCTGATACTTGGCTGCTGTAAGGAAGCCTGACCCCTTGCTTCTCACTGCCAAACTTTGAGCTCCCACTCTTTGGTTTTTGATGACCCAGGGCTACTTCCATGAAAGCATGGGGAAGTGGAGAAGGACATTCCTTAGGTTTTAAAAAGATCAGTGTCAAATATTGCACTTGGGTTAAAAATATCAGCTGCTCAAGTATAGGATGAATGAGATGCTCCTCTCCAAAACAGCTTACATAAAAGCTGCTTGGAAGTTTTAGTGAACTGAAATCACAAGCAGAATCTGTATGCCCATTTGACTGGCATGTTATATTGTGACTTCCTTTCATTTATGGGTTAGACTAGATAGTTCCACTGAGGTTCTTTCCAAGTCTTAATTCTGTGATCCTATAGTTCTAGACGAAGCAGTAGTGTGAGAAGACAGACAACAAAACTATCATCATTCGTGGCTTTATTGATAGAGGCAAAGTGACAAAGTTGAGTGAGGCAATGATCAATCCTTCTGTCCTCTGCCCTACCTAATCACATCAGCAGTGTTGTCTGAAGTTCTGGGAGCTACAAATTAGGACAAATTGGAGACCATTCAGAGAAGGGGAAAGAACTGCGTGTCAGGACACATGAAGGGTCTAATAGGGTTAAGCTTGGGAAAGGGAAGACCTGCTTTAAGGACCATCACCTGGAAAAGGGATTAGATTTTATTTTACCTGGCCCCTCAGGGAAGATCTAGCACTGGTCCATGATAATTGCAAGGAAATTAGTTTTTAGTTCCATATCAGTAAACATACTAATAATTAGAATTTTCTAAATCTAGAACTGCTTACTAAGTAGGAAGGAAGGAAGGAAGGAAGGAAGGAAGGAAGGAAGGAAGGAAGGAAGGAAGGAAGGAAGGAAGGAAGGAGGAAGGGATAAAAGGAGAAAGGGAGGGAGGAAAGAAGGATTTGTTAAGTGACTACTATGTTCCAGCCACTTCGCTAAGAGCTTTAAAAATATCATCTCAATGAATCCTCAGAACAATCCTGGGAGGTAGGAGATATTATTACCCCAATTTTACAGTTGAGGGAATTGAGGCAAACAACAACTAAGTGATTTATACAGTCACACAGCTATTGTCTAAGGTCAAATTTGAACACAGGCCTTCCTGACTCCAGTTCCAGTACTCTATCCACTGTGTGCCACCTGACAACCTAGGTGAGTGGGGAGTTATTTACCACTGGACTTCTTTAAGTGAAAGTTGGATGACCATTTGTGGAGAGTATTGGGAAATATGTATTTATGTGTATACACATATGTGTATGTATAGATGTATAAGTATGGATATAGGTATACAGAGATAAATAGATGTGTGCCCATGAGTATGGATATATGTGTTTACACATAGACATATACATGTAAGGATAGATAGATGGGTGAGAGCAATATGATAAATGAGAAAGAGATATATGACAGAGATGAGAAAGAGGAAGAGATGATAGGAGAGAGAGAGAGAGAGAGAGAGAGAGAGAGAGAGAGAGAGAGAGAGAGAGAGAGAGGAAATAGGTGTGTGCATGTAGGTATATTGCAAGGACTAGAGACATGGACTATAAACTCTCCATTTGTTTCTGACTATGAAATAGCATATTCCATCAACCTCAGGAAACACTTTGTCCCAGCCTTATGGGAACTTTTTTTGTTTGGGAGCTTAAGTGTGATACCAAAACACTCCCTTCACAGCATCAATAATGGTCCTGTCAAAAATAATTGATGACAATCTTAAAACACATTAATGTTTACTAAGTGTTTTATACCCAGGATCTCCTTTAAATGGACATGTTTTCCCCTAACTGATCATAAACTCCTTGAGGAAAAGCGCTCTTTCAAGTCTGTCTTTGCACATGATGGATACTTTAAAATGATTTTGATTGATTAATTCTTAAAACAATCCTGTGAAGCAGGTACTATCAGTATTAAGATGCCCATTTTATAGTTAACAAAACTGAGACCAAGAGAGTAAGTGGTTTGCCCATTGTCATTCAGCCAGTAAATACTAGATTCATTTTTTTCAGGGCAATGGGAATTAAGTGACTTGCCCAGGGTCACACAGCTAGTAAGTGTCAAGTGTCTAAGGCCAGATTTGAACTCAGGTCCCCCTGAATCCAGGGCCGGTGCTTTATCCACTGCGCCACCTAGCTGCTCCCTAGATTCATTCTTGCAAGGTTGCTTCAAGGTGACTACTGTAAGCCTTAAAGTGAGATACAAGAATTAGTTATTCATTCAGCAGAGTGTTGGAACTGGAGTCAGAAAATTGTGTTTTAATCTGGCCCATGTTATTTCACTGCATTATAGAGTCAAAGGTCTAGAGCTGGAAAGATCTTTGGGGCTATTTAGTACAACTTCCTCATTTTAGAGATAAAAATAATGGGGATCAGAGAGCTTAAGGAACTCATCCAAAGCTAAGTGGTTGTAAATGGAAGACATGCAGAGGAAGGGCCCAAATCCAGGTTTTCTGGCTGCAAATTCAACACCCTGTCATTGTACCAGGCTCTCTCACTTCCTAGTTCTATGACTATGGATATGTCACAACCTCAAAGACATTGTTTCAGTTTCCTTATCCTTTGTTGTTTTTTCAGTCGTTTCAGTTGTGTCCAACTCTCCATGACCCCATTTTAAGTTTTCTTGACAAAGACACTGGAGTGGTTTGTCATATCATATTCTATCCCATTTTACAGATCAGGAAACTGACCAAAGTATCTTGCCTAGAGTCACACAGTTAGTAATTATCAGTAGTCAAATTTGAACTTGGGTTCTTCTGACTCTAGGAATTGTCAAAAAATATGTTTTAATATGTTTTCAGATGCTATCAGTTCTTTCTCTGTAGATGGACTGCGGTTTTCATAAGTCCTTCAGAGTTATATTGGATGATTGCCTTCCTGAAAATAACCATGTGCCTCCCAGTAGATCATCTTACACTATTGCTGTTATTTTGCATACAGTACATTTCATTCTGCTTCAGTTCATGTGGGTATTTCCAGGTTTTTCCGATAGCATCCTGTTCATCATAACTTTTCTTTACTACCTTAAACTTGACTAAGAATTTTCTTCACAATAGCCCAGCAGATTTGGTACCATACATTTTGCCATTGTAGTCAATCATCATAACTATTTCCCTCCATCCTATTCCCTTCCCATGATATTTATTTTATTTTCTCTTATTTTTCTGTATTCCTCCTCAAAAGTGTTTTGCTACTAACTGCACCCTCCCCCACTCTACCCTCCCTTCATTCACCCTTCCCTCCTTATACTCTTCCCCTCCCCCTTTCCTGTAGAATTAAATAGATTACTCCTTCCAATGGGGTCTGTATGTTATTCCCTCCTTGAGCCCACTCTGATGAGATTAAGATCTTTGAGCTAATTCTGTTTTCTAAATGTTTCTTCCTCTTTCCTCCTCAACTCTCCCTATGAAATTAAGCAATCCAATATATGTCATACATGTGCAGCTATGCAGACCATCTTTACCTTCCTCAAAAGTGTTTTGCTTTTTACAGCTCCCTCCCCCAAACTTTCCTTCCTTCCCCTCTTCTTCCACCCCCCCCTTATCTCCTTCCCCTCCCACTTTCCTTCAGAGCAAAAATATATTATTATACCCACTTGAGGGTGTATGTTATTCCTTCTTTGAGCCAATTCTGATGAGAGTAAGGTTAACTCACTCCCCCACTCCTTTTTCCTCTTCCCCTCCCCTCCATAAGCTTTTTTCTTGTTTCCTTCATGTGAGCTACCTCTCCCCAGTCCACCTCTCCCCTTACCCTCCCCCCAGTGCATTCCTCCTACTCCTCAACCCTATTTTACAGATGTCATCATGGGTTAGCTATGTGGCATAGTGGATAAAGCACCAGCCCTGGAACCAGGAGGCTCCAAGCCCAAATCAGGCACCTGACTTAAGACACCCCACCATGCTTGCCCCACAAAGAACAAGGATAAACAAAAAATACATGCTTTACAGGTATCATCCCTTCATATTCATTTCAAACCTGTGTCCTCCAAGTGTATTCCTTACTGAGAAAGTTCTTATGAGTTTGAAGTATTATCTTCCCATGTAGGAATGTAAACAGTTTAATCTTTTAATATCCCTCATGATTTCTTTTTCCTGTTTACCTTTTTAAGCTTCTCTGGGGTCTTGTATTTGAAAGTCAAATTTTCTACTCAGTTCAGGTCTTTTCATCAAAAATGCCTGAAAGTCCTCTTTTTCATTGAAGTCCCATTTTTTCCTCTGAAAAAATCATAATCAGTTTTGCTGGGTATGTGATTCTTGGCTGTAGTCCCTGTTCCTTTGCCCTCTGGAATATCATATTCCATGCCCTCTGGTCCTTTAATGCAGATGCTGCTAGATCCTGTTCTATCCTTATTGGAGCTCCACAGTATTTGAATTCATTTTTTTCTAGATGCTTGCAATATTTTCTCCTTGACCTGGAAGCTCTGGAATTTGGCTATAATTTCCTGGAGGTTTTCCTTTTGAGATCTCTTTCAGGAGTTGATTGGTGGATTCTTTGAATTTCTATTTTACCTTCTGCTTCTAGAATGTCAGGGCAATTCTCCTGACAATCTCTTGGAAGATGTTATCTAAAATCTTATTTTGGTCATGGTTTTCAGGTAGTCCAATGATTTTCAAATTATCTCTTCTGGATCTATTTTTCAGGTCATCTGTTTTTCCAAGGAGATATTTCATATTGCCAGTGACTCGCCTTTGCCCCTTCTCCTGTTATTGGAAACAGTTCCGCCACGAGAAGGCCAGGAGTTGGGCTTCGGTTGTCAGACACTATTTGAGATGCACTGGCACCTTAAAAACCAGTCGCTTTGGGCAGGTGGGGCTTGTTAGCCTTGGCAGACAACTCGCTTAGGGGAAGGAAACCCTGATTTTAAACCTCCGCTGCCTTGTGGCTATACCCATATATGGGAAAGATTTTGGGAGTTAACCTTGAGGAAAAATCAGGAGTCAGAGTCCCTTAGGCAGTTGGATGTTGGACATCACATCCCTCTGGCAACTCTTGCAGTGGCACTGGTGCCAAACTGTATTGGCTCAGCCTCTCCTTTGGATCCACCAGAGTCACGGAGAGGGAAAACCTGCTGCATGGGAAACAGCTTGTTTTCCATATTGATCTGCCCAGGCCAGTGCCCTGGAGAGTATACTCCAGCTACTCCTTATGGGGTAGAAACAACACGGGATGCAGCAGTTACTGGTTATAAGTCATTTGGGAGCTGTGGCTCCCTTATCGGACTGCATAGCCACAGTGTGGCCTGTGGCTCTTCAAGGCGCTGATCCATGGTCGTCCATGACTGGTGGAGGCCTACTATTTCATATTGCCCTCTATTTTTTTATTTATTTGGATTTTCTTTATTGTGTCTTGGTTTCTCATAAAGTCACTAGCTTCCATTTGTTTAATCCTAATTCTTAGGCAATAATTTTCTTCAGGCAGTTTTTTAATCTCCTTTTCCATTTGGTTTTTCAAGCTGTTGACTTTTTCTCTCATTTTTGCTCTCATTTCTCTTTCAATTCTTTCCTCCACCTCTTTAAATCTTCCTTCTATCTCTCCTACTTTCTCTTCAAAGTCCCTTTTGATCACTTCCATGGCCTGAGACCATTTCGTATTTTTCTTTAAAGCTTTGGATATAGGGGCCCTGAGGTTGTTATCCTCTTCTGAGGGTGTACCTTGATCTTCCTCATCACTGAAGAAACTTTCTATAATTCTCAACTTTCTTTACTTGCTCACCTTGCCATCTTTTACTTGACTTTTAACTCCCCACTAGGGCTACACTGTCCCAAGCTTTGGAGGGCCCCAGGTGTTTCAGTTTGAGGAAGGGCAGGTTTTTCCTCTCGCCTGGCCTGTTCTCTAGTCTGAAGATTAACCTCAAGCCTACTTATTAATTAACCAACCAGCAAAGCTTTCTGTGCTATGGTTCTTAACTTTGATGAGCCTGTGCCCCTCCCCCATCTGGGCCTCCTGCCACTCAGGATTTCTTCCTGGTTTACTGCTGGGGTGGGACAGCCAAACTCCTCTCTAGGTCATGCTAACACCCCTGCACTTTCTCCCCTAGTCAGCTCTTCAGCCCTCTCATGTGACTACAAACTCAGTTCCAGAAGACGCTGGGGCTGCAGCTGATTCAGCTTGGTGGTAAATTTCTCTGGTTGGGCATGCCTGGGGTCTCTGTTTGCATGATCATGGGGTTGGACTTTACCCCTAGCCCAGCATGGTCCCCTTTAATCTATCTATGGCTGGAAGATAATCTCACCCTGTATTTTTGTGGGTTTTTCTGCTCCAAGGGTTCTTTTATCACTGTTTCTGGGGTAATTGTATCAGGAGCTCTGTGTATTTAATATCTTTCCTCTGCCATCTTGGCTCTGCCCCTGAAGTATCAGGTGGTCTTATTATTAGATTTGAAGGCCTATGGCCATGAAAGAAAAGGGTCTTTAGCCAGAGAAGAATGCCAGGAGGCAAGTCCCAATCAGAGCCAAACAGGAAGTCCTTCTACCACCAGATGTCTGATGATCTACTTGGCTTCCAGTTGGCTTCCAGCTTCAGATCATGTAAGCTTCTTGAGGGCAGGGGCTTAGAGTTGTATTCACAGCACTTAGCCTAGTACCTGGCTCATATTAGGCAATTAATAAATGCATGCTGTCTTAACTTGCAGGTGACATTCCTGATTCCTTTTAAAATCTTTCTCTTCATGTGTACTGGTTCTTTCTTTGATTAACATTCACTTATGTAAGCAGGAGCCAACTACATATCCCATACCAAATGCTTTTGCTCCCCTTTTAGGAGAAGCCCTAGACTTCAGTAAGAGAATAAAAGTGCCCCAAGACTATACAGTGAGAGTTTGGTGAGTCAATGAGGGTGAAGAAATGGCAGGCAAATTCCCCTAATTAGTTACCAGGATTCCTCTTGATTGAAGCTGTCCACAAGCCACATATCTGGGTATAGACTCCATAGTGACAAGTGAGTCATGACCTGTAAATACCAGCAGCAGCAGGAGAAACAAGATTAGGCTGGAAGAACCCTGCAATACAGTTTGGTATGAATTTAAAGTACATCAATTAATCAACAAGCATTTATAAAGAGTCTAGTATATGGTAAGGACCATGATGGGTGGAAGATATACGCATATGAAGAGAAAAAACAATCTCTTCCCTCAGGGAGCCCACTTCTATTGGGAATAATATGAAATGAGTATTGTAGAGGACCGGCTGAAGGCAGCTAGTCCTGGAGGCATGCAAGTATTGGGAACCTCCTTCTGGAAATGATCTCAATGACTTAGACTAAGGAAGCCTGAAACAACTTTTCATTTGAGCCCAGAGGCATCAGTCAGCAAAGGTTTTTGAGCAAAGTGGTGACTTGGTGAGACGTAGACATTTCCCAAGACCAGAAGCTAAAAGCATCCCACCTCCAGGATTCCCTTCAAGGCCACCAAAGAAATGATGGGGCTGATCCTTGATTGGAGAGAAGCTTCATCTGCCTGACTTATCACTTCCCTTCCCTTTTTTTGGTGCTCATCCTCCTTTCCTTTTGAATCTGCGATTTATTTGAGAAAGACATTCTAAACACATATTAGATGTGATCTGTTGGCTCCTCTTGAGAACTGAAGAAGGGGAGGGGGAAAAAACCCCACTTGAAAGCAAACACACCTGGTAAGCAAGCTGTTATTTCCATGGCCCCTGAGGCTCTGAGACAGAGGGAGAGCTTAATTAAAGGCAATGGAAAATTTTTCAAGTAAAAAATTAAGCAGTAATGGCTGAATTTCCCCATAAAACTCACCCAGCCTAGCTCTAAGCACAGCCTGTATTTATTAATAATAAGAACAAGCTGAACTTGCATGTCTATAAGTGTTTTAAAATTTTCAAAGTAAGTTAACAGTCATTTCATTTGAACCTAACCACAAACCTTGTGAGGGTGGGAATATTACAGATGTAATTGGTGCTATTTTACACATGAGGAGTCAGGCACAGAAAGGAAAAATGACTTACCCAAGTTTACTAAGGGCTCAAACAACTTATTCTACTATGCCAGGATACCTCCCAGGGAGTTTTACAGTTTAAATGGTCCACCAGCATACCTCTAGTGACATTGGCTGGTAGGCAACTAGTGCTTCCAAGGATGTAGGTTTCTACTAAAGGGAAGAGAACTACTGCCAATACTAAACAGTCCCTACCCTCCTCACTGTGCTGTCAATGGCCTTCTACAATGCAACAATTCACTTCCAACCGAGTTATCAAGCAGAGACTAGCCTCCTTCTTCTTACTCCCAGGAATGAAGGAAATGGTTGGGTTTTGTTGTTGTTATCTCCACAAGTAGGTTTGGGCCTAACCATACTCTGATTCCAACTCTTATCTCAATAAGATGGAAACAACCTTGAAGAATTTCAGAGTGTTCAGTCTCTCTTCTGCTAGTCTACAAGCTTCTTTGAGTACAGAGACTATATCATGTTGACCTTGGCATTGCCTTTAACTCCACATATAAGACCCTACCTGTAGTCAGATGTCAGCAGATTCTGTTAGATAGGTCAACTCCCCTTGACTTAACCGTAGGGAAAGAACACTGATCCAGCACCCAGTACCATCTCTGCTATTTTTCCTTCTTGGGATCCTGGAATTTCAGAAATGGATGAGACCACAGAGTTTACCCAACCCAATCCTTATCCTCTCTGTGATAAAATAATGGGATTTAGCAGATACTCAAAGTTTCACCTGGAGATTAATCTAGACTGATTGAATCAAGTGAGAGTTCCTGATTGAAGAAGGCTTGTGAAGAAGGACTTGAGGAAGAACCCAACCAGGCCAGAACTCTAGGCTAGATAGGCTTTTTCTTAACTTTCTGAACTCCATGTGAATACCTGTATGCTTCAATAAATGTTTAATGCCCAAAGACTGTGCTGAAGCTTCTAATTTAAGGTGACCACAATTTAGATTTTAAACATCACATCTCCAATATTCCCAATGAGCATTCTCAAAGAGTTTGCTTGGAGACTTAGTGTAGGAGAGGAATTACTGCCTTCCAAGGAGGCCTACTCCATTTCTGGATGGCTCTAATTGTGAAGAAGACTTTTCCAAATTTTTTTCAAACTTGTAATTTCTTTCAAGCTTTAATGATCTTTAAAACTCCCCCACCTCCAGTTTCTCCTTTTTCTGTACTCTGAGGCCAGTCAAATCAAATTTAATCCCTCTCCAGGTGACCACTAATCAAATACTTGAATATAGCAAACAACTTTTCTCCTTCAAGATCCTTATGCATCTAGGCCTCGATCTTCCTGAACCCTCTCCTCAAAACATACTTCAGTTCATCAATGACCTTCCTAAAATTTAGAATCATTTCTGCCTAAAGGAACCACCATTATACATCATACTTTTCATCAAAAGACTTCCTGGAGGGCAGCTAGGGTGGCACAGCGAATAAAGCACCATCCCTGAATTCAGGAGGACCTAAGTTCAAATCCAGTCTCAGACACTTGACACTTACTAGCTGTGTGACCCTGGGCAAGTCACTTAACCCTCATTGCCCTGCCAAAATAAAAAGACTTCCCTGGCACATGATCAGGCTGACATTCTGTGGTACTCCTCTCCTGTGGACCCATCTTTCCTCACAACCACTTTGGGAAGGAGCCATGCTTTTAATGCTCCAATAAGAGGGATGGTATAGTTTAGTGGAAGGAGTACTGGATTTTGAGTCAGAAACTTGGAACCAAATATTGCCTCTGTCCCTTATTACCCATAGTTTATTCTTTTTAATCAGTACTGTTCACACTTTCTCCATCACTTCCTTAGGTCCAGACAATCAGTAAAACAATCAATCAAGCCCTGATTGGTATTGTTTGCCCATTCCTTTTGATCTCACTGAAAATATAACAACTGGCTTTCATTAGTTGATGTAAACCAGCTTCAACAAAGCTCTGGATCTCATCTCTTGACCCTGCTGAAGTCCCTTCAAGTGGAGAGCTCCTTTTAGGAGCTTGCTCACTGCTACTCATCATATCTGACTCATCTTGCCATGCTGAACAGCTCCCTTGGAAGTCAAAGCAGAAGCTATAAATTTTGCCTAGGCTAAAAGTGTAGTGGTCTCTCACAAGTCTAGTCCTATCACTGATCAATGCAGGAGATCACCTTATCAGTAGCAGCATTGGCCCTACTGTAGCTCACAACAACTGATCCCCAGCCTCAGTATCCCTGGCAACAAGGAATACAGGTATGTACGGTCACCACACCTCACACATACAAGAATAGGCAGCTAGGTGGTATAGTGGAGAGAGCACTGGGCATTCAATCAGGCAGACTGATCTTCATGAGTTCAAATCTAGCCTTAGGCAGTTGTGAGCTGGCCCTGGGCAAGTCATTGAACTCTATTTGCCTCAGTTCCTCAACTGTAAAAGGGAGGCACACTGGAAAAGGAAATGACAATCCACTCTAGTATCTCTGCTGAGAAAAAAAAACCCAGAGGGGTTTACAAAGCATCAGGCATAACTGAAACAACTAAACAAGGAAGAATAGAAATAATATCCATTGAAAATAAAGAAAATAGACAATATTTTTTCTTTTTTAATTTATGAAATAAAACAAGCATTTCCATAACATAGTACAATAAAAAAGATGATTGTACATACAATTGTAATTCTACTATGCACAACTTACTATTCTTTTCAAATATGCAACAAAATTATCACATCAATTTTTCATTTTTTTTCCTCCCTGCCCCCCCCATGGCTAACATTAGTCACAAACAGGTATGTGCAAGATGATTCTATACATACTCCTATTGAAACAATCATCATAGTGGGATCCTAGAGTAATAGATTTAAAACTAGAAATGTCTCTAAAGGATGTTAGATCCAACTCCATCAATCAACAGGTAGAGAATCTGAGGCTGGGAGAGGTTAAATGACTTGCCCCAAATCATACAGCAATTAGGTGTCTAAAATGGAATTCCAACTTCCGTCTTTCTGACTCTAAACCCAGCATACTAAGCATTGTACTACCTAGCTGCCAAGGGAACATGAGGTTGTAGATTCACGGATGGAAGGTACCTTAAATACCATCCAACTTAGTCTCTTCTGTTGACAGATGAGGAAACTGAGGCCCAGGAGCTTGAAATAATTTGCCCAAGGTCCCAAAGATAGTAAGCATCCAAGATTGTAAGGTGTCAGGTCTTCTGCCATCAGAGTTGGCACACTGGGCTTGAGAACATCTAGTCTGGGGAATCAAAGGAAGCATCATGGGATAAGTGGTATTTCATTGGATGGATGAAAATATCCAACAAACCAAAAACAAACCCAAAACAGGGCTACTCCTTTGCACCAGGATGGCTAAATCTATGAAAAAAGTCCAGAGGGTTAAAAGAACAAGGCACGTTCAAAGAATAACATGACACCCTGTTTGAAAAAGAGCAATGGGGAAAGGAAGGTAAGATAAAGGCAGACAGTGGCAGGCTTTGAATGTCAGTTTACAAAGTCTGGACTTTATTCAGAGGGCAGATAAGAAGAGATGCCAAAGCTTCTTGAGCAGGAGACAAAAGGAATGGAGCAGAAAGATTCATCTGAAAGTGTGAGGTGGATGTATTGGAGAAGGAAAGGATGGAGACAGGAAAACCAATGGGGAGGCTGCATCAATAGATACTGCAAGAGATGATGTGGGCTTGAATTAGGGGTGGCGGGCCATGTCAAGGCAGAGAAGAGAGCGGGCTCATGCAGAGACCGTAGCGAAAATGGATTGGAGGAAATCGAAGATTTACTGAATGTGAAAAGTGGGGTGTGGGGGGAATGAGGCTGGCTGACAGGTTGTCTGCTGTGGTCCTAGGGGTGGAGGTGGCTGGAGATTTGACTTTGGGATAAGTGATTGCTATTACATTAATGTTAGAACACCGTGGAGGGCAGAATGTTCTATTAAAGATCATAGCTCAAATCACTGTGGCTTTTTAAGGTTGATGATACCATTCTAAAGTAGGCAGTGCCAGAGTTATTGTCCCCATTTTAGAGATGGGAATACTCAGGCTCAGAGAGATTGACAAACCAGAGTCACATGGTGGGTTAGTGTGCAGAGAGAGGACTCAAATACAGATATTGTGATTCCAGGATTACTGTTTTGTTGTTGTTCCCCCCTCACCTCCCACACACACACAGCATCATAGAAAACAGCCGACTAAACTCTGCTTTTTCTCAAAAACTGTTGACTTTAAGTCTAAAAGTCCTGAAATCTAGGGGCAGCTAGGTGGCACAGTGGATAAAGCACTGGCCCTGGATTCAGAAGGACCCAAGTTCAAATTCGGCCTCAGATATTTGACACTTACTAGCTGTGTTACCCTGAGC